>NC_057409.1:16614713-16937061 GCF_019320065.1 Cervus canadensis
TGGGCACAGAGAAGCCAGGGCTGGGAGCAGCCTGGCGGCCGTGCCCTGGTCCTTGAAGACACGCAGGCAGGGGCTGAGGTGTCCCCCTAGGCTGTCCTTCCCAGCCCCCAAGTCCTAAACATGAAGGCTTCCAACACCACCCTCCTTTCCATGGGCAGCAGTTCTGAATCCTAAACCCCAGATGCGCTAGAAGCCAGAAGGGCCCTTTTTCAGAAGCTTTCTGCCCCCGGCGTGATGCCAGGCTCCGAACCTCTGCTGTGGGTGATGTGTCCTTTTCCAAAGGTTCCTCATGCCCTGGCTCAGGCAGTAGCTGTTGACTTGTTTTCTTTTGTTGGAAGCTGAGCAAGTATGCAGACTCTCTGAGAGGGCACAAGAGCCCAGAGCCTCTTCCTGACCACATCCCCCCACCCCTTGCCCAGGCCACATTCTAGCCCACACTTAGGAGGGAACCCCCCACCACAGGGAGCCCCTCTCCAGACCCGAGAGAAGAAGCCCCTCTGCCACATGAGACTGATGCAAAGCGGCTTGACGTATACGTGATCCCACGCCCTCATTTCACAGATGAGGAAGTTCAGTCCCAGAGGGGGAAGTGCCTCTCCCCAGAGTGAGGTGGTGACCATGCTGGGAAATGACATCTCACACCTCGCTCAGCTGCACCGGACTCTCAGGACGTAACAGCCCCCAGACGGCTCAGAAAACCCGATGCGCCAGGAGTCCACCCACTGACGTTGGTCTTGGGGATCTCGGGTGACTTTCCTTCGGGGCTTGGGCTCCATCGGCACCCGTCCCGACTCGCCTGGCCATCTTAGACGTCAGGGACAGCAGCAGCCCCCCCGGGCAGCCTTCGTGACAGCAGCAGCAGCAGGGGAGGACTGGTCTGTCCCTGATTGCAGGTGACATTTTCTATGAATCCTCAACTTCCTCCCGATTTGACTCAGAGTGGCGGCATGGGCTGGGTGGGGAAACCTCGCTGTAGGCAGCCCAGGAGCCGTCCCCAAGGGAGCTCGACTTGCGTGTCCCCACCACCCTCCCTTGGGTCGGCTGCCTGCTGCCCCGGAATCGGGGCCGGGAAAGCACCAAGAGGCCAAGATGACAAGCTCTAGGAATCACCATGCAGCCGCTGAGCAAAGTGCTCACGGCAGGCTAGAGCTGCGCTCAGGAGCCCAGGCCAATCCCTTGCCAGCTGGGTAATTTCCCTGGCCTCAGTGTACCTCTCCGGGGAATGGGAGCAATAAGGGTTTCTTCCTCACAGGTCTCTTGGGAGCAGTAAATGATGGAAGCGCTTGTCCCACAGCCGCCCACCCTGTAAGCATTCAGCAAGCTTTGACCACTGTTATATCTTATAACTAGCTTATTCTCCAGCCCTCATCGAGTGTCTCTTGGAGAGGGTAGAAGGGAAGATACAGCATTTCTTACGAGTGGAAGCGGAGAACAGGAGGTCAGGGAAAGTCTGTAGGACTGGCCTGGACTAGGCTGTGTGCTCCCGGGGTGGTGAGGCAGGGGCTGAGGTCTGCGCGGTGTAGTCCCAGGCTCCACGGAAGGCTTGGTTCTCTCAAATCTGACCAGTCATCCCAGCTCCACAGGGGACGCCTATCACCCTGGAGCTGCTGCAGAACAGGTCATTCACTCAGTCCCTCCTTCATTTCCTAAGTCCTTGTTGAGGGTCTGTTTTGCATCATCTTCATGAGGTGGTATAAAGCGCAAAGGAGCTATGGTCCTTGTCTTGGGCTTGTTGGAGGAAAGCAGGGACTCTCCCCAATGGCAGGTGGCCCCACCTGGCCATAGCAGGGAAATCACAACAGATGATGCTGGTAGTTTGGGGAAGTGGATTGAAGGAAGGGATGGGGTTTTTAGGATGGGAGGTGAGTCTGAGGGGATCAGACTCTGTTGGGTGGTGCCAGCGGCTGGAAAGGAGTGAGAAAGGGGTTTACCAGATGGATAACCCCCTGGATTTACCAGATGGATAACCCCCTGGATTTACAGGTGCCCTTGCTGGTGATAGGCTTTCCAGGTGGCTCAATGGTAAAGAATCTACCTGCCAATGAAGGAGATGCAAGTTAGACCCCTGAGTCAGGAAGATCCCCTGGAGAAGGAAACCCACTCCAGTATTCTTGCCTGGGAAATCCCATGGACAGAGGAGCCTGGTGGGCTACAAAAGAGTCGGACACAATTTAGAGACGAAACAACAACAGCTTGCTGGTGATGCTTGTGGGGGTGGGGTAGAGGAAAGAGGGAGACCAGAATGTGAGTCCAGCGGAGGCCCCTCACTACCTGTTTGAGCTTAGGGGAGTGCTTCGGTTTCTGTGAGCCTCACTGTCTTCGTCTATAAAATGGGCATAGTTATAACAGCAACCCAGGAATGAACGTATTGAGTTCCCTCTTTAGAGCACTTAGCACAGAGCTGGCCACATCTCAAATCCCTGAGCTGGTCCTTGCACTCCCCCCCCAACCCCTACGCCACCCTCACCAAGCTGAGTGTGCAGCTATAGCAAAATTCTGGACTCCCAGAGATTCTGTCTGTGTGCTCCATCCCCTGCGTCCTGTTCTTTCTTCATCGTGATCCCCAGAAGCCCAGCTCAGGTGTTAACTGATGAGTTTACTCACATTGTGGTGATAGTAGCAGATGACTGTATTCAAATAAATGTTTATTTTCTGCCTTCGGGGTTCACCACTGCCTCCCCAGAGAAAACTGGAATTTCAGGCGAGGCTGCTCCTCCTGCCGTGGCACCCCTCCACTGTACTGATGCCGCTCTGCCACCAGCTGGCCCTCCCACCTCTGAGTTGGCTCACATCTCTGCTCTCTATGTGGATGAAGGATCTGGCAGCACAAGAGAAGCTTCTTAACCTGCAAACAACCTAAGGTTGCATTTTCCCCATTGCTGGTGTTTTCTGGAAAAGCCAGGACTTTCCAGGAAGGAAGGGTGGCTTGGTCTGAGCCACACAGCTGGGTTTAGATGCCCTGGCTGTGCAGACACAGGATCAGGGCTGCCCCAGGAGGGGTGCTGGGTCCTTGGAGGTGTGAGTAGTCCTGGGTCCTGACAGCTGCAAGAATCACAGCCCAGCGTGGGGTCAAGTTGGCAGTCAGAGAGCCACCACGGGCTCCTGTCCCCAGGGCTGAGCAGTGCTGTGTGGATGAGAGAAGCCAGACAGAGGCCAGAAAGAGGCCCCACAGCCAGAGAGAAGCAGAAGCAGAGCAGGGGCCTCAGGGCTCCCAGGCCCATCCTCTTTCATGTACAAGATGTTTCCTCTCTTCACCAAACATTAGAAAAACACATATTGCCAGAATATTCTATTTTAGCCTTTTTTTTTAAAAGCCTTTCATATATGTGGATTTTCTTGATAATGTTCCAAATAAACAGATATTCTGCCTTTGCCTGTATATCTCTTGGGGTCAGAGAGCTTACTGCATGGCCAGTTGGTCTGCTCTCTGACTTCCAGTGGAAGATAGGTCTGCTTCCTACAGTGTGTGGAACTTCCTGTTATGGCCTGATGGAGTCATACAGTGGAGCCCGTCCTGAGCCTTGAAGATGCTGGTATAACATCTCCAGAATGATGGACGCATCTCCAGATGACATCTCTAGAATAGATATAAGAATGTCTATACGTTTATGGATTGTGAGCAACTGTGATCCTTCATGTCCTCCTGTGTTGGGGCATCCTAGGCTCTCCATATGACGCCCCTGCAGACTGACAGCCTCTGGGGCCTGGGTGATCATCAGTGCAATGCAAGGGCCACTTGTCACATGTCCCCCATGTTCCTCTTCTAGAGTGTCTGTGTGTTACTGGGTTCACCTCATTTCTCACTGTCTTTCCTGTCTGCAAGCATACTTAGAAATGATTTTCCTTTCAGCTGTGACTTCATTGGTGTTTTATCTGTAAATATTTGTTCCTATCCAATGTTTCAGCACTGTACTTCCGATTTTATCTCTGACACATTACTTAAGAGACTCCATAGCAAGAATGCATGAAAATGCCTATTGTATATTATGATTAATACCATCAATGCTGCAGCAAATACTTGTGTTTTCTTACTGGCTGCAGAAAAAGGATCTGAAAACCAAAGGGTGAAATTGCCATTGCCTTGGAGTCCTTGGCTGGGCCCAGGAATGGGATGAATTTGGTGAAAGATACTTGTCGTCTCCATAACAGAGTGTATTCCCTCGATTTATGACTTGGTCCTCACTAATCTGTTAGTTCTACATTATTAATTGAGCTGCTCAGAGCTCTAAACATCTCTGTCTGCTTGATCAATGATATTCTAAGAGGGGAGCATTAGGGTCTCTATCTACCATTATATTTCTTTCTCTACTGTTTTGCATTTCTGCTTGTTCCCATCATGTACAGAAGTACATGGAACATAAATTTTATATTTTAATTGTTTATTATAACATTTACTTTGTAGGGTCTCCGTATTAAAAAAATTACACTGTCACATTTCCTTCTTTTCTAGTGGTCTGTGTATCTGATATTCCATAGATTATCTCATCATTTTCCTCAGCTTATGCCTTTTTTTTGTGGGTGTTTCTTATCAGCACAAGATGATTGGATTTTAATTTTTTTTTTATCAGATTCCCCCCTTGACAGGAAGTATGGTAGTTAATATAATTATTAGTTAGTATTATGATTTGATTGTAATTGTCACATTTGTCTAAACCTCCATGGGGTTGCCCCTCTGCTCTCTATATTGAGGTATTGCAGTTTTTTTCACTGTGTTTCTCTAGTGAATTTTCTCTTCCTTTTGTCCCTTTAAAATAGACAAGATAATTTAGCCTAAATAACCACTTTAGAAAATAGTTAAGTTTAACGACTACATTTATTTCTATTAATAGCTCTCTCAACTTTAGGAGAATTGTGTTTAAAGATCTTCCCTCCTCTTCACCCACTCTCTGGCCTTTGAATGATCATCTGGCAGTTTGAGTCTCTTTCACATGGTTCCTTCCTCCTTAAAGTGAAGTCGCTCAGTCATGTCCGACTCTGTGAACCTGTGGATTGTGTCCATGGGATTTTCCAGGCAAGAGTACTGGAGTGGGTTGCCAGTTCCTTCTCCAGGGGATCTTCCTGACCCAGGGATCAAACCCAGGTCTCCCGCATTGTAGGCAAACACTTTACCATCTGAGCCACCAGGGAAGTCCTTCCTCCTCCTTTTGATGATGTGACGACTGACCTGCAGACAGAGGAAACCTTGCTTTTATTATGGATTGGGTTCTTGTGGCTATTCTCTGGTCTCTTAGGTGGCACCTGTTTCTCACCTGTCCAATTCGTTGTCATATCACACCTTGTTCTCTAGTCCCTCTGATGCTGTATGTTGACATCTTTGACCTGGCAAGATGTATGCCTCATCAGCTGAGCATCTTTCAGTTCAATGCATTCCTTTAAATTCTGTGTAAACCTTCCTTCCACCCCCGCCGTGCCTCCAATGCACACTCAGACATTGCTTCTTTGAAGGGAAAGTCAAAAGCTGTTGTTATTTTTCTTCTTTTGCCCCAGCATTTAATACAGTAAACCATTTAAAAATTGTTTTCATTTTATTATTAATTAGAAAAACACACACACACAAAAGACAGAAAGAGAGAGATAAAGGTAAAAGATTTAGAAATCACTCACCATTTAACTGTTTGAATGCAACCAATGTTTGGCACATGGAAATTTTTTTTCTAGGTTTTTTCCCTATGCGTGGGTTTTTTAATCATATTTGAAATCATTCTGAATGTATAATTCTGTAGTTTGTGGGTTCTTTATTTAACATAGTCAGCATAAACATAATATAGTCAGGCAAAAATTTTCCATTGAGTAGATTTACCGTAGTGAAATTGAGCTCTTGTTGACATTTAAATGCGTGCATGTATTTTTTGCTATCAGAAAAAGATGCTAAAGTGAACATATTTCCGTACACATTTTTTCCTTTTTTTTTTTCATAATTTACTTAAGGTAAATTTTTAGAATCACTGAATGAAACCCTAAAAAGGATTTCTAGGGCTTGTAATATAAGTTATCAATTTCCCAAAGTTGGGTACGTATCTGTATGCTCACTAGCATTTTGATGATTATTATACAAAATCCTTGTCAGCATCTCTAGATAATATAAGTGAAAAATTTATTTCTTTGTAAATCTTACAGGAACCGTTGGTGTCTTTTCTGTTAATCTATTGTGCATCTTGGTATTACTCATCTTTTAATACTTTTCATAGCAAAAGAACATCATTTATCTAACTTATTTTTTGTATTTTCTTTCCTTCAGTATATTCTTAGATGTTAAACTTTTTTAAACAAAAAGAAATTTTCTAATTTTTATACAGTTAAACCTGTCCTATCTGTTTTCTGCTTCTTTTGCTTTTCAATTATTCTAAGTTGCAAAGAGCTTTTCCTTCCTTCCACTGGCTTTTATGAATTGGCCACTAAGTTTTCATATAGTTTTTCTATGGTTTGATCTCTTGAAGTTTTTTCATTAATGAATTTGGAATTTCTTTTCTACTTGGTGTGAGATGAGGATTCAAAAGTTAGTTTTTAGCCCCCGAATTCTTTACTGATAGTCTTAACATCATTTATTGACTAAGCTTCCCATTTGCATTATTTTTTATTTATTGTTCTTATACTTTTCCCTTTTTATTGATTGATTTTTTAATTTTTTATTGGCGTTTAATTGCTTTACAATGCTGTGTTAGTCTCTGCTGTACAGTGAAATGAAGCAGCTGTATATACATGTGTGTGTGTGTATACACATGTGTGTATATATATGTGTGTGTGTATATATATCCCCTCCCTCTTGGACCTTCCTCCCACCCCACCCTTCCATCCCTCTAGGTCATCACAGAGAACCAAGCTGAGCTCCTTCTGCTCCACCGCAGCTTCCCACTAGCTAGCTATTTTACACATTACCATGTGTATATATGTCAATCCCAATCTCTCAATTCATCCCACCTTCCCCCTTCCTCCTCCATGTTCACATGTCCATTCTCTACATCTGTGTTTCTATTCCTGCCCTGGAAATAGGTTCATTTGTACCATTTTTCTAGATTCCACATATATGCGTTAATATATGACATTTGTTTTTCTCCTTCTGACTTCACTCTGTGTGACAGACTCTACGTCCATCAACATGATGGAGAGGGTGTGGAGAAAAGGGAAACTTCATGTGCTGTTGGTAGGAATGTGAATTGATAGAGCCATTGTGGAGAATAGTATGGGGTGCCTTAAAAAACTAAAAATATAGTTACCATATGACCCAGCAATCCCACTACTGGTCATATACCCTAAGACTTAGCCTTTCAGTTATATCCTACTCTTTGTGAACCCATAGACTGAAGCCTAGCAGGCTCTTCTGTCCATGGGATTTCCCAGGCAAGAATATGGGTTGCCATTTCCTTCTCCAGAAGATCTTCCTGACCTAGGGTTTGACCCTGCATATCCTGCATTGGCAGGCAGATTCTTTACTGCTGAGCCACCAAGGAAGCCCATAGTCTGAGAAAACCACGATTCAAAAGGACACTTGTACCCCAGTGTTCATTTGCATTATTGATTCAGGGGAATACCTCATTTCTTCTTATTTGGAACCTCTGGGTGTTGCACATTATTTGGAACCTCTGGGTGTTGACAAGTGTCCAGTTTCAATAAGAATGACGCTTTTTTTTTTAAACTATTAAATGCAAAGTTGGCTGTTAATGTGAACAGGTTACTCTTTATCAGGTGTAAGAAATAGCCTTCTCTTCCTTCATTTAAATGACTTGTGGAAAAACTATCATACAGTGAGACAGCTTTTCATTTTTGTCCTGATGATTTAATGCACAGTATTAGCAAATTTCCTAACATTGAAAAAAGGTCTTATATGTCTATGGTGAATATGACTTGGTAAAATGATGAGTTATAATTTTAGTATATTGAGTTCTATTTGGTAATATTTTAACTCAGATATTTGCATCTATATTCATATATGCATTTGAACAATTTTCCTCTTTTGTGCTGCATTTGTCAAGTTTTGGTATTTGGGTAAATTAGTTTCATAACAGATTCTTGATTATCATTATCTTGTGTATCTGAAACTATTTATAGAGTATGGGAATTATCTGGTCCTTGAAAGTTAAAATATGCTAGAGCCCCACACCTCTAGATATATAAAAATCTATTTATTCTTTGATAACACTCAGTTTTACTCATGGTTTTTGATCTAATCAATACCACTTGTGTTAATTCTTGTATTAATTGTGGTAAGTTATGTTTTGCCCCTAAATTGTCAACTTACTTTAAGTTTTTTAAGTGGACTAGTAATAAGGTAATTTCTTTTTATTTTTTTTCTCTCTTCTCTATTTATTCTTAGACCACCTTCTCATTTCTAGTTTTGATTGAATCTTGTTTATCGATCACAATTATTAGAGATATTTGTATTGTTTAGTTTACTCTTCACCCCCTTCTCTCTGCCAAAGAATTAAATTTACGGATTCTGGTTATTTTCCTCTTTGCTAATTCTTTTATTTTCACTTTTATCTTTATAAAAATTTCCCCACTTTCTCTATTACTTTAGTGTTCTTTTTTTCCTTAAATGCTCAAGTTGACTGTTTGAATCATTATTTAGTTTCCTTAAGAAAAAAAAATGAAGCTGTCTGGGCCATGTATTTATTTCTGGGAATAGTTCTGGCTGCATCTTGTGAAATTTTTTTTTAAACAATCAGTACAGAAAGCTCTTGTCATTCTTGATTATGCCCCATGCATTTTGTTTTATAATCCTGGTTTTACTTAGTTTTTAAAAAGCCAATTTTGTTTTTCATTTCCTAGGCTTCTGTGTATTGTGGTCAGAGTATATAGCCCACAAAATTTCTGCTTTTCTTTTAATGGAAAGCTTTGTTCTTGCTAGACAGGTAATTTATCTTGACAACTTGGATATTTGAGAAAAAACCAGCTTGCTTATTTATTTAAAGTCAAATCTAAGAGCTATTAATTAAACTATATTCATTATATTATTTATATAATTCTGTATCCTAATTTACATTTTGCCAATTTGATCTGTTCAAATCTATTCTATATTAAAATCTGAAACTGCCATATTTTTGCCAATAGCTCTTGAATTTTAACAGTATTACTTTATGTACTTTTATACAACATCATCTAGTGCATAAAATCACTATATTTGTCTTCACAATTTTTCTTTTATTAATATAAAATAAACTCTTAATCTTGATGTGCTAGGTATGAATATTGCCACTCGGACTTTCCTTTTGCTCATATTTGTCCGATATCTCATTGTGGGACTTTTACTTTGAATGTTTCTGTCATTAAGTAAGTGTGTCCTTTATAAGCAACAAAGAATTGCATTTTATTTTGTACTTGAACTGAAAACATTGGTTAATTTTTAAAATTTGAAATCTTCAAAGTTTATTTGAAGAATATAATTTATTTTATTGTTGTAATTTCTATGCTTGGTTACTTTTTCCCATTCTATTTACTCCTTGACTATTTTGTCTGATTTGTTTCTGTTTATCAGCTTTAGTGATTTTGAGGATAAGCATCTTGTTTTTAATAGTCAGTTGTTAGGTCAAGGTTTAAAAAATCTTATGTTTTCTGTAACTATCAAAGTTAAAAAAAGAAGACAGAACAATGACTTTTCCCTTTTTTGGAATGTTTTCTTTGTACTGTGTCCTAGTAGTCTCTGTCATGCCTGCCCTCTGCGACCCAAGAACATCTTCCTTCTTCGTTACTTTCTCTGAGGTATTACAGCTTGTCTTTTTTTAAAGATATGGAAGATCTCTTTGGGGCTTCCCGGATGACACTAGTGGTAAAGAACTTGCCTGCCAATGCAGGAGATGAAAGAGATGCTGGTTTGATCCCTGAGTCAGGAAGATCCCCTGGAGGAGGGCATGGCAACCCACTCCAGTACTCTTGCCTGGAGAATCCCATGGACAGAGGAGCCTGGCAGGCTATGTCCACAGGGTGACTCTGAGTTGGACATGACTGAAGCAACTTGGCATGCACGCAAGATCTCTTTTACTTTTTTTTCTTCTAAATCTATAACTATATTCATCATAGCTTTGGTCTCTTTCCAGTTTCCTCCTTCTGATTCCCCGAACTTGCCCACCTTGATGTTTGCATCTTTTATTGTTGGCATCTCTTGGATATCTAAAGTTCTGCCTCTTGGAGGCAGTTTTTTTTTTCTTTCGCCCCCTTGAAGCCATACATACCTAGTTGGCTTTCTATGATCTTCACACCTGAACAGCCACCCAATTGGGCATGAAGTTCTTGTGCTCAAATTTAACCCCTTAAAACTCTTCTGGTGTTATTTTTTTCAGAGAGGTTTCCAGGAAACTTGGTTTATTTATTCACAAATGTTTGTAAGGTTTTATATTAATGACATTTAAAGATGCTAAGTCCTGGAGGAGGGCTTGGCAACCCACTCCAGTATTCTTGCCTGGAGAATCCCCATGGACAGAGGAGGCTGGCAGGCTATAGTCAATGGGGTCGCAAGAGTCGGACACAACTGAGCGACTAAGCACAAAGATGTAAGTAGGACATCTGAGAGTGGCTTTCTTTCCAAAAACTGCATAAAACATGGTTCCTCTAATCCATGTTCTCATCTTCTCTGTGGTATAATTCAGCCTACCTCTAAGGCACCAGCTGCTTGTGGTTAACAAAGTTCCTCTCAGGCCCTGCATGTCTGTTCACAGACCCAATTTGCTTGATCCATGACCTTTCCCCATTCATTTTATTTCCTTCCTGGTATGAAGCTGGAACCAGGGCCCTGGTGACTGACAATCCAACTGGGGTCATGCCCACCTTGGGCAGCTTCTAGCCAATGACAGGGCTCTGAGGAGGCACTGGTCCTGGGAGATTCCTGCTGGACATGGAACCTTGAACAGGCGACTTGTGCTTCTGGTCTCTTTGACGACCTGGCCCATCATTCTCAGAACAGCACTATGGTCTGAAGCTCTTCCTACCCAACTCTTCCTTCCCTCTCTCCTTACACAGGTGTCAGACTGCTTTGTGGTCTGAGGGCTCTTCCTGTCCACTCCTATTTTTGTTGTTGTTTAGTCAATAAGTCCTGTCCGACTCTTTTGTGACCCTATGGACTGTAGCCTGCCAGGCTCCTCTGTCCATGGGATTCTCTGGGCAAGAATACTGGAGTGGGTTACCATTTTCTCCTCCAGGGGATCTTCCCGACCCAGGGATGAAACCCACATCTCCTGCCTGGCAGATATGTTCTTTACCAGTGAGCCACCAGGGAAGCCTGTACACTCTTATCTCACCCTTTATCCTTCACCGGCCTTTCCCCTAATACATCTGTCAAATGTCTACTTCTGTCTCAGTATTTGCTTCTCGGCCTCCCCCCCTGCACCATCTTACAGTGCAATCAGTTGATTCTGATGATTTCAGCGGATCCCAGAGCTGGCCAGAACAGGTGCCATCAACAGCCCCAGACAACAGGTCTGGAGTGGGACGTTGCTAGCCCCTACTACAAGTGGATTGCTTTTTATTTGCAGCCCGTTCTTGGGGGGGAAAAAAGACTTTTATGTCTTGCTGCAGCAGTTTCTTTTAATCTTATTCCAGTGAAGTTCCTGATCTTTTTAGAAAAAAGATTGTTAAAAAAGATGGTTTCCTTGAACTTTCAGAGGGAATTCAGGGGATTAATTTTTCAGATTCTCTGCTCACTTTACCATTAGCTGGAAGTATTTTTTTTTTCAACCTAATTTCTTTTTTCCAATCCACAGTGTGCTTATCTAGCTTCAAGAAATTAACATTTGAAAAGCTCACATTTGAAGTCGTTCAGCAATTCAAATGTGACCTTTAGGATTTCCCTGCTGGAGGACACTGATAGCTGACTTGTATCTTTTCCACACGAATACTTGTACATGAATAATTGGTACAGTCAGTTCAGACAAGCCCTGGCATCTTAGAACCATTTTTTTCTTCTGTTTTTCATCAATTTGTTCAATTCAGCCATGTTTTGGGCTTGAATTTGGGTTTGCCTTTAAACATCACTAATTTTTTTTTTCTTGGCCACTTTAGTTCTAATCTTTGAATCAGAAGCAATGAGCTGGGTTCACTCATGGAGTCTGCTTGAGCATGACCCAGCCCCAAACAGATGCCCCAAGTTCCTTTTTTTGCAGTCTTGTCGAATCTCTTTAAGCACAAGTTTGTATTTGCTCTTATCTTTGTGGTTCTTGGTTTTCTGTTGTTTCTGATGTTGAAGGTGACTTGTCTTAGCCAAATGAGTCTTCCTCTTTGGTGTTGCAACACTATTGGTTAGATCCAAATTGGGTTCTTGTCTGTTCTTTTTGTCATTTTTTGAAACTTTTCTTGTTGGTTTCAAACTATTCTAGCTATTTTTTTTGAGATAAGCTTGTTGGATAGTTTGAGATATTCAGTTGGGAGGGGGCAACCTGCCAGCTTACAGTTAATTTATTCCAGGCATCCTAAGGTTGGGGCTGTTAAGTTACACCTGGGACTTACACTGCACAACTCCAGGAGGCGCCATTCACACAGATGACAGGAGTCTGAAGCTTTTAATATGAGTCAGTACATTTTCTTAGATCTTCCATGACATAAACCTATATGAAAAGTTAGCACATAGGAAAATGTTGAGTTTCTGGAAAGGCACCAAATAATGTATATTATATATTTACTATATAGTGCTCAATGGATGAGAGATATATGTATATTTCTGTTTTTGCCAGCAGTTAGAAAGGGTTTGGGAATGACATTCTATACAGGGTCTTAAAAATACTCAACGCCTGCCTTCCCAAGGGTTTGTGATCTCCTTCCATCTGCTGGTATCCAGCAACCATCTGCAGCCACACCTGCAACCTCCATCCTCTGAAGCCAGCTCTAATTTTCTCTCTGCTCAAAGGCCTTTCTTTGCCTTAGGGAGACCTCAAGCCTTCACTTCACTTCCCGGTGACTCAGTGGTGAAGAATCTGCCTGCAATGCAGGAGATGGAGGTTCGATCCCTGGGTGGGGAAGATCCCCTGGAGGAGGGCATGGCAACCCACTCCAGTATTCTTGCCTGGAAAATCCCGTGGACAGAGGAGCCTGGTGGGCTACAGTCCATGGGGTCACAAAGAGTTGGACATGATTTAGCAACTGAGCGCACACACATGCACAAGCCTTCACTCCACTCCCTTTGGGAATGTTTTTTCTTCCATATTTTTCCAGTCTCTGTATGGTTTTCTTCTTGGAGCAGCTTCAGACTTTATTCTCTCAACTTTACATCCCAAAGAAAAAGCCCCAACACCCTTCCTAGAAACCCAAGCAAGAGGTTCATTACTTTTCATCCACTCTGGGTCAGATATTCACCCCTGGATCTATAAATGAACCAATGACAGTGTCCCGGGGAATGTGCTGCACTGGCTGCCACCAGCCCTACAGACAGGGGTGGGGTCAGCTCTGCCCAGCCTCCGGGGTGAGGGTGAGGCAGAGCATAGGGGCAACATACAAAGAGGAACTGGGTTCTGAAAACAGCATTTGAAACTGTACAATCTGCAGCTCAAGTCAGCAGTGCCCTAGTTTTCTTGTTTCCAGTTCTGTGAAATTCCCTCTTTGATGAAACCAGTTTGGGTCTGGGCTTATGGTCTTGCTGATACTTTCAACAGAAAGACTTCTGATTGGAGAAAAGGGAACAGATAGTCATGCATATTCTGTTTTTGTAAAAGATAGAGACACACACAGGGTGGGGGGAGGTGTGTGTACAGAAAGTGTCTGGAATTAATATATATATAAAAGTCACAATGATTGCATTTGGGCAACAGAATTAGAAGGTGATTTTCCTTCCTGTGTTTTCTAATTGTTATTCGGAGAGCATAGATTGCTGTGTAATAAAGGGGATGTGTTGATAAGTCTTGACAAAGTCGTTTGACTCCATTAGTTCTAGAGAGTAATAGGAGCTTCATCTCATCTATTGTTGACATTGTAGGAAGGAATATGAGCCAGCAGAACCAGAGCAAGAACTGCTCCTTTGATGATGTGGAAGAGCTGATGAAAACCGTGCAGTTGGTTGTCCACATCCCTACCTTCCTCCTTGGTCTGGTCCTCAATGTGCTCGCCATCCGAGGCTTTAGCTCCTTCCTGAAGAAGAGGTGGCCTTGCTACACTGCCACCTCCATCTACATGATCAACCTGGCGGTCTTTGACCTCCTGCTGGTGCTCTCCCTCCCATTCAAGATGGTTCTGTCCCAAACGACGGATCCCTTCCTGCCCTTCTGTACGCTGGTGGAGTGCCTCTACTTCATCAGCATGTACGGGAGCATCTTCACCATCTGCTTCATCAGCCTGGACAGATTCTTGGCCATCCAGTACCCAATCCTGGTCAGCCACATCCGGTCCCCCAGGAAGATCTTCGGGATCTGCTGTATCATCTGGGTGCTGGTGTGGGTCGGAAGCACTCCTGTCTATAGCTTCCATAGCAATGGGAAAAATTACACGTGCTTCCATAACATGTCCGATAGCACCTGGAGCGCCAAGGTCCTCTTCCCTTTGGAGGTCTTCGGCTTCCTTCTTCCCATGAGCATCGTTGGTTTCTGCTCCTCCAGGAGTATTCACATTCTGGTTGCCCGTCGGGACCACACCCGGGACTGGGTCCAGCAGAAGGCCTGCATCTGGACTATTGCAGTCAGCCTGGCTGTCTTTGTGGTCTCCTTTCTCCCTGTCCACCTGAGTTTCTTCTTGCAGTTCCTGGTGAGGAATGGCTTCATCGTGGAGTGCAGAACCAAGCAGAATATTATCTTGTTCCTGCAGTTGTCCATGTATTTCTCCAATTTCAATTGCTGCCTGGATGTTTTCTGCTACTACTTTGTCATCAAAGAATTTCGCATGGACGTCATGGCCCACCGGCGTTCCAGAACCCAGCTAGTCCACCAGGACACCATGACCACCATGGCTATGGCTAAAAGTCATGGAAAAAAGTCATGCCTGGAGGAAGGAAACCTCAACCTGAATTCCATAGTGGATATCCCTTCCCAGGGCTCTGATGTGGTGGGCTGACAAGTGGCGCATTTACTGGTGTGCCTTCCCTCTGATGCTCACTTGAATGCCGTTTTTGCTCACTGTGGCCCCAAAACCTTTCCCCAGAACCCAGACAACTTGACATAAGCCACTCAGTGTCAATATCTGGGGAGCTCTGAAGAACCCAGGTGAATTCTTGATTTCTCACTCTCCAAAGCAGGAGGCCTTTGACTATGTGGATCACAATAAACTGTGATAAATTCTAAAAGAGATGGGAATACCAGACCACCTTACTCGCCTCCTGAGAAACCTGTGTGCAGGTCAAGAAGCAACAGTTAGAATTGGACATGAAACAACTGTTCTAAATTGGAAAGGAGTACATCAAGGCTGTATATTGTCACCCTGCTTGTTTAACTTACATGCAGAGTACATCATGCAAAATGCCAGGCTGGATGAAGCTCAAACTGAAATCAGGATTGCTAGAAGAAATATCTGCAACCTCAGATATACAGATGATACCACCCTATTGGCAGACAGCAAAAAGGAACTAAAGAGCCTCTTGATGAGAGTGAAAGAGAAGAATGAAAAACCTGGCCTAAAACTCAACATTCAAAAAACAAAGATCATGGCCTCTGGTCCCATCACTTCATGGCAAATAAGTGGGGAAAAAGTGGAAATGTGACAGATTTTATCTTCTTGGGCTCCCAAATCACTGTAGATGGTGACTATAGTCACAAAATTAAAAAGATGCTTGCTCCTTGGAAGGAAAGCTATGACAAACCTAGACAGCATATTCAAAAGCAGAGACATCACTTTGCCGACAAATGTCGGTAGAGTCGAAGCTGTGGTTTTTCCAGTGGTTATGTATCGATGTGAGAGTTGGACCATGAAGTAGGCTGAGTGCTGAAGAATTAATGCTTTTGAATTGTGCTACTGGAAAAGCTCTTGAGAGTCCCTTGGACTGCAAGGAGATCAAACCATTCAATTCTAAAGGAAATCAACCTTGAATATTCATTGGAAGGACTGATGCTGAAGCACCAATACCTTGGCCACCTGATGCGAAGAGCCGCCTCACTGGAAAAGACCCTGATGCTGGGACAAATTGAGGGCAGGAGGAAAAGAGGGCAACAGAGGGTGAGATGGTTGGATGGTATCACTGACTCAATGGACATGAGTTTGAGCAAACTCCAAGGGATACTGAAGGACAGGGAAGCCTAGTGTGCTGCAGTCCACGGGGTCACAAACTGTCAGACACGACTCAGCAATTGAACAACAACAAAAGCACGAGGCAGAAGAACTGAGAGAAAGAGACCATCTGTATAAGGCTGTTTTCCAACTCTCTTCTGTCCTTCTATTAGGCTAGAAGATTCTGGAAAGGAAGAGAGGAGTTGGGAGAGAGAATCGGGAGGGTTGGGCATGGAGGAGGGATGGAGTGGGAGGGACTGATGAAGCTCCTTTTCAGTTTGGGGATCCTGGGGTGGAGTGGTTGGACTTTCTGGTCTCTTCTGTCCCTCTGTTGACCAATGACCACACGGAGATGCCAGCAGAAGGGGTGACTGGGGAGAGCAAGTATGCACAGAGAACCCCAAGTTTTCTCTGGGCCTTGGAAAGGCCTGAGAGGTCACCCAAACCTTCCTGTCCCCAGGAGAAAGCTGCAGAGGGACTGAGGGGGACTGGTGTGGACCAGGCTGTGTGAAGCTGTGGACACTATGTGGAAGCAGCAGGGACAGAGTGAAAAGCTGTTGGTGACACCTGAGAACCATGAGGGGACAGGATATACCTGGGAAAGGTAGGAGACAGACCAAGGGCTGGAAGTGGACAGCCCATTCCTTGCTGCTATCTGAGCATCCACTGTGTGGAGTTTGAGCACTGGCCAGGGAGGGGGAGAGGCAGTAGAGACAAGCCTGGGAGAGGAGAATTCTTGGACATGACTAGCTTGTTCTGTTGAACAGGCTGGGACGTTGTTGGTTTAGTTTTAGTTTTAGATTTAGTTGGATTTAGTTTCCTTGAGAATGATGAGAAGGACTCTGGCTTGATTTGGTTCAGCCAGAGAACAGCAAGGTGTTTGACTTGCCCATCAGAGTCCTGGCTAGGCAGCTGGCCACGGTGGTACTTTTCACAGAGTTGTCCCTGTTCTGTGGCTGGGACGGAGAAGATGAGAGAACCAGGGACAGGGATGGAGGACCCATCGCAACGAAACAGGGCTCCTGGCAGTTCCTGGCTGGAAACTGTAAATGATTGACTCGGTTTGGACTGGGCTTCTCTGATGCTCTAGACAAGGTGTGGCGGTGACAGCTGAAAGCCTGCCAATGACTCAGCTGCTCCGGGGAGTGAAATGATTATCAGGATAAATTATAGGGTGATTTGCAAGTCGGAGTGAGTGGGATGAAAAGTGCCGAATGAGACGATGTGCACAGAGGGGAAGTCTTTAGGAGGAAAAGCAGCCACCTTCTACCTGCAGCATAAGAGGGGAGCGGATGGGGGACGTGCAGTGGGGAGAAGAGGGCGATTTAGATAAAACCCTGAGTGGGGAGGAGGCGAGGTCGGGTAATCGCCCAAGTCTTGAAGTGCTGGGGTTCTGCGAGGGGTGGGGTGGGGGGTGGGAGCGGCAGGAAGGATGGTGGGCAGGGTGGCTTCCTGCCTGAGAACCCTCAATTTGACCGAGAGCCGTTGACGAGCAGGAGCCTCGCCTTCTCCTGCCTCCCCTGTGGTCAGTGGTCGGGTCACACTCGGTGGGGCTGGAGGGAAGGGTGAGGAAGAAAGGGTCGAAATGGAGCAGTGATCATGCCCAGGACCAGAGGCTCCGCCCCTCAGACGGGGTCTGCACGGGGCGCCAGACAGAGTCAGGGCTCTGAGACCGCGAGATGAGTACTGCCCAGCTGCCCCAAGCCCGGGACACTGCTCCTCCTGCCTAGGCTGCACAGTCCCACGGCCATCCTGGACGGAGGCATACCTGTGCCACTCTCAGAAAGCCAGACACGCATCAGTAGGACACTCGGCTGGATGCAGTCAGAGCCCGGGGTGGGTGGAGCTATGAGTCGCCCCTCCCCAGTTTCTGTCTTTGAGCCAGGAGCTGGGAGCCTGCCTGGTGGAGCTGAGCGGACAGTTCATGCCACCATTGCATTCAGGGCCAGACAGGCTTCTAAAGAGGAAAGGGATGAGGGGACCCTGACAACCCATCATCCCCAGTGATGTCTGTAGGCATATAGTCTTGTCTTGTGGGCAGCATGACTGCCTGAGCCAGGTGACAGAGGGCAGGAGGGGAGTCTAGACTCAGGAACTGTGTAATTAACTATTAGGTGTAGGTCCCTGGGAGGATGTGATGGTATGGAGTGGATGTGACAACTGTGGACCTGTGGGTGAGCCTTGGGGACCCCGTGGCTGATCCCAGTACTCTCGGGGGAGGAGATGGATCTGCTCTGTCTCCCCAGGGGGACCCATCCTGGCCTGTGGAGTGGGGCTGGGCACAGGCCCAGTGCGGCAGGCCAGGCTGCTCCGTAGGAGGGTCCACCCTCGGGGCCCAGCCTGGCCCATAATCAGCAGTCAGGCCCAGCTGGCACAGGAGGGGCAGAGGGGCAGAATTAGGGTCAGGGTGCTGATGAAACCACCTGCAGCAAGTAGCAGTCAGTGAGTTGGGGACAGCTGAACTTAGCTGTGGAAAAGCAGAGACTGTCACCACTAAAATCAGTGGGGGCTTTGGGACATGGTCTGGTCATATGTGTCACCTTATTTGTACTCCTAATCTGAAAAACTCTGAGGTACACTTGGTATACGGACATGTGTGAAACTAAGACAATTAATTGGAAGCAATAATTTGATTGATCTGATTTTCCAAATAAATAGATTCCTGTGATGCTGAGTAACCTTGTCTTAGGCTAAACTTATTGGCTCCAGAAAAGAGCTGGCCACTGATGGCCCTCGTCAGGTGACCCAGTAATCTTGGTCAAAGGCACTACAAAGGGGCCAGGTCAAAGAAGCCACCTAGACACTGAGTCTGGGACCACAGAGACTCTGAGCCAGACTACACTCTGGCCTCACGAGCATAGCTGGGACCTGTCCCAAGTGGCCAGGAGCCAGACCCTGCAGGGTCACAATGCAGCTCCTCACAGTCACTTTGGTATACCTAGTTCTCTCTGGTGGCAACTGGGCCACACGGACCCCACAGGCTGTGGTGCTGAGTCCACCTCACCCTGCTACCGCCATCTTGTCCCGCCACCACCATGACGCTGGAGCCACCTCCGAAGGCTCTGGCTCCTCAGCCCAGCACAGGAACCCTGCTGACCATGAACAGGCTGAAGACACGGGGCCAGTTCTCCAGGAGCCTTCCGCCAATGACCCCTCCCTACTCTGACTGCCCGCTGAGTGAGTCCATCTCACCCAGGTTAGATCTGATTTTTCCTTCATGGCTCATCCCACGTGAGTCCTGCTGACCTATCCAGCGCTCTGGAGAATGTGAACAGCCAGGTGCTGGCTGTTCTCCTGAGCCTCCCAGAATCCTGAGCCCAGCCCAGCTCTGGCCTGGGTGCCAAGGGATGACTGGGGACACCCTTGCTCCTTGACGGCTGTTGTGGACTGAATTATGTTGCCCACCCTTCCCACCAAATCAGGTATTATTTTCTTGGTCTCCAAAATCACTGTGGATGGTGACTATAGCTGCAAAATTAAAGATGCTTGTTCCTTGGAAGGAAAGCTATGACAAACCTACACAGCATATTCAAAAGCAGAGACATCACTTTGCCTACAAAGGTCCATGGAGTCTAAGCCATGGTTTTTCTGTAGTCATATGCAGATGTGAAAATTGGACCATGAAGAAGGCTGAGTTCAAGAATTGATACTTTTGAATTGTGGTGCTGGAGAAGACTCTTGAGAGTCCCTTGGAGTGCAAGGAGATCAAGCCAGTCAATCCTAAAGGAAATCAACCCTGAATATTCATTGGAAGGACTGATGCTGAAGCTCCAATACTTTGGCCCTGATACAAAGAACTGACTCATTAGAAAAACCTGATGCTGGGAAGGATTGAAGGCAAAAGGAGAAGGTGGCGGCAGAGAATGAGATAGTTAGATAGCATCACTGACTCAATGGACATGAACTTGAGCAAACTCTGGGAGATAGTGAAGGACAGGGAAGTCTGGAGTGCTGCAGTCCATGGGGTTGCAAAGCATCTCAAAGAGTTGGATACAACTTAGTGACTCAACAACAGCAACCCCAATCTGTATGTTGAAGCCCTAACCCCCAATGTGATGGTATTTGGGGATGACACCTTTGGGAGATACTTAGGTATAGATGAGGTCCTGAGAGTGGAGCCCTTGTGATGGGATTAGTGCCCTTATGGGAAGAGACACCAGAATGCTTGCTTCCTCCCCCTCCTTTCACTGAGAAAAGGCTCTTTGAGGACACAGTGAGAAGATGGCCTTCTGCAACACAAGGAGAGAGCCTTCAGCAGACATCAATCCTGCTGCCACCTTGATCTTGGACTTCCAGCTGCCAGAACTCTTGTTAAAGCCACCAGGTCTGTGGTATTCTGCTCTGGCAGCACAAGAAGGCTAAGACAACAGCATCTTCAGCTGACCCAGAAGCCACCCCACATCTGGACCATAATGTCCCTTCAGGGGTTAGGATGGACCCTCCCTTGGAATATCAGCTTGCAGGGAGCTTTTACGTGGAGAATGCTAGTCCACAAACTGCACTTGCCACTGTATTCCTGTTGAGTCTCTCCCTCTCTCTCCGGAGACCCTGTGAACCCGAGAGTCGTCGTATGAATGTTATGTAGCTGCCACAGGATTCAAATGACATTTGCAGTGAGATGACAGCCTTGTTACCACAAATAAACACAGAGTGCACAGAGGCTTGAAATGGTTGAGACCTGGTGGGCGACTGTAGAGACTAACAGAGGTTAAAAAGCATTCTGTTGAAAGATAAGTGAAGAGAACAGTTGAAAATTGCAATTGTGTGGGTGTGAGGAAAGTCTGGTGTGCAGAACAGTCAAGAGATAGCGACAGAGGCGTCCTCACATAGGAACCGTGTGGGGATGATGATCATACCCACACCAGACCCCCCTCCATCAACCCAAGAGCGTAGGCTGTGCTGTGGGCTGTGACCTTCCAGGGACACTATTAGACCCCACTGCTGAGGGGGACAGAGGACTCAAAGGTCTGCAGAAAAGTGGCACAGAAGATCTGGGGAAGGGGGGTTGGGAATAACCCCTGAAACCTCCATCACAGCCATCTCTCGCTTTTTTTCACCTAGAGGCAGTTTCTCCAGTGCTCACAGGACGCAGAGTCATGAATGGACATTTGATGGAGAGCATATGGCAGGCAGGTCAAGGTGGGGGCAGGAGCTTGGGGTGGAAGGACCAACAGATGTCTTTCTGCCCTAACACTGGCCTGAGCATCCCATCCCCCCCCCCCCACCCCCAAGCCTGTGAGATGTGTCCTCCACACAAAGGCACTGCAGGAGGGCCTACAGGATGCCCCTCAGGGCTTTGAAGTCTTTGAAGCCCTGTCACTTCAAAGGCTGATGTCACTTCCGCTGGGGGGAGGGGCCCTGAGTTCACCCTGAAGCCTCAGACAGCCTTTGTTCTGTGACCCTCGCAAGCAACCGTGTGAGGGAGGCTGTTGAGATCTGGGGATCCGAGGGGCACCTACAGTCATGCAAGAGGGACCTCAGGGTGCGTTTGTGTAACGGACATCTCTGTGAAGTGTGTTGCCGGCCAGAGAGCTCTGTCTGTGGGCGGCACATTGTGGACGGCGGTGCACAAAAATGTGTGTGTGTGGCCTTTCATTCAAGGAGTGAGAGCCAGTGGAAGCTGCTAAGAAGTTAGGGAAGATGTGCAGTTATCAGCCTTGACCTGGCTAAATGCAGAGGATCCAAGAAGCTGATTGTCATGGCTGGTGGTGCCTGAATGACCCTGACTTGAGAAACATACAGGCGTCCAGTGACCCAGGGACCATAGTGTGAGGTCCAGGATCCAACCACAGCTCTAGGGGTGGATGGTGGGGTTTTGTCCTTCCCTGAAGGACAGAGAGGCCTCATGGCCAAGGGTCTGGGATGGTCAAGGAAACTTCCAAAAGACCTGGCACCAGACAGGTGGGCAGACCACCCCCAAGATGTGCCGGATGGTGTTGGCCCTGGGTTCTGGGAGGGGCCACCTCTAACGGCAGATACAAACCTCTTGGCTATGCTTTCCTTCCCATTTTTCTGAGTCCTGAGCACAGACATCAAGTGGTAGCTGGGTTCAGCTCTCACTGATTGGAATCACACACATGCAGCAGAGTGGAGCAGGTGTAAATGCAAAACCAGGAGGCATATGGGGGCTTGTCAGCATGTCTGGGGGCAGAAGACCCAGAAGTACTTGGGAAGGGAAAACTGGCAGGAAAATGCACTCCTGCAAACTAATAAAAGATGGGAGCAAGCTGATCATTCTTGGAGTATTAAGAAAATTTGACTTCAAAGGCTGGGATATTGAAGTCACATGGATAAAATGGGGATGAAAATTGATGTCATGGAGCTGGAAACTCTTGATATTTCTCTTTTTTTTTAAAGATTTTTTTTTGGATGTGAACCTAAATTTTTAAAGTCTTCATTAAATTTGTGACAATATTGCTTCTGTTTTATGTTTTGGCTTTTTGGCCACGAGGCATGTGGGATCTCAGCTCCTGGGCCAGGGATCGAACCCACATCCCCTGCTCTGTAAGGTGAAGTCTTAACCACTGGACCACCAGGGAAGATTTCCTCGCTGGGATCTCAAACTGCAAACCCATTTCTAGAAAGGGACTGGTGCCTAACCTGTAGGGCTGCCATAATGAAACACCACTGACTGAGGGGCTTAAACAACAGAAATTTATCTCTCACAGTTCTTGCAGTCTAAGTTCAAGGTCCCACAGTATGTGGTTTCTGGTGAGAGCCTTCAGGCACCTTTTCATTATGTCCTCACAAGGCAGCTCAGCTGGTAAAGAATCTGCCTACAGTGCAGGAGATGCTGGTTCGATCCCTGGGTTGGGAAGATCCCCTGGAGAAGAGAACAGCTACCCTCTCCAGTATTCTGGCCTGGAGAATTCCATGGACTGTGTAGTCCATGGGGTCACAAAGAGTCAGACACTACTGAGCAACTTTCACTTTCACAAGGCAGGGAGAGAGGGCAAGAGAGACAAGCACGTGAGCTCTGGTGTCTCTTCTTATAAAGACACCAATCCTGTCAGATCAGGGTCTCAACTTTATGACCTAATTTTACCTTAAGTGAAGTTGCTCAGTTGTGTCCGACTCTTTGCAATCCCATGGACTGTAGCCTACCAGGCTCCTCCATCTGTGGAATTTTCCAGGCAAGAGTACTGGAGTGGGTTGCCATTTCCTTCTCCAGGGGATCTTCCCAATTCAGGGATCGAACCCAGGTCTCCCACATTGCAGACAGACCCTTTACTGTTTGAGCCACCAGAGAAGCCCTCAATTTTACCTTAATCACCTCCTAAAAGCCCTGTTTCCAAATGCAATCACATTGGGGGTTAGAGCTTCAACATACAAGTTTTCTTTGCTGGGGGAGGGGAAATGGGGAGGGACAGTTCAGTCCCTTGCATACAGATTTTCTCTGTGACCTGGATCAAAAGAATCACTGTGCTTCCTTTGTTTCTTCAATGCATATAAAACCTGCTCTGAGCTCAGCAAGTCTTTCTGTAGCTCTAGCTATAGTATTATAGTATATTCTGTATTACAGTACTGTATGTTACAGTATACAGTATATTCCAGCTCCATCATCTGGGGCTCGCTCCCTCTCCCAGGACATGCACAAGCCCTAGGAATGGGGTCCCTTGTTGGCTGCCCTATTTACAGGGGCCTCTGAGTCTCAGGTCCTACTGGTCACAACCATGGTGCCCATGTAACAGGCTCTTCAAACACTTGGGCAAGAAACTCCTCCCTGCAGCCCCTGAGAACTCAGTGATAAGTGGTCTTTCTCCTTCAAGCCCGAGGCTCTCTTTGGCCTTCCTGATACTCCATGGGGTGGCAGACTCTTGTCCTGGCTGTTCCAAGGAACCAGCCCAGCCCTGCACCCTCCCAGGTTTGGGGGCCAGTGCTCTAATCTTGAGCCCAGCCACACTCCTCTGCGATGGAACCACTTTCAGCTCCAACTCAATTCAGCTGACCTCATATTTCCTGAACAGCCACTGTGTGTCCACTCCTGTGTGAGACAAAAAGGACAGAACTGGGGGCTCAGAGCCCCTCTGAGCCATGCTGAATACATGGGGATCGGAGAACAGGGCGAGTCCTGAACCCATACCATCTGTAGATCTTGTATGTGGCATGTGGTTTTTAAACTTAAAAAAAAAAAATCACAGTGGCCGTTTAAATGACAGGTCATGGTGGTCTGATATGTAAAATGATAAAAGAAGAGTGACCATGGGGGGTGAGTCCCCCAAGTGTCTCTACAAATGCACCCCAATGCAAGCTGGGTTAGCTGTGGGCGCACGGAAGGTGTCCTGACGCCTGTGGTCTGGGTGGCCAAGACCATGGGGCTCTGGTGGTGCCCACAGATCCTCCCCGCTGCCACCCACACCTCCTCCCAGTCCCACTCTCTCCTCTGGAAGGCCTGGCTTCCTCCCCGGACTGGAGCCTAAGGGCACCTTGCAGGTTTCCTGAAAAGCTAGCTGCCTCTGAGATGGAGCTTAGCATGTGGGTGGTTTTTCAAAGAGCCTTCTAAGCAGTGGGGATGGGTGGGGAAGCCGAGCTGGGATGCAGGCCTGACAATGCCTCAGCCAGTGCCCACAAGACCCCTTCAGCCCTGAGGTCTGTCCCGAGTTGTCCCAAGTTGGAATGGGACCCAGGCCTGCAGACCCCAACTGATCCAGTCTCAGATGTCAGCCTGGGAATTCATGACCTAGCATAGGAGGCTCCCTGCACTGAGGGCCTGAGAGCTGCTGGGCAGTAGGTCACTGCAGGGAGGCCCGGGCTGCTCAATGAAGGAGTCTTTTGGGCCTAGAAAAGAGAACAACAGTCTCAAAGGCCCCTTGCTGAATCATCTAACTTCGGAGAAAACAAAGCATAACTTTAGTTCCATCCTGATGCTCCAGGCCAGCTGCATCTATCTGGGACTTATCACCCCCTGTCCGGAAACCTACCACCCCCTACACCCGCTCAGAAGACTTATCACCCCCTGCCCAACTACAAGTGTCATCTCAACAAAAGAATATTCAAAATATCCCGCCTGATTGACGTTTCCCTTATCGCTTCCACAAACCTCCCTATAAGTATGAAGCCTCCCTGATCCCTTTCGGCGCTCAGCCTGGTCATTAGGCCGACTGTCGCCCCTCCTTGCCTGAATAAAGGTAACCTACTTCTGTTGAGGTCGTCTTTCCTTTTCTGCCTCGCCGGAACTGTACCTTACACTCACCTCCACCCAGAAGTGAGCAGGCCTAATGCTCAAGCCACTCGGCTGGATGTCCAGCTGGGTCTGGGAGGCGTGATTGAAGGGACATGTGTGGCTGGCCCTAGGAAGCAAGTGGCCAGGTCTGAGAGAGGTGGGAAACCACAGAGAGCAGAGTGAATCACCTTGTTTCAGAAAGGAAATCAAAGTGGGCAGCTGGACAGAGAAAGTCCTTGGGAGCAGAGGTGGCGAGAGACCTCAGTGCCCAGGTGTGGGGTCTTCAGAGAGACCAGACCCAGCGTCCCTGCCTTGAAGTGTCTTTGGGACTCTGTGAGGGCACGGAGTATGTTCAGGGCAAACTCTCCATCCTGAGTGGGCAGGCCAATGGGGCTGGGGCTGAGTGGTGGGCTTTCTCGGCACGCAGCTAATGCCTCTTGCTTCCTGATAGCTGGATGGCACAGAGGATGAGCTGAAAAAGCCCTGGTATCCATGATGTGAAAGAGTGATGTCCAATCCCAAGGACCAAGTTCAAACTCCCTCCTCCCTTGATTGGGGCACTTGGGGGCTATTAGGGACTGAATATTTGTGTTCCTCTCTCAATTCATATGTTGAAATTTGCCCTCCCCTCACTCCCCAGTGTGATGGTATTAGGATGCGCAGCCTTCGGGAGGTGGTTAGCTCATGAGAGTGGCGCCCTCTTGAACGGGATTAGTGCCCTTATCAAAGAGACCCCAGAGAGCTCCCTCACTCCTTCAGCTGTGGGAGGACACAGTGAGAAGTTGGCATTCCAGGGCTGGGAAAAGGACTTTCACCGGATCCCAGCCGTGCTGGCACCCTGATCCCAGACTTCCAGCCTCCAGAACTGAGAAATACCTTGGTTGTTTAAGCTGCCCAATCCATGGCATTATGTTATAGCAGCCTGAAATAAGACAGGACCCAGTTTAGTGATTAGTGAGACTGAGAAAATGCTGGGATTCCCAGGAGGCACTAGTGGTAAAGAATCCGCCTGCCAATGCAGGAGATACAAGAGACCTGGGTTCAATGCCTAGATTGGGAAGATCCCCTGGAGGAGGAAATGGCAACCCACTCCAGTATTCTTGCCTGGAAAATCCCATGGACAGAGGAGCCTGGTGGGCTACAGTCCATGCGGTCACAAAGAGACATCACTGAGAACATACAACTACTTGAGAAAACTGTTATTTACAAAAATTCCCCTTCAGAAAACAAACCATTTGGGAAAATCCTTGTAGGTTAAAATGGTGGAACTGTTCCAAAAGACAAGGGGGCTGTGGTCTGTTGCCTCAGAAAGGGAGGAAGGAGGGAAGGAGTCAGGGGTTGGGGGGGGCGGGTTGTTAGGAAACAGGGAAGACCCAGAAGGATGGCAGAGGGCGTGTGTAACCTGGACCTCTTCTAGTTCATGGTGGACATCTTGCAGTGCCTGGTGTGAGCAAACAATGTAAAACTGGGGAAGGAAGGTTTGGTGGCTGGTGGCCGGAAGCAGCACAGGAAAGAAAGATGCTGAAGAATGTGAGCCCTGGAGTGTGTGTCTGTCCTGAGGAGAGCTCTGCCCTCTAAGCCCCCTAAGACATTGGAGTTCCAGTCTGGTTTATCCAGGCCTGCAAGGGACAGGGGAACCAGGGTGAACCCAGGGGACTGAAGATTGCCTGGTCCCTGTGGGATCCTACCTGGCCACAGTCACCCCAGGTGAGTTGAACGCTCAACCCTCTGAGACCACCTCCCTCCTGTGGACTGAGCTGGCTACGGCCCAGCGCTCAGCCCTTGAGGATGAGCTACACTCAATTTGAGCTTCCCCGGACCTTGCAGGCAGTCTGCCTGAGAATGATGAAAGCTCCGGTACTGGGTTTAAAAGGTCAAGGCTGACTCCTGGCTCCTACCGTGACTGCTGTGTGCTCATGGCCACATTATCCCATTCAGTTAACCGTGCCTTGGCTTTAAATGGAAATAACAGCTCTAGCTACAGTGCAGCAACACCCAGAAAATGTCTGGCACGTGGTAAGGGCTCCATAAAAATTAACTCTTTGGATTGTGGTGAGGTTCTTCTTTTTTAAACAAACAACGACAAAAAAAATGGCCAGTTGCTGAGTGGCCATGGATCTTAATCAATTTTGTGGCATGGATTCCTCTTGCAGTCAAGGGAAGCCCGTGGACTTTCCCCAGGATCATAGTTTTAAATGCATGAAGCAAAATGCAGAGGATGCCAAAGGAAACCAAATATACTGAGATACCTTGATCAGAATTTAAGAGTTGTTATATAACAATACAAGCGCTTCTTTACTGAGAACTTGGATAACATCTGGTGACAGGTTCAATAACTTATCATGATCTTGAATTAGTGATGAGCTGAGCTGAAATGGCATTTAAAAATATCTGCAGCAACCGTGGTGTGATGTGAAAATAATAGCTGTGATTTCTATTGGTGACAAATTCCCAGGCACCGTCTATACTACTGTGGTGTGATGCCTTTAAGCACCAAGGAAGGAAATGCTAGTTTTAGTGAGTAATTAGTGAACATAAGTACATAATGCTTTTCCTTCACCGGTTCATACCTTGCCCTTGGATTCCACTCCTGATCCCCAGGTTAAGGCAGAGATCCTCTGGTTTAGGCAGAGACAAAGGGTACCTGGAACAGATTTTCTTCCTCTGGAGAAAGATCATTTGTGTGCCCTCTTTATTTTAACTTTAGATTTATTTTTTATTGAAATGACATTGGCTTACAGCATTACATAAGTGTTGTGTGTACATTATATTTCTACTTCTGTATACCCTGTGGTGTGCTCACCACAAAAAAATGTAGTCTTCATTCATCACCACACATCACCATCCCCCTTACACAATACATACCCCTTCCTCTCTGGGAACCTCTACCCAGTTCTGCGTAGCCTCTTGGTTCTACAAATGTGGGCCACCACAGGCGCCAGCCTCTTCCTCTTGGACTGTGAGCTTAGCAGAAAAGAACTCACCCCTGCTGGTATCAGTGAGGTTCCCTGGGGCTCTCTGAAAACAAAGACACCCATATCTCAGTCCTGATCTCTGAGATGCAAAGTCAGGCACACCTGTCCTGGTGAGCTAGGGTGATTCAAGGAGCAGTGGCAAGGAAGAGTAGAGAAGCCCTCCAAGTAAATCACCTTGAGTGGAGGGGGATTTTGGCTGATATGCTGTTCTCATTTCAAAGGAGGAAGGCTGAGGCTAGCTAGCGTGGACGGAGGCTGATGCTAATTACCATGCCCACTCAGCCACCCTGCCCTAGGGGCCAGGATTTGGGAAGTGATGACTGAGTGTGGGGAAATAGACTAAGAAGAGATGTAAATTTGCACCTACTCCATGAAGGGCACCCATCCTCTGGGGCAGCAGATGGTCCGTGAGAGCAAGCTTCAACAGTGACACCTTGTGACAGCAAGGAGCAATGGTAGCAATGGGACCCTGGTTCTCCTGGTGTAAGGACACAAAGCTGACCTCCCCTGGGACGCTTAGACTTTTTAATAATTTTGGGAGACTCTCTTCTTGCCCAAAAGACATACAGGGACCAAAGCCATGAATTGAGGCAATAAAAGAAATGTGAACATATCTGTAGCCTAAGTTGATGAAGCAGGTCATACCAGTTCCATTATCATATCATCATATATGATAATTTACTATTATTACTGTTCCTCCCATGTGTTGCTGTAATAAGTTCTGCCCTCGAGGATGAACTTACATAACCTTATCATCACCCCATAACGCATCTCCAATCACACCAGCAGATCCAGTCTTTGGTGCAGTTGAGAGTCCTGTCTCCCAGTTCCTCCAGCACACCCTCCCCAGCAGTGTTCCCCACCCCACCACCATCTGCTTTCTTCTCGCTCTTCAGCCTCTGCTTTTAGGAGTCGTTAGCCCTGGTATAGCTGCTTGGCTATGTGGTACTTTTCTGGGGGGATATTTACAGTGAAACCAGACAAAGCTGTAACTCAAAGAAGGAATCAAGAGAGCAAAAGCGTTAGTCGCTCAGTTGTGTCTGACTCTTTGCACCCCTGTGGACTGTAGCCTTCCAGGCTCCTCTGTCCATGGAATTCTTCAGGCAAGAACGCTGGAGTGGCTTGCCATTCCCTCCTCCAAGGGATCTTCCCAACCCAGGGATGGAACCTTGGTCTCCCGCACTGCAGGCAGATTCGCTACCATCAGTCACCAGGGAAGCCCGAAGAGGGCAAAGGGGAAACACTTTTAGAAACACCCCATGCTTCTGAAATTACACAAACAGCCTGCACAAGTGAGGTGCTGCAGACTTCCCAGGGCTATGGAGCATCCAGCATCAGTGCGCCTGGGGAGGGGGCCTCAGAGGTGAATGGGGGTCCCTGAGCAGAGAATGGGGCTTGAGTGCGTGTTAAGTTGCTGTACATTATAATCCATCTCTACTAGCCCTGTGCTTCCATAGCACATCCCACACTCAATAGCCCATGTCAGTCATCCTTTATAGGAGAAGGGAATCAGAGAGGTGTTCCATGTGAGTCAGACACACAGACTTGTAGGACCCAGGGCTAAGATGGAGGATACTGCAGTTTCCTGGAAGACTCCTAAGACTATTGTGGGGACATTGAAGGGAAGAGTCCATTCTGACTCCATGTTGGATCTGTTACTTCAACCTTTGCTTCCTGTTGCTTTTGTTCACTAAAAGCATACTGCTTATACATAATGGCCTGCCTTGGGGAACCTGAATATTAAACCAAAGTGCCTTTGCTCAGGATGCTGTTCACCTGTGGAAGGCTACAGGAAGGAAGGCTTGCCATTCTAGGACATATTTGCAAGACTACTGAGCTTTATACTTTGCTTCCTCACTTCCTCCCATCTCTCTTCTGTAAAAGAACCTGGCATCCAGACCCCAGTAAGATGGTTATTTTAAGACATTGGTCTGCCGTCTTCTCAGTCATCCAGTTTTCTGAATAAAGCCATGTTCCTTGCCTCAACACCTCATCTCTCGGATTTATTGGCCTGTCGTGTGGTGAGCAGAGTGAGCTTGGAGTTGGTGAAGGGGACACCAGTGTTCCCGACTGAATGTGGGATGAAGTCACAGGTCCTTCTGTTGGGAGATTAAAGTAATGGTGACCCCGTAAAACTGAGGACTTGGGGCTAGAAATAGGTATGAACAGTACTTTTGCCTTGGAAAGGAACCATTTCACAGATGTGGAAACAGATGTGAACAGAAATATGAAAGACGGCAGCTCTCTAATTCCCAGGGGAGGGCTTTTTCCATGACACCGCTTTGGGTCTCTTCTTGGCCCCCCTCCCCTCCCTGAGATCCTCTCGGGGCTCTTCAGACACCCTGAGCCATCATGGTGTGACCAGTCTGCCCCCAAGATGAATGTAGCCTGCCTGCCAGCCTCCCCAAGTCAGCACCTTGTAGAGAGCAGATTTCTCTCCTCCTCTGTTCTGCCTCATTTGTTCCTCCATTACTCAGGGCACCAGCCATGGAGCTCTAAATAGAAACAGTCCTGCTTAATTGTCTCTCCCAGTGAGCGCTGTCAACCCCCTCTCTGCCTCGAGGGTCTGGAAGAGGCTGGGGGCACAGTGGAGTTGATAAATGCCTGCTGACTGACAGCTTCAGCCAATACCATTGTCCCAGCCTGCACTTCAAGTCAAGAGAAAATGGGAGACTTGACTCCATCTGGATTCTGGGCCCCATAGCACCTGCTGGAGGTAACAGAGAGTCAGGGTCCCCTCACCACATCCCTCATCCCCAACCAGGTACAGGGAGCTTCAGCCCACGTGGTTGGAGTAATGACTATGCTGGGGAGACTGGGGTGCCCACATCACCAACTGCAAAAAAGATCACATTTCTCTTAAGTTTCAAATAAAAACTCATAGGCCTCCAGTGTTATAGCAAGAGGTACTTGTGGCTTGAGAGAAAATCTCCAGTGACAGTGTCACATAGGGATTCAAGAAGTGCAGAATCTGAGTAACTGAGACTTGAGGGGAGGTCACGGACTTTGAATAACCCCTGGTGGCTCAACCTGGCCCAAGGGATGGTGAAGACACAGACACCCAGGAGGCTATTGAAACGTTGAGATGAAAATGTTCCATAAAATGTGAAAGTGGAAAGGAGTATTCTTTTCAAATTAATGTACTAGTCACCTTTTATGGAATTAAATATATCTTTTTTTTTAAAATATATCTTTAAAAATGCACACACGAACTACTCTCTGAGATGTTTAAACAATAAGGCTTCAGCTAGACAGCACCCTCCTGCCCATTGGACAGGATGACCAAAAGTGTCAGCCTGTCAGCACTGTGGATTTCTCAGGACATGCAACAGTTCGTGGGAAAGTTGGCAAAGTCTTGGGCACACCCAGACACTTTGGTCACCTTATGTTCATAAACCTGGCCTCTTTCTAACTGGGGCACCTTCCTGCTGCATTTTGGCTGATGAACCTACATGGGTTGCTGGTAAAGCTGCAGGCCCAGCAGAGACAGGTACGTGTTGCTGTCTAATAACAACAGATTCAAACAACTGGTTGTAAGAGCAGGGCCTGAGGATGGTAGCAAGGAGGGTGGAGAGGCAATGGTTCTGGGGATCTTGGATATTAGTGAGTGAAGCAGCTGAGATCTCTTTGGGCCAGAATGATGAAGAAAGGCTCCTGGGGAGCTGGAGCCCAGCCAAGTCTTGATTGAACGAAGAGGAATTCATCACTGTTGAAGAAGAAGGAAGGCAGTGCCTTTATTGATGTATGAGGCCTCCAATGTCCATATGTCAGTTTCTGGGAGAAACACAGGTGGGTCCCCTGGCTGTTTCTGAGCCAGTTTCTGTAACCAGAGGATGAGGTGTTGATCAGCTAGATGGTCTCATGCCCGTCTCAGAGGGGGAAGTGGGGTGCTGATTGTCCACCAAAAGCATCCTGCAGAGGAAAAAAGGAGCTCTGAAAAGGAAATAAATGTGGCTTAGGTTTGAGTTCCTTGGAAAGCAGAACAGGAAGCAAAGGCTCTGTTGTTGTTCAGGTGCTCAATCACGTCCGACTCTTTGCGACTCCATGGACTGCAGCATGCCAGACTTCCCTGTCCTTTACCATCTCCCAGAGATGGCCCAAACTCATGTCCATTGAACCAGTGATGCCATCCAACCACCTCAACCATCCTCATCCTCTCTTGATGCCCTCAATCTTTCCCAGCATCAGGGTCTTTTCCAATGAGTTGACTCTTCACATCAGGTGGCCAAAGTATTACAGCTTCAGCTTCAGCATCAGTCCTTCCAATGAATATTCAGAGTTGATCTCCTTTAGGATGGACTGGTTGGATCTCCTGGCAGTCCAAGGGACTCTCAAGAATCTTCTCTAGCACCACAATCCAAAAGCATCTGTTCATGAACAGTATGAAAATGTAAAAAGCCTCAGTGCTACCCATTTATTAGGGAGCAGGACAGGGAGGGGGACTATGTCTGGGATGGAGGGGAACCCATTCTGGAGCGAGTATGGAGCTGACCACAGTTTAGTAACACAGGTCACTGGTTGCTCAGTCCCCCAGGACCATCCTCTAAAGAGCCGTCCAATTCTCAGCTCAGTCTTGCAGAGGAGAAGGGAGACCATTGCCCACAGGCTCCCATCTCTCACTGGTTCACCTGCAGGGTGTTACTTGCCCGGCTTCCCAGCTGCTCAGGGGCGGGTGTGGGGTCTCACACCCCCATGGTCAGGGAAGCCCCAGGCAGGAAGTGTATAGTGTGGACACGAGACTGGAGGCCACTGGATGAAGCCTGGTCAGAGTCCACACAGAGATGGTGGCCTCAGCAGCAGCTCAATGACCCAAAGATAAGTGAGAGAGTCCAAAGGGGCACTGAGAGGTGTTGGGTCCAGAGGGGCCCGGATAGTGTTCAGTGAGATAAGAGTGATCACTGTCCTCCTCCACACCCTCTGGTCTCTTGCCTCCACCATTGCTGAGACCATGGCCAGCCGGCGTTTGTACAGAGACAAGCAGGGCTGCAGCAGTCACTGGGTCAAGGATAGGTCAGCTGTCTCTAGTGAGAACCAAGGAACAGGCCTTCATGCCCCACCCACCGAGGAAAAGGCAGGATGAGCTTATTTCAGTGGAACCCAGAGAGATCCAAAAAGGTCGCTCAGTGGTTATTTCTTAATAATTAAGCTTGAAGAGGGCTTCCTTGGTGGCTCAGACAGTAAAGAATCCGCAGGAGACCTGGGTTCGAGTTGGGAAGATCTCCTGGAGGAGGGCATGGCAACCCGCTCCTGTATCCTTGCCTGGAGAATCCCCACGAAACAGAGGTGCCTGGTGGACTTCAGTCCATGGGGCTGCAGAGTCAGACACAACTGAGCAACTGATCTCACACACACACCAGCTTTAAGAAGTCATAAACTCCAGGAGCCCTGTCTTCTTGCGTGTAGTGGGGTCTGGGTGGGGCAATGTGGGACTCCAGAGTTAAACAGCGAGGTTTGAAATGTTGCCAAAGGACCTGGAGGAGCTGCAAGCACGTGGGAAGCTGAACATCTCAGAAGAACCACGGTCCACCCAGCACCAGCTGTGGGCAAAGGCAGGGGAAGGATCTGGTCTCCGGTCCCCATGGGGCAGGACTCTGCTCATCGCACTGTGTCCGTGTCAAGCCCCCGCCCTCCTCTTTCTGCAGGTGCCAAAGGCCACGGGACCCCAGGAGCTGTGTCCTATCCCTTGGCTTTGAGGGAGGGTGTGCGTGAGAGTGGCCTTTGGTGGCTGTTTGTGGAGTCTGATCACGACTTCCTGTGCAGGAATGGTCAAGGCTTCTGTCTGATGGGGACCTGGCCAAGGTCAAAATGGCAAGTGAAACAAATGACATCACAAAACTGTGAAAACACATGGTCTTGATGACAGTTTGACATCTAATGTGAACCCAACACATAGGTTGCCTGCTTTGCATGTTTGGCCCCCGTCTCCACGGTACCCTGGACTTCCCCATCACAACACTTAGCACACCACCTGACAACTTCCAGTTTACTCTCTCCCACCAGACCTGGGGCCCTGGGAGGGCAAGGTCCGTTTCTTATTCACCATCCCATGCCAGGGCTGGCCATGCTGCAGGCTCTCAGCCGTGCTCTGAATGCCGGTGTTTTGTATCTTGGTCTAGGTGGCAGGTCTTCCCAGGCCGGGGCGCCTGGCTATGCAGTCTGTGAGCTCCCAGAAGGCAAGGCAGTATCCTGCTCACCTCTGTCCCCATTCCCTGGACAGGACCCAGCACGTCAGGGAGCTCAGAGCTCTTTGTTGAGCGAATGACTAACATCAGCTCCTCACTCACTGCCTTTCTGGCTCCATCTTGGCCTTTGGCCCGAGTGAGCCGAATGATGTACAAAAGGCCTTCTCTTAACAGATTGGAAAACCGGGACAACACCTTCTCTGTGCAGAGGGAGGAGAGGACGTGGTGGGGTTTCCTCTCCACCCGCTGAGGACAGCGGCGTGCGGTGTTGTCACCTGTGGATGCCTGCTTGCCCCAACGAGGGGTAGCCGCGTGACTGCCCCACAAAACTGGTAGGAGACGGCCCTCCTGAGTCAGCACAGTGAATTCCCCGGGCTCGGGACTGCCCAAGGGGGCTGCTAAAGCCTGGGACTTGGTGCGCATCACCGAAATACTGTTCTTCCCAGGGCTTGTCCCAGTTCTGGGAAATGCGAGTTGTATTAGCAGGAACAACAGGCAGGAGCACAACGCCAGCTGGAGGGGCTCCAACTGGAATCGCTCCTGGTCTCAGGCACCGTCTCTGCTCAGCAGAGCCTGGCCCCGGAGCCCTGGTGACCACAGCCTCTGGGGGAACGATGGCCAGAATGGGGCCTTCAGGCCCTGCTGGGGGGGTTTCTGGAGCCAGCGGGACAGCCCGTGTTGGGCACTTCTGCTCTGACGGGTTCAGTGAGAAAAGAAACGACCTGGGTGGGTGCTGGGGCTCCATACACACTGCAGGCCCAGGAAGTGGGTGCAGCCCGGGCGATCAGAGGCTGGGATGTCCTCCATGACACTCGGGAGATGGGAAGACTCCTGAGACAGAGGGCATCTCACCCCTGCAAGCCCACACTGTAAGGCCCCCAGTCAGCACAGCCCAGGCCTGCCCCTGCCCCCCACTCTGGCCCACGAACATGGCGTCTCTGAACACCCAGAGAATCAGGTTTTCCCCTCTCTTTTGAAACGGGAACAAAGGCCTTTGGCTTCTCAGATTGGTTAGAGCTGCCTCATTTCCCATATCACTCAGTGTTCCATCAGATTGCTGCCAACTACTTCCAACCGCCCAGATCCAGAGAGGCCTGGGGATGCCCCAACCCAGTCAGCTGCACCCCTGCTTCCCTCCAGGAATGACACAGCCTGGGCCCCACAGAATGGGGGGTCTCGGTTCAATAATGACCTGCGAGGGCAGCCCAGGCAGAGGCTGGGACAGGGGTTGCAAGGGTGAGGGTCAGGAGTCTGTCCTCTTCCAAGCCTGGACTCACCAATTCTTTCTCTTCTCCAGCTTCACTCTTTCCATCCCCACTAACTTTATCACGAAGAGAAGATCTGTAGAGGCCCCAGGAATTCAGTTACAGTTTTACAGCCATAAATTATTCCCAAATAGTAGGAGCCCATGGGGGAGGGGCTTCATGTCGGGAGGGGTGGGCAAGGTTATCATCCTTACACCGGAGGGGAGGGATGTGTCCCAATCTGGGGAAATTGATGGAAGAACAACACCACCCCCCTCCCCAGTGATGCCTGGAAAAGACCTTCCAGGAGTGAAACCCAGACCCTCAGGCATTTTGCTGCATGCCCAGGAGAAGGGGAGGAGGGCTGGGGGATCTCAGGTGAGGACCTTAGAGGCCAGAGACCAGAGAGAGGAAACGTCAAAGGCAGACACCAAAAGGCCTAATGGTGGGGAAAGTTTTCCACTGTCTTCTGGATGTTGTGTGTGCCCAGAATTGTCTGATACTCATAATGAATTCTTTTGAGCTCCGGGCTGCGCTTATATAGTCTTCCAACTATTGTGAGCTCAGTCAAGAGCTTATTTAATCCTATCCATAACTGAGTGAGATAAAAATTACTATCTCCCATTTACAGAGGAGGAAACTGAGACTTGGGGAGATTAAATAACTTGCTCCAGCTCACTGTAGCCAAAGAGCCTCAGATAACTTCATCCTCTCCTGTACACAGGTGCTACTTTCTCTGCTTAAGAGTTGGAACTTACGGGGACTTCCCTGGTGGTCCAATGGCTAAGAATCCACCTCCCAATGAGGGGGACTTGGGTTCGATCCCTGGTCAGGGAACTAAGATCCCACATTCTGCGGGGCAACTGAGCCTGTGTGCTGCGATGACTGAGCCCACGGCTCTCCACTCACCACAGCTAGAGGGAAGCCCGTGCTTCTCAAGAAAAAGATCACGGATGATGCAGCAAAGATCCCATGTGCCGCAGCTAAAATCTGACACACCAAAATAAATAAATGAGTTTAAAAAGAGAGAGAGAGAGAGAGAGCTTATATTGCTTCTTGAATCTGGGTTGGGCCCAGAACTTTTTGACCAAAAGAACGGAGAGGAGATGAAGCGCTGGGACTGCCAAACCCAGGCACTAAGAAGGCTTAGGGGCTATGACTTCCTCCCTTTCGGAACCCAGGCTCTAAAGTGTGGGGAACCCAGGCCTTCCAGAGGAGTGGACCACTGGGAATAACATCAAGGCCCTTGGCTGATGGGCCCAGCTGAACCCTGAAGCGATGTGAAGCTGGCTTAGAAGTGTATCTTCTTTCCTCCATTAAGACAACTCAGCTATGATACATAGGGTAAAGTCCAGCCGTCCCCATTGAGCCCTGCCCAAACTATAAAATCTTGAGTAAATACCTGCTACCCTAAGCCACGGGTTTTGCAGTGTTTATTACGCAGCAATAGGTCACCAAAACAACCTCACAGCTGGCAAGTGGCAGCAATGGGATTCAAATCCAGATCGGGTAGTCCGAGGTTCACTCTCCTGACCACTGTCTCCCAGGGCTGACCTGCCACCCTGACATGCAGGGCATCACCTGACCCGTCGCCCCGAGGTGAGGCTGTGCAAACTTCCTTTCATGTCCAGGATGCAGGCTGCACGCCCTCCGTCTCCAGGAACCCTGCAGTGTCTGAGCCTTCCTCCTCTCACAGCTGCTGGAACTCCCAGCCCTGCCCGGAGGATGCAAAGTGCTGGCCTGGGGTTCAGACTCACTGCTCCAGCCTCTTCTCAGCCACTGAACCAGCTGTCTGCCATGCCCACGGGGGCCACTTCTCCCCACATCCCCCTCTGGGTGTGGGTGAAGAGTCCGCCAGCGGAAAGAAAAAGTCAGAGGCAAGTGAGGTTGCAGAAGGTGTCCTGTGTCTTTCTGCACCTCATCACTGAAGTCAGCTCCCAGGGGGAGACTTGCTACCCCCTTTGGGGATCTGAGAAAAGAGGAGGATAGTGTCCCCTAGCCAGATTGTTGATGTTCATTCCCTCGGTCGTGTCCGGCTGTTTGTGACCCCATGGACTGCAGGATGCCAGGCTTTCCTGTCCTTCACTATTTCCCGGCGTTTGCTCAAACTCACATCCATTATTAAGTCAGTGATACCATCCAACTGTCTCATCCTCTGTCACCCACTTCTCCTCCTGCCCTCAATCTTTCCCAGCATCAGGCTCTTTTTCAATGAATCGGTTCTTCGCATCAGGGGGCTGAAGTATTGGAGTCAGATACTCCAAAATAAAGGACTTGGAAAGAAGGTGGCCCCAAATCAATCCTGCAGCTCCCACCCCACCCCCCACTCCAGGATGCTACCTGGACAGAGCGTCTCAAAGGAGAGAATGAATAGCATCCTACGTCACTCGGCCTTTTGCTAAGTGAGAAAGGCTTCCGTGAGACTGCCAGGGGGGACTTGCTTTCTGCTGCTGAGATGGGTGATCCTGAGGACCCCGTGAGTCACCAGTACCTGAAGAGTGACCGGCTGTGGCCCGAGCTGCCCGCGTGGAACACAGAGCAAGCAGAGGTGGCTGTGCAGGAAAGCCTGTGCATCGAAAGATACATGAATATCTCAGAAGCTGTTCTGGGTTAACTGGATCCAGCCAGGGAAAACTGGAACTGGTGGAGCGTTCAACAGCGCTGAGATGCAGCAGGAGGTGGGGATGGGGGGGGTTGGGCAGGGATCAGAGGCTCCCACAGGTGCCAGAGACTCCATTCAGTGGCCTCTCCTGTCCCTTGTCTCCTCCCAGGCCTGCACTAGCCCCTCTCCCCCATCACCCGGTAGCCTGATGGGATGGGGAGGGGGCAGAGAGGAGGGCTGGAAACACGAGGCAGACAGTGGGGAGTGGCTGGAGGGGCTTCCTTGCCTGGACCAGAGGGGCTTCCCCATGGTAGGGGTCTCCATGGTGGAGGCGGCAGCTCCAACATCCATTAACTTTGGAGTTTCCACTATTGTGCATAACTCTGGGCTGTAATTACTGAAATCGGATTTTTGTGGCTAAAATTGACCTGGGGCATTTTTATTATCTTGGATTGACCTGAAAAACGAAGAAACTGACCTTAGACTTCATCTAGGGTTGGGGGAGAACCAACCCCACAGAACGGATTTGAAAAGGACATGGGAAGAGAGGATGAAGTGGTTTTCTGACTACCCACCTTGCTCAGTAAGACTGTTACACAAACAAGGAAGAATTCTGGTGAACTTAGCCAGCAAGGGATTTATTGATAGGATACCGGGTGGCTTAGAGAATCACTGGACTGGAAAGGCAGCTCCAGTGACTGGGTGATGACAAAGGGGACTCTGGAGAGGATGCCACTACCTCCCTCTGCCCACAGGCACTGGGGGAATGCAGTCTTCACATGTTTCTAGAAATTATAACAGGGGGCAGCCACCATCTCCCCCATCAAAGCCTCGTTGGTGGAGAAGACGCCAAATCCAGGCTGATGATTCAGGTGCTGGGCCCTGGAGGAAGGGGAACTGACAAAAAAATGTACGAAAAGGGTGAGTCTATTGATCACTCTTAAAACAGAAGTAACCGCTGCATTTATCCCCCCACCCCAAATTATCAAGATGACATTTTCTGCCACCAGGCTCAATGATAATTTGAAAACTAGATTGCTCTACAAGATAGAGTAGTTGAGAAAAATAAAGATGCTTTCTTGCACGCCTGAGTTTGCAGCTATGAGATTCCTACTCACCCCAGAGACGATGCAAGAAATTAACAAAATGAATCAGTGAAAGCCCCTGGCTTATGCTTGAACACAATGGGTCACCAGCTCAGTAAGGGTTGGAAAAGGATGCTGGTTAAAGTCATGATCTTCCTTCTCTCCCCCTCCCCTCCCCCTCAATTATCTAGGGGAGGAGCCTTCACCCCTGAGGGGCGGAAAGGGGCATGTGAGTGCCTGGTTTCACAGGTGGGAGGCTCACTTTGTGTTCTGGGCTCCTGGAGCCTGTGCAGCAGACAGCAATGCCAGGAGATGCAGCAGCGGGCAGCAGGATCAGGACCTTGCCGGCACTCTGGACTCACCCTCCTGGGCTGGCATCACCCATCTCTGGAGGCCCCCAACCCCTGGACTCCAATGTCCCTTCCAGCCCCTCACACTCTCTCAAAGGACTCGGCCCCAGAGGGCCATAGATGCCATGTCCTCTGGCCCATGGAGGGCGGACCTCTTGCATTTCTGCCCACCTCCAGCCCCAACCACTCCTCCTCACCATCCTTCCAAGCCCTGATGAATTCCTGGGACGCCTACTCTGGTCACTGTGAGGTCTCTCTCTCCTCTGAGTCTCCTGCCGCCAGGTCACATGCAAACCAGTGTTTGTAAAGCTAGAAAAGACTTAGTCTTTTCAGAATGACTTAGTCCAAACTCTCCTCTTGATTTACTTTTTGGCTACACTGTGTGGCACGCGTTACTGTGAACCCATCACAGCTGTACAACCACACCGTAGCTCAGCGGCAGAGTCCAGACCCCTGGACCCACAAACCCCAGCCCGTCTTCTCCCTCCGGGGGTGCTGCATGCACTGCCTCGGGAGTCTGCTTCACACATGGGTGCTGTGCCTCCCCACAAGGGCACGTCCTGTGGGGATGGGCTCTTTCTGCTTCTAAGGTGGGCAGCAGGTGGTGCCCAGAGCCCACCAGGCATCTCTGGGGTGGGCAGAAGCCTGTCTAGCATTCCCTCCCTAAGCATTTACTGATGCTCTGAGGTCTCTTATAAGTAAGACTCTAGCACCAGTGGGTGGTAACTCCTTCAGGCAGAAGGCTGAGAATGGTTTCCATGGAGACCACCCAGGCTCTGGTTTCCATAGCAACGCTTGCAAGAGGTTAGAGCTTCCTACTTATGTCAGCTTAACATTTCCAACCGCTCTACTGGCCAACCTGGGACTAACGCAGGGCTTCCTTCCTTTCTAGGATGGGGGACAGATCTCAAGGGCCAGAGCGGAAACAGATGAAACTGTGCGGTTAGCTGACAGTGAGGCCTCCCCTCTGCTGTCAGGCCCTCCTCCAACCCAGCTGCAGGGTATATACTTGCCGAGTCATGCACACACTTAAAATATCAAAAGAGCACATCTTCGTGATGTGGAAGGATTAACGTCTTACAGCTCCCAGCCCGTTCTGTTCTCCAGAGGTAACTGGTTGTTACAAGGCTTTGAGACTCTGTTCAGGGGTTTCCCTGGCAGTCCAGCGGTTAAGAATTCACTCTTTCACCACAATGGGTGCACGCTTGATACCTGGTCAGGGAACTAAGATCCCACATGCCGCGTGGTACGGCAAAAAAAAGCAAATCTTTCCAAAAGTAGTATATGCACCTCCACAGAGCTAGTTTTTAGAAAGTTCACAAATGGCATATATATATAATTTTATTTTTCCTTGCTCTGCCACCTGCTTTATCCTAATTACAGATCTTATAGAACTTCACACATCAGCACAAATAGATCTACCTGATTCTTTGCACTGATGACAAAATACTGCACTTTTCTTTTCAAAGTTCATTCTTCATTTGGAGATCTTTGGTTTGGTCTTCAGTTTCTTGCTATTACAACAATAAATATCCTTGTACATATATTTCTGTATACTTGTTTGAGTATACCCATAGGATAAATTCCCTGGGGTGGAATGGCTGGGTCAAACACATCACATTTTAAAATTTGAAATTTTAAGATCTGATTCTTGTCAAGTCAATTTACTGCCACTATTGATGCAAGAAGGCTTATACACACTTAGGAAGAGTGGGTATTATTAAAATTAAAACCAGAAAACCAATCTCTCCTAACCATGCTATTAGACCAGCAAAACTTTAACATAAAAGTCTGACAAGGACAGTGTGAAAAAGGAAAATTATAAGTCAGTCTTAATAATAAGCATATCTAAAACTCCTAAACAAAATATTTGCAAACAGAATCTGATAGCATAGAAACAAGATAATACATTGTGACTAAATCAGTTATTGGGATTCCCAGGTGGTGCAGTGGTAAAGAATCCACCTGCCAATGCAGGAGATGCATGTTCGATCCCTGGGTTGGAAAGACGCCCTAGAGGAGGAAATGGCAACCCACTCCAGTATTCTTGTCTGGAAAATCCCATGGAAAGAGGAGCCTGGTGGGCTACAAGTCCATGGAGTCGCAAAGAGTCAGACACAACTCGTGACCAACACTTTCACTTTTGTCCTTTCTAGTGTAAACACTGAAAGATTACTTTTTTGAGGTTAATTAAAGAAGTTGCCTTCTAGTTCTAATTTTTATTTTTAATCAAGGATACATGTTGAATTCTTTTATCAAATGTTTTTTCTGCATTTATTCATATGGCTACATGTTTTTTCTGTTTTACTTTAATAAGATGAGTAGCATTAATAGCTGATTTACATGCATGCTCAAATTGTGTCTGACTGTTTGCCACCCCATGGACTGTAACCCAACAGGCTCCTTTGTCCATGGAATTCTCCAGGCAACAATACTGGGGTGGGTAGCCATTCCCTTCTCCAGGGGTGGACCTACACTCAAAGTGAATTCTCTTTAAAATTGAGAACAAAATAAGATTTGCAACTACCTCCATGGTAGCAGAGTTTCTAGTCAGTGAGGTAGGATAAGAAAAAGAAATAATAAAAATTTTAATTATTTGAATGGAAGAAATACAATCTACTTATAATCAATACAGTTGCTCATACAGAAAACACAAAAGAATACTTAGGCAGTCTCTTAGAATGAGAAAGATGGCTTGGCAAATTTGCTGGATCAATAGTCAAAAATAAATTACATTTCTGCACACTAGCAACAAATTGATATTGTAGTTATTAATTATAGTATCAACTGCATAAGAGATTTGGGAATAACCTAATGAAAGCTGTGCAAAACCTCTACTGGGGAAAGTATGAAATTATATAGGAAAATATGAAAAATCCAAATAAGTTTTAAAAATACCATGTTCATGGATCAGGACAGTCAGTATCATGACAATTTCAGTTCTCCCCAAGAGGATCCATAGATTTAATACAAGTCCAATAAAAACCTCAACAGAATGTTTCATAGAACTTGATAAATCTTTCCTAAAATGCATATGAAAATAAAGCATAGTCATGGCACTGCTGGAGAAAACCAAGGTGGGAGACTTGCACTTGTCAGATGTGCACACCTTATTTTAAGTGTGTTTATAGTTCAAAGAATAAACCAATAGGACAGATTGGAGAGGCTAGAAATAGACCTTATTCATGTGGAAGCCAGATCAATGCAGACACTGTAGCTCAAGGAGGAAAAGAAAAAACCCCACCACAAACAGAACAAGAGAATATCCCTACCTCACACCACACCAAGGAATAAATTCCAGGGGATTTTAAAATGTACCATACAAAACTTTAAGAGGAATAGAAGAAAATTTAGGATAATCTCTCTCCATTCTTCGGATAGGAAGGATTTCTAAAACAAGGTTCAATAAACCCTAACCATAAAGAAAAGGATGGAGGGAATTCCCTGGTGGTCCAGGGGTTAGGACTCTGAGCTTCCCTCACTACGGGCACAGGTTCAATCCCTGGTCATGTAACTAAGATCCTGCAAGCAGCATGGTGCAGCCAAAAAGAAAGAAAGAGATGGATATATCTGACTACATTAAAATCAATAGGGACTTTTCTGGCAGTCTTGTGATTAAGATTCTACTCTTCCAACGCAGAGGGCTTGGGTTCATCCCTGGTCAGGGAACTAAGATCCCACATGCCTTGTAGCATGGCCAAAAAATTGATTTCTGCTCATTGAAGAGGCCACAAAGAAAGTGAGCAGACAAGTCACAAATTTGGGTATTCTCCATACATCAGTGATAAAGCAGTGATAAAGCTTGTAAAATATATAAAGAACTTCTATAAGTTGATAAGAAGAAAATGAAGCATCCAATAGAAAAAGGCCAAAGAACACAGACATTTTATAAGAAAGGTCTGATACACATGTGAAACTTGACCCAATGATCAGGGAAACTTTCCTAGTAATCAGGGAAATTAAAGTTAAAACCATAATGAATATCATTTTGCTCTCAATCCATTAACAAAAAAATCTCAAGGGTTGTTAACATGAAGTGTTGGCAAGAACTTGGGAGCAACCCTGGCGGCTCAGACAGTAGGTAAAGAATCTGCTGACAACTCAGGAGACCAAGGTTCAATCCCCGGGCCGGGAATGTCGCCTAGAGGAGGGCATGGCAACCCACTCCAGTATTCTTGCCTGGAGAATCTCATGGGCAGAGAAGCCTGGCAGGCTGCATACAGCCCATGGGGTTGCAGAAGAGTTGGAAATGACCAAGCCACTAAAAATAACAAACAGCAAGAACTGGGAATGAAAAGGATGCCTATGAGGTACAAGTGGGAATGTTCATCAGTTCAACTCCTTATAAGAAACAACTGGTAGGATTTTTGTGAGTTGAACGTTTGCATACTGCATGACCCAAGGATTGCCTTTCTACATATACTTAATAGGGAAACCCCTGCAGAGGTGGACAGAAGCCTTACTAAAGAAATATTCATTAACGTATTGTTGTAATAGTAAAAAAAGAAAAAAAAAAGCAGAAAGAAGCCAAATAGTCACTGTTAGAATAGGCCATTACATGATACATGCACATAATGGATTGATACACAGCAGTACAAATGAATTAAATGCTATTATAGGTGTCAATATGGATGAATCTTAGATATACAAGGCTGAAGGGAGGAAAACAAATCAGAGAACAATACAAGCACTTTATTACTGCTTTTACAATAGTCAGATCTAAGCAAAATTACATTAAGGGCTTCACAGATATGTGGTTATAAACACTTATAAAGGAAAGTGGAGAAACTCAGGAGTAGAGTTAACCTGGATTGGTTAATTAATACAAGGAGATTGGCTAAGAGATGGAAAATCAATATGCTTTTGTGATTGTTCTTGAATCTAAGAGTAGATGTATTAATATTTTTAATATCTCTCACAGGATATAGAGGTGGTGGGGAGAGTAGAGACTGGGATGACATGAAAGCCTTGGAATATGGGAGCCAACAATTTGTTGCACCTCTGAGCATGTGTGTCTTGCCCCATATCTGGAGGTGGTCTACTACTCCTCCACTCAAATAGGAGCTAGTTTGGTGACTTGCTTTGATCAATAAAAAGTTGAAGTAATGCTCTGGAACTTCGGATTCCAGGCTTAAAAGGACTGGCAGCTTACGCTTCCTCTCATCTGGTGCTCAGTTGCCAAGCTGTAAAGGAAGGCCAGGGTATTGACTGGCAGCTGTTCAGAGCCACACCCTGGAGAGCAGGGGTCATTCTTGATGGTCCAGCCCAGCTTAGCCTCCAGCTGAATGCAAAGAGAATGGGAGCAGGTAGCCCACAAGGACTTTCAGTCAGTGTGGCTCTCAGCCATCCTGCAGAATTCAGTCCTGGGGTGGTTTGTTACTCAGCAGCAAGGGGAGCAGTACATACAAAGAATCCAGTGATACTGGCAGGCTTCTGCTTCTTGAGTTGACTGTGGGGTCATTGAGCATCATAACTGTGTGCTCAGTCGCTCAGTCATGTCCGACTCTATGATCATGTGCAACCCACCAGGCTCCTCTGTCCTTGCAATTTTCCAGGCAAGAATACAGAACAGGTTGCCATTTCCTACTCCAGGAGATCTTCCCAACCCAGGGATCAAACCCACACCTCTTGAGTCTCCTGCACTCAAGGCAGGTGGATTCCTTACCACTGTTTTGCCACCTGGGAAGCCTGCTTCAAAACTTACATGCTTAAAAAAAAAAAAACAACAACAAAAAACCTTACATGCTGGCAATTCACATATAGTAATCTGAACACATGAAATGCTTCAGAATAAAAATATTTTTATTAATAAAAAACCCCAGACTTATTGCAGATTGTATCTTCCTAGTTTTGATTTGTATTTTCTATGTAACTGTGATTAAACATCTGTTCCTGTTTGCACAATGATCCATTTGTATTTCTCTGAGTTTCCTTCTATATTCTTTGCTACTTTATCTATTGGGTTGCTCATTTTTCATATTAATTTATAAGAACTTAGCATATTAAGGAAAATAACCCTCTTATGTCCAATGTTTGTTAATCAAGTATCTCCCCTAGTTTGCCACTTATAAAACTTGACTTTGTGGTATGTCCTGTTGCATATAATTTTTAACTTTTCATTAGTCCAAAACTGTATGCAGGTCAGGAAGCAACAGTTAGAACTGGACATGGAACAACAGACTGGTTCCAAATAGGAAAAGGAGTATATCAAGGCTGTATATTGTCACCCTGCTTATTTAACTTATATGCAGAGTACATCATGAGAAACTCTGGGATGGATGAAGCACAAGCTGGAATCAAGATTGCCAGGAGAAATATCAATAACCTCAGATATGCAGATGACATCACCCTTATGGCGGAAAGTGAAGAACTAAAGAGCCTCTTGATGAAAGTGAAAGAGGAGAGTGAAATAGTTGGCTTAAAGCTCAACATTCAGAAAACTAAGATCATGGCATCTGGTCCCATCACTTCATGCCAAATGGATGGGGAAACAGTGAAAACAGTGGCTGACTTTATTTTTTTGGGTTCCAAAATCACTTCAGATGGTGACTGCAGCCATGAAATTAAAAGACTCTTACTCCTTGGAAGGAAAGTTATGACCAACCTAGATAGCATATTAAAAAGCAGAGACATTACTTTGTCAACAAAGGTCTGTCCAGTCAAGGCTATGGTTTTTCCAGTAGTCATGTATGGATGTGAGAGTTGGACTATAGAGAGGGCTGAGCAGAAAGAATTGATGCTTTTGAACTGTGGTGTTAGAGAAGACTCTTGAGAGTCCCTTGGACAGCAAGGAGATCCAACCAGTTTGTCCTAAGGGAAATCAGTCCTGGGTGTTCATTGGAAGGACTGATGCTAATGCTGAAACTCCAGTATTTTGGCCACCTGATGCGAAGAGCTGACTCATTTGAAAAGACCCTGATGTTGGGAGACTGAAGGCAGGAGGAGAAAGGGATGACAGAGGATGAGATGGTTAGATGGCATCACCGACTCAATGGACATGAGTTTGGGTAAACCCCGAGAGTTGGTGACGGACAGGGAGCCCTGGCGTGCTGCAGTTCATGGGGTCGCAAAGAGTCGGACATCACTGAGCGACTGAAGTCCAACTTGTAATTCGTGGGTATCATGCTTAAAAAGATGGCCCTCCTCTAAGATGATCTTTTAAACCATCTCAAGTACTTTTATAGCTTCATTTCATGCCTAAAAAGTTTGAATTAATTTTGTACAGGGAAGTAGGACCCAGGTTAATTTTTTGTCAAGATGACTAGTCAGTTCCAATAAAAAGAACCCAGACATCCTCCACTAACCTAAGTCAACAACCTAACTCTTGTTATTTTAAGTCAACTTCTGGACCCTCCATGGTGTCTCACTGATCTTTTGCTTCACTACACCAAACTCTTAAATTATGTTTTACATCTGCAAACCGTTCTCTTTTCAGGATTTACCTGTCCACTCCCCATGTTTACTTTCCCTGAAAGAACTGAATCTGTCAGTTAAATGTCAGCATTTTAATCGTGATTGCATTGCATTTAAATTGGGGACTGTAATAGGACATGACATCTTTGCAAGATTGACTTTGGAATTGAGAATGTGTGTCTGTGTTAATTTGAATCTTTTATGTCCTTCGCAGGATGACAGAGCCTGTGAGCCAAGGTTGTGGGCACCCATTCTGTCCGCAAGGCAGGACCTGGGTCACACCCTTGGGCTCTACTAGCCACAGATCCCATCCCCTGCTTTTCTGCAGAATGTGAGCCTGTGACTCACGCCAAACCTCAGCTCAGGCCCAAGATGGTTACTAATTGCCCAGAAATTGTGGAGAACATAATACTGTTCTTGTGCTTAAGGACAAGCAATAATGATGTCATCTTCCGTGTGGAACTGAACGGGTGGTTTATAGGCACTAAAAAAGCAGCCTGACCTTGGGCAAGCTGCATAATCTCCGGGCTCTTTCCTCCTCCCTTGCCTGTAAGAGGTGAATCCACCTGGTTTGGGGTGACGTGAGGACTTGAGGGAGGGAAGAAGGGGACACCTACGTTCCTTGGCTGAACCACGGAGCAGGGCCAGATGTCATGGCCCAAGAGCTTCTCCTGCCTGCCTCCTGCATGTCCACTTGCAACCTCCCCCAGTCCCCAGGGACACCTGCCCAGTCTACAGGGTGGAGGCGCACCCCTCAGCCCCCACCACCACCACCCACCTCTCCCAAGCCAAAATCAGAAGTCAAAGATGTTTATTGTTCTACGGACACTTCTGAAAAGAGATCTAATTGAGAAAATATACAAAGCACTTCAAGAGTTTCATCTCCAGAGAGCACCAAAGTCTGACTGGAGGTGTCGGAGCCCTCCTCTTCAGGGCTCGGGCTGAGAACAGTTAGCATATCGAACGATCAGTAAAAACATGCAAAAGTGAGAAGGAAAAGGAAAGTAAACGCTGCATTCCCCCAAGCAGAGGGGGCCAGAATTCCAGAGAGGAGGCAGGGTTCACAAGTACCAGCTGGCTCTCCCTCCCCTCCCCCCCGCGGTTTCCTAGAAGAGCTCTACCCCGGAGACAGCACGGAGCCCCCCTCTCTTTCCGAAGGACCCACACTGCATCCCTGCTCAGTGCTCAGCTGTCAGGGTTGTCCCTGGACAGGAGAAGACACCCCCACCCTGTTGCTCTGTGGCTGTGGCTGGTGGGGGCCCCTCTTGTGCTCCTGGGGGGCCAGTGCCCCCAGCCCTGGCTCCTTCCTTCTTTGGTTCCACCCGGAGATAGATTGTGCTTGACGGACTCATCTGAACCCCCACCCCAAACTCCAGGCTCCCACAGGTGGGCTGAAGGCACTGACTGGAGTCCTGGGGATAGCCCCAGGACAGCCACCTTCCCTTGTGCTCTGGGGGGCTGGGTCCATCCTCGGCACGTTCCCTCCATCCTCAGTTCAGGTCTGAGAGCTGTAAAGCCTGGGATGCGTGCGGAGCAAGCAAAAGACCTTTTAGGCCCTTCCCAGCTGTGCAGACGTTCCTGAATCCCACTCCACACCCCTCCCCCGCGACCCCATCCCTTCGCCAGAACCCCCACATGCCCCGTTCCCTCCGTCCTGTCCTTCCCCTTGGGCCACCAGTGCTGCTGTGGACCAGGGCCCCAGGGACCTGAGCTCAAGATGCTGGTCACAGAAACCATCTTGGGGCATCCCCTCCCTCCCCCACACCCAAGAGGTCAGCAGAGTGGGAGGTCTTGAGAGGTCACAGCTCTGGTACAAGGAGGTGGGCAGGGCTGGAGAGAAACGGAGACACATCACATCTACAGGGAAGGCGTCCAAAGTACAAGCTAAGCAAGGGGAAGGAGGGCCAGAGAGTGGCCGGAAGAGAAAACGAAAGAGGGTGGGGGCGGGTCTGGAGGGTGGGGCGGGGCCTGGAATATGGGGCGGGGCCTGTAGGGCGGGGGAGGGGCCTGTAGGGCAGGAGCGGGGCTTCACACCACCCCGCAGATGAGCGTCTCCACCACGAAGGTGTTCTCAAAGTGGCGGATGGCGTTGCAGTTCTTGGCCTCTCGTTTGTTGATCCCTGGGAGAGAACAGAGAAAGCCTAGTGAGACCTGTGTCCTGGCCTATAACTGGCTGGGCCACGAAGGCCACCAGCCTCGGTGCCTGAGCAGGGTCTCATGATCAGGGCTGGGGAGGCCCAGGAAATGACACCCAATTTCACCCAGAGGCAGCATAGTAAAATGGCATGAGTGCAATAGCTGGAGTCAGACCTCCCATCCCTGCCACCTTCCTGCTGTGTGACCTCAGGCCTATTTGTTGACCTCTCTGTGCCCCCTTTCCTCACCTCTCAAAGGGGCAGCAAGAATAAACGATGACAAGGATGATGATGGTGATGACGACTCATACTACCTTAGGAGGACACAGGGTGTGTAAACAGTGCCTGGCATGTAGTAAGTGCCAAGTTAACATTAGCTGTCATTACTGCTGCTGCAATCCCAGCTCTGACAGCTGGTCTCCAGCTCCGGGGCCAGGCTCAGCTGGGCCGTGGTTTGGAGCTCAGGGCAGGGCCCAAGGTGGGTGGAGATGGCTACTCACGCCTCCGGGTGGCCCGGCGCCGCAGACGGTAGGTGTCCTTCCCGCTACACAGGTGGGAGATGAAGGAGCCCAGAGTCTCCTTGTCGCTGACATGCTCCGTGACCACCATCTCCTCCTGGATGATGTACGTCTGTGGGAGGTAGGTCCCCCTCTGCAAAGGGAGAGCGGCCCAGCACCAGGTCAAGTCAGTTCAGTTCAGTTCAGTTCAGTTGCTCAGTCGTGTCTGACTCTTTGCGACCCCATGAATCGCAGTACACCAGGCCTCCCTGTCCATCACCAACTCCCGGAGTTTATGCAAACTCATGCCCATCGAGGCGGTGATGCCATCCAGCCATCTCATCCTCTGTTGTCCCCTTCTCCTCCTGCCCCCAATCCTTCCCAGCATCAGGTCTTTTCCAATGAGTCAACTACCAGGTCGGTACCCGGGCCCAACTCTCGGGGTCCCCACCTACCCACAGAGCTCCCCCCACCGACATCCTTCTGCTCACTCATTGAGTCCCCTCAGCACCTGAAATACCCGTCCAACATGCCCACCCCTTCATCTAGAGACCGCACGGCTCACCCTTCTGACGTCTCTGGGCACTTCCAGTGCTCACTTGCACTGCCAGTGAGTCGTATGTGTGTGAGCGTGTGTGTGGGCGTGAGTGTGTGTGGACATGTGTGTGTGGGGGGGGGCAGGTGTGTGTGGGCGTGTGTGTGTGGACATGTGTGTGTGTGTGTGTGGACATGTGTTTGTGGGCGTGTGTATGTGTGCATGTGTGTGCGTGCTCACACATGCATGAGTCTGCCCCCTCACCCTAGGGGAAGTGCTCCTCTGAGGCAGGGCCCCGGTCTCCTCCCTGCACTGCTGACCATAGGGCAACATGGGGCACGGCCGTGAACACTAGGGAAGCTGGTCTCCGGGTTCTTAAGTGAGGGAGGCAGAAGTGGGGGGCTGGGGGGCAGAAAGGAGAGGCACTGACTCTGTGTGAGGGAGAAGGGAGCTGGAGGCAGAAGGACCGACTAAGGGTGCTGGGGCCAGCTGACAGCAACGCCCAGGCCCCCCCATTCCTGCTGGCCCCAGAAATCTCCCTTGTCTCATGGTGGTGGGGGGACAAGGGAGGGACAAGACGCTGCCAGGGTCCCGTTCACCTTCACATTCATGAGGAGCTCCCAGAAGTTGCGAGGGGGCAGGACGATGGTGGTGTTGAGCTCGATGACGTAGCACTTGTCCAGGGAGATGTCATGGTAAGCGGTGAGACCCTGAGCAGAAAGAAGGGGCCACATCAGTGTCTGCAGGTGAGGGCTTGGCCCCGGCGGACTGTGCGAGGTGTGAACCCACAGTGCTCCTAATGATGTACCCCGGATTCCTCAACATCTGGGCGGGGCTCCCTTCTCCCGATCTCCTTTCCTAGGCAGTGTCTGTAGGGATTCCACTTACTAGATGAAAACACTATCAAATGCTTCAGTTGTGACAAGGATTCTTCTCGGGAGGTTACACAGCTGAGGTCTGAGAATCAGGGTAATGCCCCGACTGTGTATCTCATCAAACCTGGGCGGTCTGGCCACCCCTGTGGACGGCCAGGACCCTCAGTGAGACGCTCCTCCCCACCCCCGAGTGCTGCATCTTGATAAGCAGTCATTGAGGAAAGAGCTCATTAAAAGGAACGCTGGCCTCGCCCATGAGAGCCAGCATCTGCAGCTGTCAGGTGGCCCAGGAGAAAATCAACCATGACGAGTTCACAGTCAGTGAGAAACGCAAGAACTACATGATAAAAGTGGGGTCTCTCTTTGGACTCTGTGGGAGAAGGCGAGGGTGGGATGTTTCGAGAGAACAGCATCGAAACATGTATATTATCTATGGTGAAACAGATCACCAGCCCAGGTTGGATGCATGAGACAAGTGCTTGGGCCTGGTGCACTGGGAAGACCCAGAGGGATCGGGTAGAGAGGGAGGTGGGGGGGGGGAATCAGGATGGGGAATACATCTAATTCCATGGCTGATTCATGTCAATGTATGACAAAACCCACTACAATATTGTAAAGTAATTAGCCTCCAACTAATAAAAATAAATGAAAAAAAAAAGTGGGGTCTCTAAACCCCTGATGGACCTAAACCATAGACGTCTGCGCCACAGTTTGTACTGCATGGTATGTACTCCAAGTTTGCACGAAGGGTGTGGGCATTCTCCTTTCACGTCTGTTGCTCCTCCTGGTGCCTGCTCGCCACCCCCGCCCCGGGCCCCGGATGGCCTCACCCGCTGAAAGTCGTGGATGATGTCTGCAGGGTCGCCGCCCCCAAACTGGGGAACGGGCACGTTGATGCGCTCGTAGTTCTCCTCGAGGTAGATCTTCACGTCCTCCTCCAGCTCCATGCGAGTGTGGACCTGGGAGGACAGGGAGTCCTCGTAGAGGACGCCGCAGTGGAAGAAGTTGTCTCGGGCCAGCTGAGCAAGGCGGGGAGCGGGGTGAGAGAGAGAGACAACCTGGTCACACAGTGCCCTCTCTGAGGCCCCTGCTGCCTGCCCAAACACTCCTGGCTCTGAAGGCCTGGGGAAGCGGGGAGGGTGCGGCTGGGATGCCCATTTCACAGATGTAGAAACTGAGAAACACGGGAGTCAGGGAGGGTGAGCCGGGTGTGCCAGTTCCTAGGAGGATGATTTCACTGAGGCTCAGTTTCCTCCTCTGTAAAACAAAGTGACCCCTTAGACCCCTTCTGCACCCCCAAGTCCATGAGTCTATGGCGGTGAAAGGGGATGGACCAGTGGGAGGACAGATACCCGAAAAAGAGCCTGGGGTGGGGGTGGGGTGCCACCCTCCACTGCCACCAGGGGGTGCCCGCCCACCCTTCTGGCTGCCTCTGCAGGGGGCCTTGGAGACCTTGGAGGGCCAGGAGGAAGGGGGAGGGACTGAGAGTCAGCCTTGTTATCAGATGCTGGTGGCAACCCCCTCCGCCCCTCCCCAAGCTGTGTTCAACCTCGCACAAGCTCCACCACCTCCCCGGACCTGGGCCTCCTGAGAAACCTTGACAAATGCAGTGTTCCCCATTTGAAGGGCCTGCTTATCATTCCATCAACAAGGGAAGGGAGGTGGCTGGGTGTGACCAAGGCCATGTGACTGACTGGTGGCCGAGGGGGGGCCCCCCTCTGGCTCCTCCAGGTCATGATAGGCAGACGCCCCTTTCTGTTTCAGCTGCGCTCTCCCGGGAGGGTGAATCATCACACATGAATCATACCATCCCAGGGGTCCCAGGGGTCTCAGGGCGCAGGCGTGAGGCTGCCCTGAGGTTCCCCATGCCCTGAGAACCAGGCATGAGTTGGGGCTGCGATCAGAGGGGAAGTCCAGGACAGCAGCACAGCTGCAACAGGAAAAGGCCCCAGAAAGAGAAAACCAGGAACCAGGGGGAAAGCAGGTCATGGGGGAGGGGAGAATGCCGAACCAAAGGGGAAGTGGGTGGGTGTGCGGGAGCTGAGGTTTCAAGGGGAAAGTCACTGGGACTGCAAGCTCTTCAGTGAATTCCACCCTAGAGAAACTGGGTGACAAGGAAGTCAAAGCCCAGGGCTTGAGGGTGGGAAGGGGTCACTTGGATCATAAACAACTGGCAATCCCCAGCCTTTTGGTCACTGAGATTCCCCATGTTGTTGTTTATGGTCATTAAGCAAACTTTCATTGAACTACCTTCCCTTCCAAGAACTTGGGGGCCCTGCCTCCCTTCCCAGGCCTGGGCGGATGACAAGGCCGCTGTGACCACGGCCAGGTCTCTGGCCCAGCTTTGTGCCCAGACGGCCTGGGCGAGCAGATGACCGGGTGTGATCGTGGGCGGGGGCCACCCTTATGGGGGGCGGAGGTGACTCTGTAAGCCACCCTCCACCTTTCATGGGTGGTAGCCCAGATGACCAGGCACGGAATGGGACTTCCTTGAAGCACGACCTGCAGGGCACAGGGGGCCGGGCTCTGAGGGGCTTGCAGAGTTCTAGTTTCTGCTGCACCCCGAGTTTCTGGTGCTGATGCTCTGGGGTCACCGTGGGAAGGCGCTGCCAACCTCACAGCCCAGATGCTAATCCCGGCTCCCCCATCACGGACTGTACTCCCAGGAGAGCTGTCGGATTCAGATGTGTCCAAAGAGACAGATAAGGCCACTCCTCCAGACCCCACGGCAGTCAGAGGATGGGGCCCCAGTCCTGTCTCCTGGACCAAGACCAGGGAGGAGGAGGAGGCTGCGAATCTTCTAGGCCTGTGGGGCACTCCCCCCACCTGGGGGGTGGGGTGTTCACTGCCTCCTCTAAAGGCCACTGTTTCTCCCCACCTCCCTCTGCCCGCCTCACCTGAGCCAGGAAGAAGTATCTGTAGATGTAGACAGAGGCAAACACCAGGCCCATGAGCAGCACGACCATGCCCATCGACAGGTAGCACACGCCGCCCACGGAGCCCCCCTTCTTGTAGCGGTGGTAGGGGGGCCGCTCCTCCTGTGGACGGCAGGGCAGGGTCAGCCTCATGTTGGTCCCGCGTCCGCTGGGGATCCCTCCCGCTCCCCCATCCCAAAGTGAGGCCTCACCCTGCTGGCTGGCAAGGAGCCTGGGGGAGGGGAGGGCAATGCTCGGGAAACACAGAGCATCATCTGGAAGGAAAGGAAGCATCCCCAGAGCCCCAGCTCTTCCCTCTAAAGAGAAACCGAGCCCCACTGGGAAGCCACATAAAATGACCCACAGGGACTCAGCAAGAGTATTTTGAAGCCCCTATGCCATTAGTCCCCTTCACTATACCAGCTGTGACCACAGTAGATTCTTTCAAACTGGGGATGGTGGTCGGGGGGGAAGCACAGATGTGACCTTGATGACCACGCCAGGCCTCAGAACCTGTAGGAACCAGGGTGTATCGGGCAGGTTGGGAGCCACTGGTCCAGACCAAGGAGGTTCCCAGTAGCTCACAGGTGGGGACAGGGCTCCGGGAGGCCCACAAGGTCTGGCTACGCGTGCTTGTCCCCTCTGGCCACCTTGGGCAGAGAGCAGTCTGCTGGGCAGTGATGGAATCACCAGGCACTGGCGTGGAGCAGGCGGTCAGGAGCAGAGCCCGCTGGGTGGAGTCTAGAGGCTTCTGGAAGCCAGGGCCCCTCTGCCGGGACGGAAACGTGGCTGTAGCAGCCAGGGCAGGAGGTTCCTGGAAACCCCTCTCTGGGGAGCCAGGCCCCGGTTCGGGACAAGTAGTTACAGGGCTGCCAAGAAGTAAACCATCCTGACCCAACTCCGGTCCACACCCGTCTGGGCCAGCGGTGGGAGGTGGGTGTGTAACTCAGAAACCCTGCTCTCCCCAGAGCACTGGACTGAGTCTAGTGACGCGGGGCTCTTACCCAGCTGTGTGGCCTGGGCCATCGCTCGTCTTTATGCCTGCCACCCCTGCCCAACCCCAGGCCTCATTCACCCTGGAGGCCTTGCGAAGGCCCAGGCCTGGCTCTGCCTCCAGGGTCCACCATTCAACCCTGCCTCTATGGTGTCTGGATGCGGCTGGGTGAGGGTAGAGGCCAGTACCCTGCCCTACCCTAGCCTCGGGGAGCTGAGGCAGAGTTGGGGGGTGCAGAGGGGAAGCCCAGAGCCCGGACCCTCTCACTAACTGTCTGCTTCGCCCTCTGGGTGCCTCCACTCTTCACCCTGCAGCCAAGTGGCTGGGAGTGTAGACACAGCTCAGGTCCAAGTTGCCTAGGACAGGCCCTTACTGTCAGTGCACACAGGGGGCCCAGCCTGGAAGGCCTGGGGTGCAGGCCTGCTGCGCTTGGGGCACATGGGAGGGGGGAGGGTGGGACCTAGGCCTCTGGGAGCAGAAGGGCATCCCCTGTGGTGGGCGGTGGGGGCGGGGGTGAAGCCTCCTGACTGGGGCTCTCCCCTCTCCCCACACTCTTCCTGCAGGAAAGTGAAAGTGAAGTCGCTCAGTCGTGTCCCACTCTTTGCGACCCCATAGACTGTAGCCTGCCAGGCTCCTCAGTCCACGGAATTTTCCAGGCAAGAGTACTGGAGTGGGTTGCCATTTCCTTCTCCAGGGGATCTTTCCAACTCAGGGATTGAACCTGGGTCTCCCTCATTGCAGGCATAGCAAATGCCTGAAAGACAGGCCCCCATCTCTAGGCATACGTATCACCAGGCCAGTGACCCCCCACTCCACCCCCATGCCTCCAGCACCCTGGGATGAAGACAGAAGATGGAGAGGTACCCCTGTCCATCCTGTCCCCCCTCACAGGCTGGGCTATCTGCAGCCTGGGGCCTCTCCCCACCCTGGCCCTGCTGCGGGGTCCCTGTGATCCAAAGAAGCACCTGGTGAGACCACCCATTTGGCTGGCATCTCCCCAGTACCCTGGGGCTCCCTGGTAGCACTCACCAAGGTCACTAGTGCATGTGGCCACTGCCCATAGAACAGTTGCCAGCAGTGGGTGGGGGGCTGCAAGGGCTTTGATTCTCCAGTGGGCTCCCAGGATCAGCCGTGGACAGGGTGACTGACGGCCAAGCTTGGCCAGTGACTCACAGGAACAAGCCACCCAAGGGGCTCCAGCCATCCTAAGCGGGTCCCCAGGAAAGGTGGGTGACCCAAAAGATAGGCCAGGCACCACACCCCCTGCAAATCCTGCCCTGGGGATACAACTTTGTATTTAGTGAGATGGGTGGGACTGCAGAAGCCAGAGGTGCCCCCAGCAGGGGCTGTGTGCACATGTAGGTAGCCTCTGACCCTCTGACGGTCCTCCTGTGAAATGTGAACAGAATCTTTCTGACAGGGTTTTGTCGGGATTAAAGAAGACACAGGCCCTGAAAGCCCTTCGTAAAGGATCAAGTGTTAGATAAAAATAGCAGGTCTTTATCAGCTAAACCTTTCCTTTTTAGGGCTACCACCGCAGCCGGCTGTCAAGGCTGCACTGTGGCCATGCTTTGCTCCAGAGAAGCAAACGCAAGCCTGTGAGAATTGCTCTTAAAAAAAACAACAACAGAAAACAGCCCCAAAACAAAAAAAAAGTCAGTGGTTATAAAGCAAGAGCCCGGAGGCCTGTCCACAATTGAAGTTCAGGAACAAGGTGAGGCCTACCAGTTTTATAACCGCCTTTCAGCTCCTGGCTGGGGTAGGTGCCTGGAGGAGGGGCTGGGCAGGGCACTGAGGTGGGGAGAGAGGTCATTAAGGATGGCAAGGGAGGAGGGGCCCCAGAGGAAAGCGAGGCCAGGGTAGTGTGGCCCAGAAGGACAGTCTCCAGCCGGGACCCCTTGATGCCCTACCCCCATGTCCTCATATGTCTCTGTGGGGGTCCCTGTGAAGGCTTGGGACGCGCCCCCCTCCCTTTCCTAGACGTGAAGTGGACAGTGGTTTCTGATCCTGCTTCCCACGTGGCACAGTGGTAAACAACCCGCCTGCCAATGCAGGAGACACAAGAGATGCGGGTTTGATCCCTGGGTTGGGAAGATCCCCTGGAGGAGGCAATAGCAACCCACTCCAGTATTCTTGCCTGGAGGATCCCATGGACAGAGGAGCCTGGCAGGCTACAGTCCATGAGGTCACAAAGAGTTGGACATGGCTGAGCATACACACACATCCTGTCCCTACTAACAGTCCTGAGTGCACACCCATGGCTCACACCCTGCTCCCCTCCCTACCCGACACCCTTCCACCCTGGCGTTCGGGGGCCAACCCCCCAGGAGCATCATGGCTGAGCAGCAGCAACTGGGGAGAGCAGACCCAGAGGCCACTGGTGTCCCAGCTTCCAGACAGAGGCACCAGGAGGTAAAGCCCCACAGGGGCTGGACGCCCTGAGGCCTCTGGGGTGCCGGGCCGGAACCCAGGGCCTCACCCTTAGGATCCTAACTGCTCAGCGCACCCCGGATGTCGGCCAAGGGGGCTCCTCCTTGAAGTCGCCCCCCCAGCTGCTTCACCTGTCATGCTGGAACCCCAGGAGAATGCCCGCTCTCATATGGAGCAGTTACCCCCCCAGCCAGGTATTTGGGGGGCTTCCAGAAAGCAGGAAAAGACAGTTTCCACGGCAGCTGGGTGTCCCAGGCAACAGGCCTCAATGTGTGCTTGTGTGGAGCATGTGGGCCACGTGTCTGGGACCCGGGAGGGGCCCAGGCCTCGGCCGGCCTGTCTCACGGAGCCCACGCTGGTGTTCACTAAATGATTTGGCAAAGCCAGGCCTCAAGAGTCAGGGGAGCTCAGCCAACTGAAGCATTAACTCAGAAACCGCCCCCCCCCCAACCCCCTGCCCCAGGGCTCACGGAGACAGCTCCCAGCGACTTTCCCTCAGTAACAATGCCCAGAATAGCTGCAAGAGGATGAAACTCCAGTTGCCGGCTGCTCGGGGGAGGGTGGAAGGGGAGCCAGAAATGCACCCACTGTGGGCCCAGGCCAACGGCCATGGTCGGGGTCCCCACCCTCATCTCCCCAGCACCATTCCTTGTTCCTGAGCATCTTTCTTTCCCAGGCTGCAGACCACAGAGATGAGGCCACCAGTGAGAGAGACACCGTGTGTGTGGGTGAGAGAGACAGAAACAGAAGCCTTGCAGGGGTACGGGGGCTGGGCCTCCTCGCAGAGCTGTGCTCAGAAGTGCAGACATCAGCGGGGTGAATGCTGAGGATGAGTCGTGAACCCTCCATCAGTGAAACCCAGGGTGGCCCAGGGACCCACTGCTGCCCCAGGAAGGGCGTGGGCCGCAGAACACTCCCCACAGCCTTCTGCTCTGCTCTGCTCATATGCTCTCCTGTTCTGCTCCTGAGAGGCAAGGGGAGACCCCAGAGAACAAAGGCTGGGGAAGACAGATGCAGAGCCGGCAGAGTGCTCCTGGCTGCGCTCCCCTGGTCTCACCAGAAACATTTTTTTTTTCTGGTAAGAGAAACTCGTCCTCCGTGGCAATCTGCTGACACCCTGGAAACACACAAGGACAGACGGGCTGAGGGCAGCACGAAGAAGAGAGGGAAAGGAGAGAGAAAGCAGAAGAAAGTCACCGTGGCCCAAGCCCAGACGCCAGAGCCCCTCAGGGAAGGCCCAGGACCGGCAGGCAGTGGGGGCACGAGCGCCCAGCCACAGAGATCCTCTTAGCCCAGCCCACGGGGCCGGTGGGTGGGGATGGGGCCCTGGGACCCGAGGATGAGGAGCCCTGCTCCACCCTCTGGGCTGGTTCAGGGACCCTCTCCCCGCCACCTACTTCGGGAGACCCAGCTCCCTCCTGCCAAGGACTTGAGGCCGGGAAGTGGAAAGTGAAATCTGATCCCCAGGTATGTGCACTGGGGGAGGGGGTGACATTAATCAAAGGCCAAAGCCAAGGAGAAAATTACAGCACTGAGAAGATGACTGTATTGACCTCGCTTCTCTCCTCTTGGAGGCCCCCAGCCCGATCGTTTGAGTCTGTGCATGCCCACACCTGGCTCTGCGCGCGTGCGTGTGTGTGTGTAACACATGAGTGAGCAAAGACACAGGCAGATGGTGGGGAGAGGGGAACTGGGCTGAGAGGCGTAGGGCTGGCCAGAGGGTGCTAAGAGGGGCGCTTCCCGTCCAGCCCACTTTCTGAGCTGGCTTCCGGCCAGCTGCCCATCAGCGCAGGCAACTCATTATCTCAGAGGCAAGCACCACGTGGGGAGGGTGGGCAGCTGGAGGCCCAGATGGGCCCCCACCCCCATCCCCTCCCGGCCCCACCGAGGCACTTCCTTCCAGCAGAAGGTCTGGGGACAAAATCCTCCTTGTTTCACTTTTCTGCAGAGAAGCAGAGGGAGGCCCACAGTGAGGATGCCACCCCGAGCCTGGCCCCGGGGGCCTGCACTCAGGTTGACACTTTACTGTGACAGTTTAGAGGGTGCCTTCGTGGGGGAGAGGCACTCAGAAACACCTCTGTTCATCAGTTGGTCCTTCCAAGGCTTTAAGTCTTATTTTTGATTCAGTTCAGTGACCAGGGATGGTTCCAGGGTCACCCCCAACCGGAAGAGACCTTTCTAATAAGCTTTCCTCTGACAGCCCATCTGGTTCAGATGGTAAAGGATCTGCCTGCAATGCGGGACACCTGGGTTCAATCCCTGGGTGAGGAAGATCCCCTGGAGAAGGGAATGGAAACCCACTCTCCAGTATTCTTGCCTGGGAAATCCCATGGACAGAAGAGCCTGGCAGGCTAGAGCCCATGGGGTTACAAAGAGTCAGACTGAACGAAGAACACTCGCTCTAATAGACTGAGCAACTAACACGTCCACATTCTGACAACCCATCAGCATGGGACCAACCCAAACGCCCTGTCTTGGTGAAGCAGCCCCTGCTCACACTGTCCTGGGCTACTGTAAATGCTGGGTGCCTCCTGAACTTACTGGTGAGGCGGGTGGCCATGTGTGGGGAGGGGGGCTTGGTCTATGTCAGGCACTGGATGTGGGGGCAATGTGCCCACTGGCGGGTCAGGCCACAAGAGGTTCACAGAAATGAACTCTCTTCCCAAGGCTCCAATTCCATCAGGGGACTGGCAGAGCCAATGGGCAACACCCAAAAGCCTCCCCTGACCCCTCAGGACTGGGGAGCTGTGAAAGTTTATTAATAAGCAGATCTGATGTAAAGGTGCTGGGATATTAATCCTCCTCCTGGGGCCCCATGGCTCCCCCTTGCCAGTTAAGAGTGAGGGGACCCTGCCCAACTAACAAGGTTTGCTGGAGGTGGGGGAAGCACACTCAGCAGGCTCAAGGCCACTGCAAACAGCCCCCAGGGAAGAAGATGTTGATATTTCCATTTCATGCTGGTTGAGGGGGAAGAGAGGACACTGGACTTGCGAGCCAGAAGCTGGATGTCAGAAACTGCCAAGGCGATGCTGGCATCCGCCATCCCGCCTGACACCACGAGCAGGCTGCCACCAGAGAATGTGCGGCTCCTGCGAAATCCGGCAGACCTTCTGATGGAGTTTGAATTGTATCCTCCCACTGTCTGGCTGGTCCTCCCTCCTGCCTGAATCCTGCAGGGCGTCAGGGTTCAGTTTTCCAGGCCTCAGTGGGGTACCTGGCTCTGGGAGAAGCAGCTGAGAGAAGAAAGGTGTGAGCGTCCTGCGTGCTCTCTGGGGGCAGAGGGGGAGGAAGGAGGTTTAAAGGGCCTCTTGCAAACTTTAAAAGCTGCAGGCCAGGCCTTCAAATAGGAAATGTCCCCTTCCCATCCAAGCATCAGAAGAAGATGGAGCTGCTCTGATCCGGACTGCTGAGCAAACCCCCCCAACCCAGCCCGGGTGGTTACTGATGCTGCAGTGACCACGCCAGGGCAGGGGAGCTCGCCAAGGCTCTTCCTGGAATTCGGCACTCAGGGAATCTTTGCTCGGGTGTGTGACACTCACCTCTGACCACCCTCTCCTGTGTCCCCTTCTCCCAGGGCACAGGTCATTCTGCAGCACCCAGCTTGCCATACCCCAGCAAGGTTTAGTTAGAGCCATCAATTTGAGGAGGGGCCTTGGCGCTGAGAAAGACATCCCAGTAGCCAGCAACGGGACGGGACGGGCGGCGTAGACACCTTTGCCGGGGCCACTCCAGAGCCAGACTGAACCAAGCTCTCCCTCCCCTCCTCGTCCGCCACGCGTCCGGTCCCCTCCGGGCCCTCCCCCGGTCGGACTCCTAGCAGCTCAGACAGTTTTCCACGGGCGGAAATGCCTCCTCTACCCCAGGCCCGAGGGAAAGGGGAGGAGGGGAGCTGGGGGGGGGCGGGGTGCACCGAGGTCCGCCCCCACAAAGCGCAGCCTCCGGGATGGGGGGCACCGGGGTACAGCGGGCTGGACGGGGTAGCCCAGAGCTCCAGGGAGCCGGGAGAGGAAGAAGTGGAGGGCAGGGAGCCCCAGGCGGCCCGGGGTGGAGTGGGATCAGGGCACTCAGCCTCACAAGCCCGAATCTCGAATCCCGGACGTGCGGCCAGGCGAGTTCTGGTTTATTTTCATTTCACGTCTCATCACTTTCTGGTCCACAAATTCAGGTACGGACTAACTGCACATCCCTCGCCCCGCCCCCCCTCCCCGTCCCCAGCAGTCTCCCGTTTGGGACGAAATCCACAGTCCCTTCCCCTTCGTTGGCACCAGACCCCCCCATCTCCTTTATTCCCCACCAATCACAACCCACCACCCTACTTTGGGGAAAACAATGTCCAACTCTCCTCCCATCCCCCACCTGGGGACTCGACCCGCGGCCCCTCCTCCCAGATTGGAACCAGACGCCTGTACCCCCCACCAACATTCCTCGAACTTCTTCGGACCAGCCCCCGCCCCGCTTTGGGGACCAGGCGCCTAGGGCACCCCTCCACTTTTGGAAGAGACCTGGAGCTCTTCCCCACCTGTCCCCACGGGACAGCGACCGGACCCCCTCCCGTTCTTCAGACTTAAAGCTTTCGGCTGCCGCTGAATGCCGGGACCCAAACCCCCTCCCCACTTCGGGATGGGAAGACCCATCCCGGACTCCCAGCCCCCGCTCCTCCGCTCAAGACGCCGGGGTCCCGATGAGCCTCGGGCAGTCGCTGGAGGCGGCCGGGCGAGCTTCGGTCCCCTGCACCCCCCCCGCCCGAGATCCCCGGCCCTTCTCACCCGAGCCGGCGTCAGCAGGATCTCAGCGGCCGGGGCGGGCGCTGGGGCCGACACCGAGGCCGAAGCCTTGTCGGCCTTATCGCCCTTGATGCCGGCCACCGCCGGCTGGAAGCTGATCTTCACCATGGCTGCGCCGGCCCGAGCGTCCGCCCTGCAGCCTCCGCCCGAGCAAAAGCCACTCGGTGCAGCCTCTCTTGGTAGCACCGCCGCTCGGCTCTCCGCAGGCACCGGAAGTTTGGATCTCTTTCGGGTCCTTTTCTCTAACCCCACCCCCAGCCCTCTCCGCCCCTCTGCCGCCACCCCCCCCCCCAACCCCCCCGAGGGAGGGCCTTGGCGCCAGCCGCGCCTGCGCCCCCTTCCCGCGGTCGGGTCTCGCAGTGACTCCTGCCGGGCGCGCTGCTCCAACCTGGGAACGACTGAGGTTCCCGCAACCGCTCACTCACTCACTCAGTCCGTCCGTCCATGCATCCATCCATTCGTACAATCAGGCACAGACTCTGTCCCCCTCCGCCGCCGCCTTATCCCTTTCTGCTGCTTCTCCAAGACCAGCATCCTCAGAATACACAGTCTTTGTTGAAACCGTGTTTGCCGGGCAAAGGCATCTTCTAGACAAGTTCTCCAACCCCTTTACCCCACTTCCTATCCCCTTCTTCGGAAATGCTGGAGCCCCGGGTGTACCTGGTCCCACCGCTCCCTCCTCCCACTTCCGTGTCCTGGGCCCTGAGGGGAGGCTTCAGGGCCAGGTGCCTAACGTTTGCCTTCGTCCCGCCTCTTGCACCCATCTACACCTCCTTCATTCTCCATCAGCCTTTCCCCTTCATCCTTAGTCCTGGCAGAACCTTCCTGACGACCGCTGGGAGTGAATGCGAAGGACCAGGCGAGAGAGAAGTGAAGACAGTCCCTGTTCTTTGACTCTCTTGGTTACCGGCAGTAAGGGTCCTGTGGGCCATTTCTCAACTACCCAGGGGGATTCTGGCAAGTGTGATGGAAAGATCCGCAGGACAGGGTATCTAGAGGCTCATTCCTCATCTTGGGATGGCTTTGGGATGCTCGTCACGCCCTCTTCCGTGACTCCTCCCACCCTCCGGTGGACCCTGTGGAGCAGCCAGGATTGGCCCCAGGGGAAGGTGTCCTGGAATCAACCCCTGAAACAGTTCATTTAGAAACTAAAATCCCAACTGTGAATTTTTACCTATGTTTTATCTCTTTCTCCAAATTGAATCGTTGTGTGCTGTTCTTAAAAGAGATCTGGTTTATTACGATGTAAAGCACTGGTCATTTACGGCTAACCATCATAATTAAGCCCTAGCAGGTCAGTGGACCACTGCTAAAATGCAATGGTCTCAGAAAAGTGTTTACCACCACCCTTAGAGTTCTATCAGCTCCCCAGAGCTTATCCATTTTATAACTGAAAGTTTGTACCTTTTGACCAACCTCTCCCTATTTTTCCCATCCCTAGCCTGTGGTAACCACCACGGCTGTCTCTGGTTCCATGAGCTAAACTATTTTAGGTTCCACATATAAATTAGATCACAGGTAGTGTTTGTCTTTCTCTGTCTGGTTAATTTCACTTACGCATAACATCCTCCAGGGTCATCCATGTTGTCACAAGTGGCAGGAGTTTCTTAATTTTTATGGCTGAATAATATTCCATTTTATAGATACACCACATTTCTTTTTATCCATTCACCCATCAGTGGACATTTAGGTTGTGTCCATGTCTTGGCAATTGTGACTAATGCTGCAGTGAACGTGAGAGTGCAGATATCTTTTCAAGATACTGATTTCATTTCCTTTGACTGTATACCCAGTAGTGGAATTACCAGATCACATGGCAGTTCTGTTTTTAATTTTTGAGGCACCTCCATACAGTTTTCCATAATGGCTATACCTGCTAAGTATATTAAGTGTATTGAGGCGAGAGTTCTGCTGAAAAAACCAGTAGAAGGATACAAATCTCTGAGAAATCTAATGAATAAATAAGAGAGAAAATATCAACACATTTCTATATCCTATAGAAAGAAAATATAACTATAGATAAGGTGGATATTACAAATTATAATGTATTTTATATATAACCATATCTAATAAATATAAATATCCTGAAGTGATGATTTTATAGAAAAGTATTTTTTGGCCAAAATGGAGCCAAGAAGTAGTAGAAAATCCTAATGCCCCATAATCAAGGAAACTACTGGAAAAAGTTCTCAAACAATTATCTAAAAAATAGTTCTGAGCAGCCAGACCAATTAACTGGATAATAATTCTTTCCAACTAAAGCAACAGTTAATTCCACTGATGCTCTGATGAATTTTAGGCATAGATGATATATTCTGATAGAAAAATCTGACAAATAAAAGAGAAAAACAATTTTAGCTATGAATAAAGATACAAAAATTCAATTATAAGAAAAGTGAAGTGCCATCAAGTAGACTCCTAAGAATAAAGACACAGATTTTCTGTTTGAAAATCTATTTGGGGAGAAATGGCTTTGAAAAATAATGCTTAAGAGTAATAGTTATTCAAACCTGAAAAGCAGAGAAAAGCATAAAGGAAACAAAACAAGTATTATGACAAAACCCACAATAACCACTGTTAATGTGCTGTTATTTTCTCTCTAATATTTTTTACTCTGTGTGTGTGTGTGTGTGTGTGTGTGTGTGTGTGTGTGGTGTATGTGTGTGTGTGTGTGTGTGTTACAAAACTGGAACCACATATTGTGTTTGTGTTTGTGTTATCAACCGAGGGTAATTTTGACCCTCAGGGAACACTTAGTAATGTTTGGTGACATTTTCGGTTGTCACAATGCAGAAGGGGAGGGGGGCAGGGTAGGTGATACAGGCCTCTATTGGGTACAGAGACCAGAGATGCAGCTGAACATGTTTTAATGCACAAGACAAAGAATTATTCTTTGTAAAATATCGACAGTGCCAAGGTTGAGAAACCCTGATTAATATCCTGTCTTTTTTCTTAAGATAATTTCCATACTTTCTCACGTGACAGGCAGAAATCTCCCCCTCCCTTGTCCCTGCTGCCCATGTCCTAGTTTCTGGACCCTGTGAATGTGTTACCTTGCATGGTGAAAGGAACTTTGCAGACTAAGTCACTTCAGTCGTGTCTGTCTCTTTGCGACCCCGTGGACTATTGCCTGCCAATCTCCTTTGTCTATGTGATTCTCCAGGCAAGAATACTGGAGTGGGTTGCCATGCCCTCCTTCAGGGGATCTTCCCGACCCAGGGATGGAATCTGTGTCTCTTATGTCTCCTGCATTTGCAGGCAGGTTCTTTACCACGAGTGCCCCCTCCCCAATTAAGGTTATGAGCCTTAAAATAGGGAGATGATCATGGATTATCTGTGTGAGCCCAAGCTAATCACACAGGCTCTTAAAAGCAGAGAACTTTCTCTGGCTAGAGTGAGAAGGATGTAGCAGAAGGAAAATGGAGAGAAATTTGAACTCTGACTGGATGTAGTACTGCTGGTTTGAAGATGAGGCGGGCGGGAAGAAAAAGGTTGTTGTCAGGTAAGCAGGTGGCCTTAAATAGAGGAGGGGGCTTCCAGCTGAGAGCAAGAAGAGGGAGACCTCCGTCCTACAAAGAGCTGGATTCTTCCCACAACTGGAGTGAGCCTGGAAGGACATCCCTGTCCAGAGCCTCAGATAAGGAGTCCAAGCTAGCCGGCACCTTGCTTTTGACCTTGTGAGACCAGGTGCGGAGAAAACAGTGGAGCCCATCTCTACTGTTGACCTACAGAACTCTGAGCTGAGCAGACTGTATTGCACCAAAGCAGCCGTATAAAAAAAACACATCTGACTTGATTAAAAACTGTCTCATATTCATGAATCTCTTGGTGTGTAAATCTTTTTTTAAAATATGTCTTTTTACTTAATTTATTTTTAATAGGAGATAATTGCTTTATGATACTGTGTGGGTTTCTGCCAGGTATCGACATGAATCAGCCATAGGTACATGTAGGTCCCCTCCCTCTTGAACCTCCCTCCCTCTTCATCCCACCCCTCTAGGTTGTCACGGAGCACCAGATTTGAGCTCCCTGCATCATACAACAAATTTCCACTGGCTGTCTAGTTTCACATATGGTAATATATGTGTTTCGATGCTACTCTCTCAATTCATCCTACCCGCTCCTTCCCCTCCCCATGTCCACAAGTCTGTTCTTATGTCTGTGTCTCAATTGCTGCCCTGCAGATACGTTCATCAGTATCTGATACGGAATGTATCAGATATGTCCGTCAGATACGTTCAACATATAGTTCAGCAGTTACTATACGATATTTGTTTTTCTCGTTTGTAAATCTTCAGGCTGTTTTTCAAACATTGCCATGGTCCTCTTCAGAAATTTTTATTCAGTTTATCCTCAGTCATGCTTCCTTGTGAGAAACGGTTATACCACCTTTGGTGAAGTCATTTACAATGTGTCCTTTAATTTGATGAGAAAAAACCATATACCTCAATATTGTAATTTTAAAAATTGAATCATAGTTGTTTTGCAATATTGTGCTAATTTTAGGTGTATAGAAAAGTCATCAAAGTAATCGTGATTCAGTTATTTTTTGTGACTATATTCCATTATAGGTTACTATAAGATAGTGAATATATTTTCCTGTGCTATACAGTAAATCTTCGATGTTTATTTTATATATAGTAGTTTGCTAATTCCATACTCCTAATTTGTCCCCCACCCCACAACTTTGGTAACCATAAGTGTGTTTTCTATGTCTATGAGCCTGTTTCAATTTTGCATATAGATTCATATGTATTAATTTTTAGATTCTGCACCTGTAAGTGACATCATATAACATTTGTCTTTCTCTGTCTGACTTACTTCACTAAACATATTCTCTAGGTCCACTCATGTTGCTGTAAATGCAATATTCCATTCTTTTTGATGGCTATTATAATATCCTGTTGTATATATACCACATCTTCTTAAACCTGTCATCTGTTGATGGGCACTTGGCTTGTTTCCATGTCTTGACTATTATAAATGATGTTTCTGTGAACACTGGAATACATGTATCTTTCTGAATTAGAGGTTTTTTTTTTTTTCCAGATATACATTCAGGAATGGGGTTGCTGGATCATGTTGATCAGCAAGATCATGCTGATCATGCTCTATTCACTATTATAATATTTTTCAACTTTTTATTCAAGAAATTTAAAGTGCCAGATATTTGCCAATTATGTATTTTTAAAAGAACTTCTTATTAGATTTATCAATTCTGGGTTTTTTTCTGTTTTCTAGTTACATTATTTCTGCCTTTTAAAAAAGTAATATCCTTTTCTTCTTCAGATTTGTTCTGTTTTTCTTTTCCTTTTATTTTTAATTGTGAAGATAAAGCGTTTATTCTCATGTTTACTCTGTTTCTGTCTACCAGTTGGAGGAAATATTACCCATTTCATAGCTAAAAATGATTAAGTAATAATATTAGATTTAATTGGAATGTGAAGTCAAGTGGGCCTTAGGAAGCATCACTACGAACAAAGCTACTGGAGGTGATGGAATTCCAGTTGAGCTATTTCAAATCCTGAAAGATGATGCTGTGAAAGTGCTGCACTCAATATGCCAGCAAATTTGGAAAACTCAGCAGTGGCCACAGGACTGGAAAAGGCCAGTTTTCATTCCAATCCCGAAGAAAGGCAATTCCAAAGAATGCTCAAACTACCGCACAATTGCACTCATCTCATACGCTAGTAAAGTAATGCTCAAAATTCTCCAAGCCAGGCTTCAGCAATACGTGAACCATGAACTTCCAGATGTTCAAGCTGGTTTTAGAAAAGCCAGAGGAACCAGAGATCAAATTGACAACATCCACTGGATCATCCAAAAGGCAAGAGAGTTCCAGAAAAACATCTATTCCTGCCTTATTGACTATGCCAAAGCCTTTGGCTGTGTGGATCACAATAAACTGTGGAAAATTCTGAAAGAGATGGGAATACCAGACCACTTGACTTGTCTCTTGAGAAACCTGTATGCAGGTCAGGAAGCAACAGTTAGAACTGGACATGGAACAACAGACTGGTTCCAAATAGGAAAAGGAGTACATCAAGGCTGTAAATTGTCACCCTGCTTATTTAACTTATATGCAGAGTACATCAGAGAAACGCTGGGCTGGATGAAACACAAGCTGGAATCAAGATAGCCAGGAGAAATATCAATAACCTCAGATATGCAGATGACATCACCCTTATGGCAGAAAGTGAAGAAGAACTAAAGAGCCTCTTGATGAAAGTGAAAGAGGAGAGTAAATAGTTGTCTTAAAGCTCAACATTCAGAAAACTAAGATCATGGCATCTGGTCCCATCACTTCATGGCAAATAGATGGGGAAACAGTGGAAACAGTGGCAGACTTTATTTTTGGGGGGGCTCCAAAATCACTGCAGATGGTGACTGCAGCCATGAAATTAAAAGACGCTTATTCCTTGGAAGGAAAGTTACGACCAACCTAGACAGTATATTGAAAAGCAGAGACATTGCTTTGCCAACAAAGGTCCATCTAGTCAAGGCTATGGTTTTTCCAGTGGTCATGTATGGATGTGAGAGTTGGACTATAAAGAAAGCTGAGCACAGAAGAATTGATGCTTTTGAACTGTGGTATTGGAGAAGACTCTTGAGAGTCCCTTGGACAGCAAGGAGATCCAACCAGTCCATCCTAAAGGGGATCAGTCCTGGGTGTTCATTGGAAAGACTGATGTTAAAGCTGAAACTCCAATACTTTGGCCACCTGATGTGAAGAACTGACTCATTGGAAAAGATGCTGGGAAAGATTGAAGGCAGGAGAAGGGGACAACAGAGAGTGAGATGGTTGGATAGCATCACCGACTCAATGGACATGGGTTTGGGTAAACTCCAGGAGTTGGTGATGGACAGCGAGGCCTGGCGTGCTGCTATTCATGGGGTCACAAAGAGTCGGACATAACTGAGCGACTGAACTAAACTGAACTGAACTGAGATAATACACAACACAAATAACTGTCTGCTGCTGGTTGTTGGGACTGCTTTTCGTTTCTCGCTGTTATAAACAACACTGCAGTGAATATCCTCACTACTCTTCACAAAGGGCATCTCGTTCAAACTCCAGCAGCTCTGCCACTTCTCCTGCTTCCTCTCTGTAGCCTCCCCAGTTGATGGCAGGGGGACAGGAGGCAGGTTCTATTTAAATCATTTGAAAAAGAGTAAGACTATTTTATCTGAATTTTCATCATATCACTCAGAAAGATTAAAATATCATCAACAGGTATATATGTTTGAAATATATTTTGAATCACATTGTTTTTTACCCCATCAAATTATGCAAGATATAATTTCTAGTAAAATCTTTTTTATTTAAAGTGGAAATACTTTGTTTTTCTGAGGATGCAGCAAATATTTGCATACTGGGGAAATTTCAGACAGTATCGAAAGTCAGCTGTTTTACTTAGCAAGGGAGGCCATAACAAAGTATCATGAATTGAGTGATTCAAACAAGGGTAATTTTTTGTCTCTCAGTTCTGGAGGCCAGAAGTCTGAGACCAATGTGTTACCATGGTTGGTTTCTCCTGAGGTCTGGGAGGGGCAGTCTTTTCCATGCCTTTTCTTGGGGTCTGCTGATTTACTGGCAATCTTTGGCATTATTTTGTGTATAAAAGCATCACTCAGTCTCTGCCTTCATTGTCACATGGAGTTTTTTGTGTATATGTCTGTGTCCAAATTTCCCCTTTAATAAGGACAACCATCATATTGGATTAGGGCTCAGAGTCATCACCTCATCTTAACTAATTACATCTACAATAGTTCTATTTCCAAGTAAGGTCATGTTCTGAGGTGTTGAAGATTAGGACTTCAACCTGTGGATTTGGGGGCACAATCCAACCCATAGCAGCAGTCTTGTCCATAATTCCACTTCCCTAGAGTAACTGTTATCAGTATCCATATGCAATTGGTATATATTCTTCTTGGTTTTCTTTACATGCATATCTACATTCACAAAGTTTATTTAGTAAAAAGGGATTCTTTACTTTTCTAATCTTCTTCTTTCAGTTAGCAAAATGATATGAACACCTTTCCACATCATCAAATACAGAATATATTTTAATGAGTGCACAGAATTCTATCTTTTGATGTGCCATGTATGATCGATTGAAGAAATATTTCAAAATTTTGTTCTTCCAACCAAAGCAGCCATGAAGATACTCATATACTGTGCGTTTCCTTGCTTCCTGGCTTGCTGTTCTCCTAAGATAAATTGCTACAAGTGGGTCTGCTGGTTTAAACGGCCTGTGCTTAGTCACTCAGTGGTGTCCAGCTCTTTGTGACCCCGAGGACTGTAGTCCGCCAGGCTGCTCTGTCCAATCCCCTTGCCTGGGGATTCTCCAGGCAATATTACTGGGGTGGGTGGCCGTGCCCTCCTCTAGGGGATGTTCCCAACCCAGGGATGGAACCTGCATCTCTTAGGTCTCCTGCATTGGCAGGCAGGCAGGCTCTTTGGCATTAGCGCCACCTGGGAAGCCCTTAAATGACCTATTCTTGCAAGACATTTGGACACATATTGACAACCTACCTTTCAGAAGAGCTGTGACTCTACATTCTTTCCATCAAAGCAATTCCTCTACCATACCCGCTCATACTTGAGCAAGAACAACTCTGTTATAGCAGCTGAAGCAAGATCTTGATCCTCCTGGTGTCTCTTTTTGTCTCACACTCCGCATTGAATCTATCAGCACGTTCCCTGAGCTGTGCCTCCAAAGTCTAAACTTTTCTGACCGCTTTTCCCACCTTGGTTCATGCCATCATCTCACCTGGTATCTCACTGGACGGTTGCAGAGTCCTCCCCAGCTTCCCCGCCCCCGCAAAGTCTGTTCTCCCTTCAATCGCCAGAGGGCGCACTTTGAAAAACGAAATCGACGAAGTCCCGCCTTTGCCTCAAACCCGGCTCTTCTTTCAGAATAAAGCCCACAGCCTGCCTAGGGGGATCCAGACTCTAGTCTATCAGGCTCTGCCTGTGTCCTTCCCCATTTTTTTTTTTTTTTAATTCGTGTGTTTGTCGTCATAAAAAACAGAGATCTCTTTGTATATTAAGAATATTGGCTCTGTCCATCAGAAGTCACTGGTATTTTTCCACTTCAACACCTGCCTTTTTTATTGCATTCACAGACTGTTTTGATATATAAATCCCTCAAATTTTCCATTCTGATTTCTTCTTTGCCTGTATACTTAGACTCTTTCTCTTTAAACTTACGTATTCACCAACATTTTCTTCTAGCATTGTTATATATATAGAATATTGAAATCATTGGTCATTACTTTTTCTTTTAATGTTCTCAATGATTGGAAGGTATTGGCTTTTCAAAACACGTTTAAGAATGAATTTTCTACTTGTCTGCAAAACCCTCTGGAGATTTTTTTCATTGGCTTTCCTCTGATTTGGGGGAGAGTCTACATTCCTATCCAGAAATATGGTTTGTCTCTCCATTTAAGCTTTATGGTCCCTAGGAAAGTTTTGTACCTTTTTTTATAGAGATCGTAAAACTGATCCTTAGAAATTCTGGTTTGTAGTTGCTTTTTTAAAAAAGATTTTTTTTTTTTAACGTGGACCGTTTAAAAAGTCTTTATTGAATTTGTTCCCTGGAGGAGGAAATGGCAACCCACTCCGGTATTGTCTCCTGGAGAATCCCATGGACAGAGGAGCCAGGCGGGCTACAGTCCATGGGGTCGCAGAGAGTCAGACTTGACTGAAGTGACTTAGCATGCATTGAATTCATCACAATATTGCTTCTGTTTTATGTTTTGGTTTTTCTGGCCTTGAGGCATGTGGGATCTTAGCTCCTCCACCAGGGATTGAACCCATATCGCCTGCCTTGGTAGGCGAAGTCTTAACCACTGGACCACCAAGGAAGTCCCTGTAGTTGCTTTTGGGAAGGAAATTTATTTGCAGTTAGCCTTCTTCCTGAGGACATCATCCCAGGCCAGGCCCCTCTTCCTGCTGTTGGGGTACCTGAAGGGAAGAAGAGGCACATTTGGAGATGGAAAATTTAAAAGGCGGTGGCCATGCCCAGGGTCTGCCAGCCCCGCTAGAGCTTGGCATCTACCCAGCCTGCTTGGGCAGATTCGGTGACGCCCCCTGGTAGCCACCTCCAGGGCGATGCTTCTGCTAATTTTTAACATCACCTTCCCTGGATTTTCCTTCCCTGTTAGAATTTTGAGACACCTCTCATCAAAGAAGGCAAACATTTTCAACGTTTTTGCCTCAGAGAAGCACAGTGGAAGATGAACGTGAAAAAGTCACTGTAAAGCCAGATCGACTCATAAATGTAGCAGCTATTTTTTTTCATTCACTCACCACCTGCTGATGAAAGGTGTCTTATGTGCTGGGCTGTAGAGATTTAGGCATGAACTAAGACAAGCAAGAGCCCTACCATTCACTTGCATCTTATGTTCTAATGAAAAAGGACCAAAAATAAACAAGGAAATAAATGTGATTGTTCCCAAGAGTGTTATATGCTTTAAGGAAAATAAAACAGTGATGTATAAGAATTGAGAGGGAGTCAGGGCAGGCTTCTCTGAGTAGGTGTCATGGAAGTGGAAGCTGGATGGGAAGGAATCAGCTCCAGAGGATGGACTTGAGATTATCCCCTCTGGCCCAATCCGGAGACTTTTTTTTTTTTTTTAATAGAAATGGAAATTCAATCAGGAAGACAGTGGAATATATGTGTTTTTGTTGCCTTGTCCATTTTTTCATATTCACATTTTATGATGCAGCTGTGCTTCACCCACAAGGTAAGAGTGAATTTCCTATTTGTCTGCAGACTCTGCCATTTATATTTGTTCAGGGAATGTGGGTGTTGGCAGCTTTGGTGTGGGAGGCACCTCGCTTTAGACCTTGAGCTGTCTTTCAGACTGTGCTTAAGGATTTTTTCCCCTGAAATTATTGTTGACAATATAAAGAAGAAAGTCTAGGAATTAACAACACATAGTGTTGTGAGCTAAATTGTCACTTTCCCAATTCCTATGTTTAAGTTCTAACCCCTGTTACCTCAGAATATGTCAGTGGGTGGAGACAAGGCCTTTAAAGAGGTGATTAAGTTAAAATGAGGCCACTGTGTGTGTGTGTGTGTGTGTGCGTGTGTGTGTGCGTGTGTGTGTCTGTGTGCACAGGCTCAGTCCTGTCCTACTCTTGGACCCCCTGGGCTGTAGCCCCCAGGCTTCTCTGTCCATGGGATTCTGCAGGCAAGAACACTGGAGTGGGTTGCTATGCCTTTCTCCAGGGGATCTTCCTGACCCAGTGATTGAACCCGTGTCTCTTACGCCTCTTGCATTGGCAGGCATGGGTTCTTTACCACTGGTGCCACTCTGGAAGCCCCCTTTTTTCATCTGAGGCCATTAGAGTAGGTCCTAATCCCAAATAGCTGTTGTCTTTAAAGAGGAGGCAGTAAGGACACATGCATGTACAGAAAGAGATCCTATGAAGACACAGGGAGAGAGCCAAGGAGAAATCAACCCTGCTGACCTGAGCTTGGACTTCTAGAATTATGAGAAAATAAATGTCTGTTGTTTAAGCAAGATATTTAAACTGATAGTTGTTATGGCAGCTGTTGCAAACTGATATACTTAGATGAATGTTATCTTTAGAATGAAATTTAAAAGAATCAAAGAATAATGGTAAATAAATTTTGATGTGTTAGGCTTTGATTTTCACTTGTATCAAAATATTTATTTCACTTGTTATTTCTTCTTTGACATGGGGAATATTGTTAAGGTTATTTTTTAGTTTCCCAATATTTGGAGATTTGAGAGAGCTCTTTATGTAATTGATTTCTAATTTCTTTCTATTGTGTTCCAAGAACATCACCTAACATATTCCTTATAATTTCAATTCTTTTCTTTCAAATTTATTGAGAATCTCTTCACGGTCCAGCATGTAGTAGACACTGACAAACATTCCATGTGCACTTGAAAAAAATATGTGTTTTGCAGTTTGGAATTTAAAGTTCTATGTGCTCAGTCACTCAGTTGTGTCTGACTCTTTGTAGCCCTGTGGACTGTAGCCCACCAGGCTCCTCTGTCCATGGAATTTTCCAGGTAAGAATACTGGAGTGGGTTGCCATTTCCTACCCCAGGGCATCTTCGATACCTAGGCATTGAACCTGGGTCTCCTGTTGGTTTATAATGTTATTCAAATCTCCTATATCCTCATTGTCTGTTTTAAAAATTAACTTTATTTTTTAGAACAATCTTATAGAAAAATTGCAAATATAGTAGAGAGTTCTCATGAGCCTCATACTGCATTTCCCTCCTATATGGTACATTTGCATGGTACTTTTATAACAATTATTACAATTAATGAATCAATATTGATACATTATTATTAACGATTAAAAAATAAAACATAGTTTATTCAGATTGCTTTAGTTTTTACTTAATGTGCTTTTTTTTCTTCCAGGATCTTAGTCAGGATCCAACAGGACATTTAGTCATCACATTTCCTTAGGCTCCTCTTGGCAGTGACAGTTTTTCAGATTTTCCATGTTTTTGATGATATTTGACAATCTTGAGATATTTTGTAGAATGTCTCTCTAAAAGAGGATTTGTCTGATGGTTTTCCTCATGATTAGATGTCGGTTATGGGTTTGGGGGAGGAAGATCACAGAGGTAAAGTGTCATTTTCATCACATTATAGCAAAGATATATTATCAGTATCACTTATCACTGTTGATGTTGACCTTGATCCCCTGGCTGGGGTAATATTTTTCCGTTACTAGGGGTCCACTGGGGCTTCCCCAGTGGCTCAGTGGTAAGGAATCCACCTGCAATGCAGGAGCTGCAGGTTCGATCCCTGGGTTGGGCAGATCCTCTGGAGAAGGGCATGGCAACCCACTCCAGTATTCTTGCCTGGAAAATCCCAGGGACAGAGGAGCCTGGTGGGCTACGGTCCATGGGGTCACAAAGAGTCAGACAGGACTGAAGTGACTTAGCAGACATGCAGGCTCCAGGAGATGGTGAAGGACAGGGAAGCCTGGCGTGCTGCAGTCGATGGGGTCGCAGAGTCGGACACGACTGAGTGACTGAACAACAGGCATCCTGAACTGCATCCGCAACCCCTCTCGTGGTCCTCTGGGACTCTGCCAAGTGTCCGTTTGGGACATCGGGGACATAGGATGCTCTTTGAAAGATTAAAATTCTTCTTCAATATTTTTTGTCTGATGTATGAAGTGCTTTTCTTATGTTCTCAAGGTTTCTTTCAGCCAAAAGAGCTCTCAGCTCCATTACCACGAGCTTTTTTTCTCTCGTGGGAAGTAAGCTGGCTTCCGTAACAGCCCATGAGTCTTTTGAATTTTTCTGATGGAATTTTGGCTTGTGCTCTGTAGGTATCCAGCTCTGCTGATCTTACCATCTGTTTTGGAAAGATTCTCCTATAACATTAAAGGGCAAATTCTCTCTAGATTGGATATTTGGCGAACATTCATCTATTTTTCTTGCTGTAATTCAGGAAGGATTTGAAATCTCTCCTGATGCTATTGCCTTTCGCTTTTTGTGATTTTCCAACTTCAATGAAACTTTCTCAGTTTGAAGACTTTAAATATGAGGACACTGACTGTTTCATCTTCCTCAGAGAATTGAGTGTGCATTCTATTTCTTGTATAGTGTTTCAAAAATAACCCTTTAGTTGAGTGACATCAAGCAGTTTCTTCAAAAGTCCTTTTGATCTACCTTCTAAGACCTTCTAAGAAGCTCTCCATTTCCTAGTGCATTTCTTATAACCAATTCAAAACTCCCACTGTCCATGTTGTTTTTTCCAAGAATGACACCCACTTTGTAGTAGGTGGCCACTTTTGAGGCTTGATCTGATTTTCTTCAGAATTTTCTAACATTTCCACCTCTCCTTTTCCCTTCTTTGGCTTCTTGTGAAAGCAGCTTCAGGCATCCCTAAAGATCATTTTCATCTAAATCATCTTTTAGCATATTTGAAGCTGTCCTTTTTTTTTCCCCCTCCTGATGTATTTTGAAGGCTGTTTCAGTTGCAAGTACTTGATATTGGATGTTTTGATGAATCTTCTAAAGATTGAATGTTTCTTGTAATGCTAGCCATCAGCTCAACTTGTCTGGATATTTAGATTTCTCTTTGGTATGTCATTTTCTAAAAGCCTCTGTTTCAAGCCCAAGTAAAGAGCTGGCAGTTTCCAGCTTTTCATTCATGTCCTCCAGTTTCTTTTCTGAGTTAATTTTCTAGAGCAGACTAGATTCATAGCAAAATTGAGTGAAAGGTATGGAGATTTCCAGGATGGCCCCTTGACTCCACACATGCATCTTGTTGCTGAATAGTCACTAAGTTGTGTCCAACTTTTTGCTGGAGTAATGTTTTGCAGCCCATGGACTGCAGCATGCCATGCTTCTCTGTCCTTCACCATCTCCTGGAGTGCATAGCCTTCCCCATGATCCACATCTCCCATCGGAGCAGTACATTTGTTCCATCTGATAAACCTACACTGACACAGCATCATCACCCCAAAGTGCAGAGTTTACACTGGGGTTCACTCTTGGTGTTGGAAGTTCTTTGGGTCTAGAGAATGTCTCATAACCTGCGTCCATCATTATAGTATCATACAGAGTACTGTTCTTGCCCTAAAAATCGTGGCCATGAGAATAGGTGTGTAGTGGTATCATGTTATTGTTTTAATCTGCGCTTCTCTGATGATATATGATGTGGGGCATCTTCACATATGCTTATTTTGCATTTGGATGTCTTCTTTGATGATGTCTTTTAAGGTCTCTCACCCATTTTTAAATCATGGTGTTTGCTTTCTTTTGAATTTAAGAGTTCTTTGTATTAAAAAAAATTTTACATAATAGTACTTTGTCAGATATATATTTTGGAATTATTTTTCTTGCAGTCTGTGGCTTGTCTTTTCATTCTCTCGATACTGTCTTTTACAGAGCAGAAGCTTTTAATTTTAATAAAGTCCAGCTTATCAATAATTTCTTTCATGGGTTATGCCTTCGATGGGGTATCTAAAAGGTCATCACTGTACCATCACTATACTACATCTGAAAGGTCATCATCTAGGTTTTTCTCTATATTATCTTCTAGGAACTTTATAATTTTGTATTTTACATTTAAGTCTGTGATCTAGTTTGAGTTAATTTTTGCGAAGAGTGAAATACCTGTGTTTTTTTTTTTTTTAGATGCTTAATAAACGTTTACTAATGTCTCACAGTTGTATGCATATAATAGGTTGACACTGGAAGGCCAAGTTCTCTTCCAGTTTCCAAGTCAATCTTCTGGCTGAATCATGACATTTTCTTTAAAGATTTATTTATTTATTTATTTATTATTTTTCTTAGTTCTACCAGTTTATTGCTACCAACCCATCTCCCTCCACCCTTGTGCACACATGCTCAGTCATGTAATCCCATGGACTTCGGCCCGCCAGACTCCTCTGTCCATGGATTTTTCCAGGCAAGAATACTGGAGTGGGTTGCCATTTCCTTCTCCAAAATACCTGTGTTTTGATCTTTCTTTCTTTCTCTCTCTGTCCTTCTCACCCCTCTTCACCCCTCCCTCCTTTCCTTTTGCCTGTGATTGTCTAGTTGTTTCAGCACCATTGGTCGAAAACCATCTTTGCTCCAAATGCATTGTCCGGGTCACCCAGGCCTTGTCCAGCTTGATGAGCAGCTTGATGTTGATAAAGAGCTTGCAGGTTGGTTGAGGTTGACTAATTCGGGCTGAACTTGGCTGACAGCTCTGAGGACCTCAGTTAGGCTCACTCCTGCGTCTTGGGGTCAGCTGGAGGTTGACCAATCTGCAGGCCTCTGCCTCATTCTCTTATGGGTCTCAGTGTCTGCTGGAGGCTGGCTGATGCTGAGATGGGCTGAGTGGCCCTGCTGATCTTGGCTGCGTTTGCTCGTGTGTCTCAGGGCTGGCTGTGTGTCTGCTGAGGTGTGCAGGGCTTAGCCGGGTGCTCGGTCCTTCCAGGCTGCCATGGCCCAAGGAGCAGCCCATGGCTGCCATGGCCCAAACCTCCTGCCACTGATCTCCCCCCAGCCCCCAGCCATTGCCCCTCAAGGACTTCTTCCTCATCAAACATCTCAATGCAGGTAAAGTAGAAAATCATGCCTTCCTTGCTCAGTTGGCCTGCACCTTCTTGAAGAGCCACGTGTCTTTCTTCTGCCTCCGAGATGTCAACTACTCTTTTAACGGCCATTTGTGTCTCTTCCTGAAGTCATCATTCCCAGGAAGATGGTAGATTTCCGATACCAGGATATGGGGTACAGCAGGTGTAGTTATCCGTTTCTTCTACTCCTTCCCTTCTTCCTCCCCCTTCTTCACAGCTTTATTGAAGAATATTATCAAATATATACTTGTATATCAAATATATACAAATGTATAATTGTACATCAAATATATACAAGAAGTTATGGGCATTTAATGGGGCTTCCCCAGTGGCTCGCTGGCCAAGAATCCACCTGTCAACGCAGGAGATGCACAGAAGACCTGGGTTCAATCCCTGGGTCAGGAAGATCCCCTGGAGGAGGAAATGGCAACCCACTCTAGTATTCTTGCCTGGAGAATCCCAAGGACAGATGAGTCTCCATGGGGTTGCAAAGAGTCGGACACGACTCAGCACACACAACACAAGGACATGGACATTTAATATATACGATTTGATGAGTTTGGATCATTTCTTGTTTTCTATGGCTCATGGCCCTTCACCGTCTACTGAACAACAGAAAACACACGAAAAAAAAAATCCCCAGTCCAGGGGACTCTAGCGAGTGTGGACGCTTCCTCCTCAGCAGGACTGGGACCATTTTTTCTGATCAAGCTAGTTTTTGACCACCATGGAGCTTTCACAGAGGAGTAAATCTGCAGCCCCATCAAAGCTGCACGTGTTGGCGCACCATCACCCCTCCCACACCTTGTCCAAAGCTCACACGTCTTTCATTCTCGCCCAGGAAGAACAGCTGCCGTAAGAGCTCCAGGATCTCAGCCAATGGGGCATCTTGCTCTTCCTCGTCTCTTGTTTCCATCTCTCAGAGTTACTGGTCCTTCCTGAGGACTTCCCATGACCCCTCCCTTGGGCTGGGCAGCTGCAGCGAAGGGGGGTGTGGGGAAGTAGGCAGACAGGACACTGTCCTTGAGCGGCAAAACTGCCGTCTTCACTGGCTTTTGTCTGCTGGTTCCACCAAATCCTGAGAAACGTGTGCTTCAGTGATGGATCGCTGCATAACAAACTACCCCCAAACGTCATGGCTGAAAACAACTCATCGTCCCCCACTGTTCTGTGGGCCCACGGGCGGTTCCTGCTGAGGGGTCAGCCAGTGTCGCTCGTGCCTTTGCCACCACCTGGAACACTCACGTCTGCAGTCTTGGTGCTGGGAGTTGGCTAAGATGCAACAGCTCTCCTCCACGTGGCTTCCCTGTCTCTGTGTGGTCTCTCGGTAGTCCACAGTCTAGGCCAAGAGAGGGAAAGAGAATCCACGCCCCTTAAGGACTCGGGCTGGAACCGGCATCGTGTGACTTTTGCTAAATTCAGTTGGCCAAAGCAAGTCACAAGGGCAGCCCGGACCAAAGGAGCCAGGAAACAGCTCCGTCCTGTGTAAGAATTCATGGCATGTGGTTGGAAGATGGAGGAAATGGTGGTGGCCATCCTTGGAGGCAATCTTACCACAGGGGAGTTGCCTATCCCATAATTGTGGATTTAACTATCTCCCACTTAGTTCTGTCAATTTTTGTCACATGTATTTTGAAACCCTGTAATTAGGTACGGACATATTTATGTATTTTTAAATTTCATTTATTTATTTACTTTTGGCTGTTCTGAGTCTTATCTAGTTGGGGCAAGTGGGGGCTCCTCTTTAGCTGCGGTGCGTTGACTTAGTGAGGTGGCTTCTCTTATGCAGCACGGGGTCTAGGTGTGCGGGCTTCACTTGCTGTGGCTTTCGGGCTTAGTCGCTTTGCGACAAGTGGGATCTTCCCGGATCAGGGCTCAAATCCATGTGCTCCGCATTGGCAGATGGATTCTCAACCACTGGACTGCCGGGGAAGTCCAACGTACAGACACATTTTAGGATTGTTAGTCATCTTGATGAATCGACCTATTCATTATTAAGAAATTTTCTTCTTTATCTCTGGTAATGCTTCTTCTCTCAAAGTCTGCTTTATTGGTGTTCATATAGTTACATCAGCTTTCTTGTAATTAGTGCTTGCATCATATAGTTTTTTTATCCTTTCACTTTTAGCTTATCTGCATCTTTATATTTAGAGTGCACCTATTATAAACACCATGCCGTTAGGTCTTGCTTTTCCCTGCAGCCTGGAAATTATTAATTTTATGCAGTGTATTAGTACATTTAATATAAGTATTGATATGGTTGAGTTTCAGTCCATTAATTTGCTTTTTGTTTTCTATTTATCCTCTCTGATCTTTGTTCCTGGTTTCTCTTTTTCTGTCTTCTTTTGAATGAATCAGGCATGTTATAGTATTCTATTTTATCTCTTTTATTGATTTTGCTGCTGTACTTTCTTAATTTTCAGTTTTTTGAATTTTTTAGTGGTTGCTTCATAGATTAAATAAAGCATGTATTCTATACAGTCCATGAAATTCTCCAGGCCAGAATACTGGAGTGGGTAGCCTTTCCCTTCTCCAGGGGGATCTTCCCAACTCAGGGATCAAACCCAGGTCTCCTGCATTGCAGGCAGATTCTTTACCAGCTGAGTCACAAGGGAAGCCCATGTATTCTTACAGTGTATGTTTAATTAAGACACATCTGTATAACATAAGAAACTCGTAACAGTATAATTAATCCTCTTTTGTCTTTCAAGGGTCCATGCTTCTCTATATGTTATAAACCACACAGTATATTATCACTTTTGCTTTAAAAAAGTCAACTGCCTTTTTACAAATTTAGGAAAGGAGAAAATAGTCTTCTATGTTTACCCATGTATTTGCATTTCTGGCATTCTTCATTCCTTCCTATTAGCTCTGTCTTTCCATCTGGTATCACTTCTCTCCAGCCTAATGAACTCCTTTAGCATCTCTTGTACAACTAGTTTGCAGGCTATGAATTCTCTCAGCTCTAATTTTTCTGGAAATATCTTTATTTCACCTTCATTAATTTTTTTGTATAATACAAATTATTCTTCTTTATTTCAATATTAAAACAATATTTTATCACTTTGTACTAGAAAAAGTACACCATCAATTATTACTTTATTTCTCAATGGATTTTAGGCAATAGAAAAAAATACAACTTTTATTTGTATTTTAAAGTGTTTCCAAACGTTAAGGCAGATGAATAGAAGCAAAATATCCTGTCATATGACTTTTTTTGGTTGTTAAATGTATACTTTTTTTCAATTCAATTATTTTTAGTAGATTTGTAGAACTGAGCAACTCTCTTCACAATCTAATGTTAGAACATTTCGATCACTTTAAAATGTGCCTTCATGCCCATTTGCAATTCATTCTTGCTCCCATCCTCACCCTTAAACACTTTCTGATCTGCCTTCTGTCTCATAAATTTGGGACATGGCATGTAAATGGAATCACATGTAAGTAGTATTTTGTCTGGTTTCTTTCCATTCTCATGTTTTTCAGGTTCATCCATGTTGTAGCTTATATAACTACTTCTTAACTACTGAATAGTATTTCATTGTATGAGTCTATTACATTTTGTTTATATATCCATTAGTCTTTGGACTTTTGGATTGTTTCAAGGTTTTTATTATTATGAATGATACTTCTATGAACATTCAGGTCTATAGTTTTTTATGGGCATATATTTTTACTTTTCTTGGGAAGATTCTTTGGGGTGAAATTTCTTGGTGACGTGGTAAATTTATGTTAACTGTTTGCATGGTTTATCTTTTTCCATTCTTTTACTTCCAATCTATTCATGTCTTTGAATCTAAGGTGTATCTTCTGTAAGTAGAATCTAGCTGGATATTGCTTTTACACCCAGTCAGACAATATCTGCCTTTTGATTGGGATGTTCAGACCATTTACATTTAGCGTAATTATTAATATGTCTGGATTTATATTTGCCATTTGGCTATTTGGTTTCTGTAGGCCTTTTCCCGCTCTGTTCCTCATTACTGCCTTCTTTTGTGTTAAATACAAATTTATAGTATATCATTTCAATTCTTTTGTTGATTTTTAAATGTTCTTTAAAGTTCTTTTCCTCCCACAGTCATTGCATTAGGCATTACAATATGCATTTTACCACAATTTACTTCAGATTGATACTAATTCAATTCTGGTAAAACACAGAAAATTTATTTCAATCTAATTTGATTCCATCTCCCTCTCCTCTGTCCTATTAGTATCATAGATAACAAACCATTCTATCTATCTACTATCTATCCATATGTATCTATGTTATAAGCACATTATAGTGTCATACTTATGACTTTATGCAAACTTATGCCTTTTGGAAGTTAAAAGAAGAACTAAGAGAAAAATACACTTATCTGTTACATAAACCTACATATTTACCCTTTCTGCTTCTTTTTACTTCTTCCCATGGATTTAAGTTAACATCTAGAGTCATTTGCTTTCCCCCTAGAGGACTTTCTCTGTATTTCTTGTAAGGCAGGTCTGTTAGCAATAAAGTCTCTCAGACTTTATCTGAAAATGTCTTTATTTCACTTCATTTTTGAGGAGATATTTTACTGGATACAGAATTCCTGGTTGACAGTTTTTTCTTCAGCACTCTGAATGTGTCATTCCACTGCTCCTACTTCCATCCTTTCAGATGAGAGAAATCAGCCACATTATACTGTTGCTTGCCTTTACTGATGAGTTGTTTTCCTCTTGTTGCTTTTAAGATTTTCTCTTGGTGGTTTCAACATAAATGAGGTCCTACTACGTGAACCTCTTTGTGTTCATCTTACTTGGTGTTCACTGATATTCTTGAATGTGCAGAATAATATTGTCATATACACACTCATGTTGACTGTAAGCCCTTTCTCCCACCTGGTGTGTGGGTGTTCAGATTTCTCCTAGAACAGGATGAACTTTGACTAGGCTGCTGTTTTAATTCTACCATGTTCTCTGTGGTTAGCCCAACATGCAGTCTCCTGGCCCACCAAATTTTATTTTATCTTTTGAACTGGTAGGCATTTGGCTTCAACTTCAGATATTTTTGGTGCATCATTGGGTTCAGCTCTGGCAGAGCCCCAGAATCCAATCACCATAACAATGTTTGGGATTGTGCTGTTTCCTTCTACTTACCAGCCTCCTCCCTATTGCTGTTTTCTTGGCGAAACTCAGAGGAGGAAGTTTCTGGGCCAAGTGATTTGTCCTTGTGTTTGGTGCTTTCCCAGACTCCAATCTGTACCACAAACTCACTCTGTTTTCCAGGATCTGGTTGATTTTCCCTCACCTTGGCAAAGTCTCTCCCTCAATGGCAGGATTACTCTTATCCGGATCAGGTTATGGAAGCTGCCTCAGTTTCCCGTTCATCTACAAAAGTCTCAGTCCTCTCAGGAGTTTAGTTCATCAAGGTTTCCTGTGTCTACCACTTTTTGCTAGCTTCATAGAAACATATTACTTCATTTTGCTTGTTTTCCTTCTTCTTACCACAGGAATAAAGTCTTCTGTGTCCTTCTAAACCTAGGCTGGAAGCCGAGGTCAAGTTTGCAGTTTCCACTGGGTGTACTGAACTGTAGAGTGAAAGCTTTCAACCACTCAGTTTTACTGTTATTTCAGTCTTGACCTCACAGGGCTGTTGTGAGGATTAAATGAGCTGATGCACCTACAGCCTCCACCTCAAGACTGGCAGCCCAGCAGTGCTCAACAACCAACAGCTATAGTGTTGATTACAAATCACGGTGGCCTTGGGCAGGGCAGGTGCTGGGAAGTTCCTGGCACAGCAAATGCCACTGAAGTGAACTTGCTTTTATCCATCACCCAGTGTGATGAATCAAGGTAAGGCAGTATTATTCTGAAGGACACTGCCAAAAATGTGACACTTGATGGTTTTTCCCAGCAAGCACTTATTGAGGGCCTACGATATACTGGGCATGCTCCTGCTGCTGCTGCTAAGTCGCTTCAGTCGTGTGCGACCCCATAGACGGCAGCCCACCAGGCTCCTCTGTCCCTGGGATTCTCCAGGCAAGAATACTGGAGTGGGTTGCCATTTCCTTCTCCAATGCAGGAAAGTGAAAAGTGAAAGTGAAGTCACTCAGTCGTGCCCGACTCTTAGCGACCCCATGGACTGCAGCCTACCAGGCTCCTCTGTCCATGGGATTTTCCAGGCAAGAGTACTGGAGTGGTGTGCCATTGCCTTCTCCGGGGCATGCTCCTAGGTCCTCATAAGTACGGACCTGTTTCCTTGTCACTGGAAGTCTAAAAGAAGGGTCTTACTCCCTCCCACCGCCACACACAGATAAGAAGATGAAAGAAACAGGAAATGCAATTTCACTGAAACTCCTGTATAAACTTGACTTTTTGTCTTTCACACGTTCAAAATACAGTAATATTTTAATGGACAGATCCTTTGACTGAGACAGTTATTAAATCTCTGACTTTTGCAAGTGCAGGATGGTATGTCTGTGTCCCTGCAGAAGTCATATGTCAGTTCCAACTCCCATGTGATGGTATTAGGAGGTGGGAGGTTTGGGAGGTGATTAGTCACAAGGGTGGAGTGTTCACCAATGGGATTCCTGCTCTAATACTGATAAGAGAGACCCCCAGAGAACTTGCTCCCCCTCTTTCTGCCATGTGGGGACACAGGGAGAGGGTGGCCATCTGTAACCTATATGAGGGCCCTCACCAGAACTGACCTGGCTGGCACCCTGACTTCAGATTTCTAGCCTTCTGAACTTAAGAAATACATGTCTGTTGTTTGTAAGTCAATCGTTCTACAGCATTTTGTTATAGCAGCCTGAAAGGACTAAAACCTTCCAACTTCCTACAGGAGGAAGAACGGATTTCCAGTCACACTGGTCTCTGTGACACTCCTCTCAATGTCAGGGAGCAGCCCCTTGGTGGGCGTCCCTGGGGACAGGGACCTTCCTGTCCCTTCGCCTTGCCCACCCTCCCCTCCCACTGCCCACACTGTTCAGTGGCTTGCTGAACCCCTCCTACCCCGCCTTTCCTCAGGGTGGTGTTTGGATGCACATGGCAGGAACTCCTGCGGCGTGGCTGGATCCAACAAGGGTGTCTTCTTGTTACTCACAAGCCATATGAGTGGGGTGTCCGGGCCTGGGTTGAGTCAGGAAGGCCCCAAAACTCCAGGACCTTATCCTCCTGCCCACCATCCTTAGAGCCAGGTGCTGCGCTCCTGGGCGGAGTGGGTTTACCTACTGTGGTGTGGACAGAACAAGTCAAGCAAAAGATGGCCCTGGTGATGTTTCGTGGAGCTTAAAAAGAAAGTCGCTCCTTCCCCGCGAGGCGCTTTACGGCCGCCTGCTGGAGTTAAACAGACCACCCAGCGGCCGTCGGAAGCTGAGCGGCGTCCTCCCGGAAGTGTGCCATCTTGGTGGGCTGGAGCTCTCAGCTGAGCCTTGAGTGAGGGCTGGGGACATAACGGTGTGACAGCCCCCACTGCTGATGCTGAGAAACCCCCGGTCTGAGGGCGGGGGCAGATGCATAAAAAGAAACCGCGACACCACGATGCCATGGGAGGGACGCACAGGGCCCTGCGGCGCCCTGCACGAGTCTACAGCCCAGCCCAGAGCTGTGCCCTCTCTGGGTGGCCGTGCAGACGCCCTCTGGGTGCTGGGTTCAGGCCAGACTCAGTCCTCAGGCCCCATAGGCCTCTCTGCTGACCACGGCTCAGTGAGCGCCCCGAGACCCACATCCCCGCCACTTCTGGTCCCCTGCCTGCCCTCACCCTGGAGAGGACCATCCATCTCAAACCCCAGCGCTTGCCAGAACTGTTCCTTACTCGCTTGCCCGGGCAGACCTACTCTCTGCTCTTACCCTGGCCAACCCCAGGAGCTGGGTCCCCTACACCTTGGTTCTTGGCAACTGCGGCTGGCACCGGCCCTTTCCTGCTCCTCCTGGTGTGGTCCTGGGGCCGTAGCACCCTGGGAGCTTGTGTTAGAAAAGCAGGAATTCGGGCGCTGTCCCAGACAGACTGGATGAGCCTCTGTTTTTAGTCAAGACTTTAGCATCCCCCAGTGGCGTGGTCATAGCAGTTTGAGAAGCTGGTCTGAGCCTTGCCTCCTGATTCCAGGAACCTGTGAGGGGGCTGCCAGCCAAATCGTCTCTCCTCATGGGTTTTTAATGTCAACAGTGGGTATGGGTGAGATTCTGAGACCCCCTTTGCCACCGCTCACTGGGACTCAGTCATCTGCTCTTGACAACTTTGGAGGAAGGCAGGCACTTGGAGGAGGATGTGAAGCAATAGGGCTGAAGAAAAGAGATGCTGCCTGCTGAGTCCACTCCTGGCTCTGCTACTGACTGCTGTGTGGGCTTGGTTGAGTGGCTTAACCTCTCTGTGCCTCTGTTTCCTCTTCTGTAAAATCAGGATACTAGAGGGTTTATCCATGAGTGTTGTGAGGATTGAGTTAGCCCTTGTAAAACCCTTGGTAATTACTGTCAGTATTAATGAGGATTGTTGGCAGTTAACAAAGAACTTGAAAGAGTGTTGACATGGGTGCTTTAGGAAGACTTAGATGGAGATGGTTAGCAAATGTTTACCTAGTTACAAAAATAAATCTATACTTATTATGTGTTGCATCATTATACAACTGAATTTCTATTTCTCAAGAAGGGAAAAAAGCTTTCTTAGAATTTTAGAAGGTTTGTTATCATCATTCCAAGGACAGTTGACTTGAGACCTTGAAACCAAAGCATTCTGAGGCAGAACAAACAGGATTTGCTGTCTACTGGATGGGAGGAGGTGGGAGACAAGACAAGGAATCAAGGCTGATTGTTGACTTAAGCAGCCAGAGTCTTAAGCCTGGAGGGTGGGGAGCCTGCCTGAGTTCTAATTTGGACCTGGGACATCTAGGGTTGCTGTTGGACACCCACGTGCAGCAGCAAAGATACTGCATATGCTGCTCTGTCTCCTCACATCCTGAAAACCCGAGCTCCTTTCCCCTTGCATTTGGCCACACATGTTGGGTGTACACCTCACCCCACCCTACTTTCAGCCATTTTCAGTTCAGTTCAGTCGCTCAGTCATGTCCGACTCTTCGCGACCCCATGAACTGCAGCACGCCAGGCCTCCCTGTCCATCACCATCTCCCGGAGTCTGCCCAAACCCATGTCCATTGATTGAGTTAGTGATGTCATCCAACCATCTCATCCTCTGTCGTCCCCTTCTCCTCCTGCCCTCAATCTTTCCCAGCATTAGGGTCTTTTCAAATGAGTCAGCTCTTCGCATCAGGTGTCCAAAGTATTGGAGTTTCAACTTCAACATCAGTCCTTCCAATGAACACCCAGGACTAATCTCCTTTAGGATGGACTGGTTGGCTCTCCTTGCAGTCCAAGGGACTCTTCAAGAGTCTCCTTCAATACCACAGTTCAAACGCATCAGTTCTTCGGTGCTCAGCTTTCTTTATAGTCCAACTCTCACATCAATACATGACGACTGGAAAAACCATAGCCTTGACTAGACTGACCTTTGTTGACAAAGTAATGTCTCTGCTTTTTAATATGCTATCTAGGTTGGTCATAACTTTCCTTCCGATGAGTTATTTTGTTTCCACCATTTGATGATGAAAAGTTTCAAGCAGAAAACTGAAAAGATTTTACAGGGGAAAATGATATAATGCAGGAGGAGAGTCAAAGCTCCCATGCAGAAAAATTCCAAGATATATATGTAGATGTTTGCTCTTAAGGAGATGGAGCTTAACGCCCACCCCTTGAATGTGGGGTGCCCATAGTGATTCCTTCCTAAGAGGACAGAACTGACAGAGGAAAGATGAAAGAGCAGTTTTATAAAAAGGGGCAACCTGACAACACTTCCTCAGTTGGGAGATCAACATCAACAGGAACGTTGTCGCTGTTCAGTTGCTCAGGTCATGTCCAACTCTTTGCGACCCCATGGACTGCAGCACACCAGGCTTCCCTCTCCTTCACCATCTCCCGGAGCTTGTTCAAACTCACATCCATTGAGTTGGTGATGCCATCCAATCATCTCGTCCTCTGTTGTCCCTTTCTCCTCCTGTCTTCTTCTATCTTTCCCATCATCAGGGTCTTTTCCAGTGAGTTTGATCTCCTTGCAGTCCAAGGGACTCTCAAGAATCTTCTCCAACACCACAGTTTGAAAGCATTGATTCTTTGGTGCTCAGCTTTCTTTAGGGTCCAACTCTCACATCCATGCCTGACTACTGGAAAAACCATAGCTTTGAATATACAGACCTTTGTCAGCAATGTGATGTCTCTGCTTTTTAATACGCTATGTTTGTCATAGCTTTTTTTTCCCAAGGAGCAAGTGTCTTTTAATTGCACAGCTGCAGTAACCGTCTGCAGTGATTTTGGAGCCCAAGAAAAGAAAGCTTTTCACTGTTTCTGTTGTTTCCCAATCTATCTGCCATACAGTCATGGGACCGAATGCCATGATCTTAGTTTTTTGAATGTTGAGTTTTAAGTCAGCTTTTTCACTCTTTTTCACCTTTATCAGCAGGAATAGGTCCTGGTGATAGTGTGTGTTCTTGATAGATGGGATGAGGATGGCATTTTACTTGTTTGGTCTTCTTCCCCTGAACCCACAATCTCATTCGAATCATGAGGAAAACATCACACAAATGCCACCTATCAGAGAGTCTATGAAATGCCTAACGAGTACTCCTCAAAACAGTCAAAAACAAAGAAAGTCTGAGACACCTCACAGCCAAGAGGAGCCTCTGGAGACTTGATGATTAAATGTTACGTTGGATCCTGGATGGGATCCTGGCATAGAAGAAATGACATTAGGGGAAAATGAAGGATATCTGCTTGATGTGTGTGCTCAGTTGCTCACGTCATGTCCAACTCTTTGCGACGCTATGGACTGTAGCCAGCTAGGCTCCTCTGTCCATGGGATTTCCCAGGTAAGAATACTGGAGTGGGTTGCCATGCCGTCCTCCAGGGTCTCCTCCCAACCCAGGGATCTAACTTGCGTCTCCTGCATTGGCAGGTGGACTCTTTACCCACTGAGCCACCTATGGACTTTAGTTAATAACCATACATAAGTATCTGTTCATTAATTGTGACAAATGTCCCATAATGATTTGTTAATAATAGGAGAAACCAGATGTGGAATATAATGAAACTCTGTCCTATCTTTGCATTTTTTTCCCTGTAAAAATGCCTCTAAAAAGTAAAGTTTCTTAAAAACAACAACCATATACCCACCATGTAAATTGTACCTTTCAGTTTACTATCTTTAATACACTTTGCATTTTTATCACAATCTGTTCCACCCTCTTTTTTTCTTTTAATACCCTCTCTTGGCTACCTCATCCTTTTTGCTCAGAACAGCACTCAGGAAGCCAGGGACCACCTGGCTCACAACGACCACAGGGTCTCTGGGTCGCTGCACATTTGTAAGGCTGGATTTGCTCTCTGGATGCCCCATTCCCTAGGCTTGTGTGTGCTGTCACTTCAGTCGTGTCCGACTCTCTGCGACCCTTTGGATTGTATCTGACCAGGCTCCTCTGTCCACGGGGATTCTCCAGGCAAGAATACTCGAGTGGGTTGCCACATCTTCCTCCAGGGAAACTTCCTGACCCAAGAATTGAACCTGCATTGGCAGGTGGGTTCTTTTCCACTAGCGCCACCTGAGAACAGTTGCTGAGAACAAGAGCTCTACTGCCACCTGGTGGACCTTTAAAGTGCCGCGTGCAGGAAAAGCTGGAGGCCGGATAGGCAAGAGCACCTTTCAGGCTGCCAGCAACTGTGAGCCGAGTTGACGCTACCCTAGCCCCTTCCCCACTAAGCCCCATCCCAATTCTAACTGAGACCTGGACACTTCCTAACTCAGCCCCAATTCCCACTTATGCAATCATTTTGTAAGGTTATATTAATACTATACTTTCTAAGAAAACATTTTTTTAGAAGAGAGCAGAAGAGAGCATGAGGGGGAATTGGGAGTTTTCCAGTTTTGCTAGGAGCTGTGATGGCCGTGAAGAACAATTTGGAGCTGTGGGTACGCCCTGTCCAGCGGCAGCAGCAGCAGCTCTGGTCCTGACTGGCCTCACTGTGCCGGCTACGGTCTCTCTGTGCAGGAAAGGAAATCAGGAAGGGAGCTTGAGAGAGCAGGCAGTGCTGCTCTGCTGTCCCAGGCCTCCTTTGAGGGAGGCCCCCACACCCAGCTGTCTGCAGGCCTGGCAGCTCCTGCCCCCGGGTTAGAAGGAACACAGTGAGCATGTCTTAGGTGGGATTTCTTTGGCAGCGCAACTTGGGACCAGGGTTCAAAGGCCAGTCTTTTTTTTGTTGTTGTTCCATTGCTAAGTTGTGTCAGACTCTGTGACCCCGTGGACTGCAGCATGCCAGGCTCCTCTGTCTTTGCTGTATCCTGGAGTTTGCTCAATTCATGTCCATTGAGTTGGTGATGCTATCCAACCATCTCATCCTCTGTCATCCACTTCTCCCGCCTTCAATCTTTCCAAACATCAGGGTCTTTCCCAATGAGTCAGCCATTCACATCAGGTGGCCAAAGTACTGGAGCTTCAGCATCAGTCCTTCCGATGAAGATTCAGGACTTATTTCCTTTAGGATTGACTGGTTTGATCTCCTTACAGTCCAAGGGACTCTCAAGAGTCTTCTCCAGCACCACAGTTCAAAGGCATCAATTCTTCAGTGCTCCGCCTTCTTTATGGTCTAACCTCACATGTGTACATGACTACTGGGAAAACCATAGCTTTTATTGGGACTCAAGCCCAGGACACCCCGTTAAGAGTGATGTCTCTGCTCATCAGGAGGGAAAGGGGCACACGTAGGTGGCTCCAGGGTGCCCTATCTGAGGCTCGGTTCCAGGACCAGCAGGGAGAGCGTGGAGGCTGTGGCGGGGAGTCTCACCTAGTCCTTCATGGCTTCAGCTCCCCGCTGGGAGGAGGGTCACGGGAAGTGTGGGGACACAGGAGTGGCTGGTGCCGGCCTTGGGGCCTCTGAGAGGTGTGCACGGTGGTGACTCATGCCTCTGATGGCTCCGGCTTCCAAGAACCAGCAAGCGTGTGAGCCTTTGCAGCCAGTTTGCTCGATCCTCACTCGAGGAAGGCGGCCTGGTGACTTCAGCTGCGGACGTGGGGGCGGGGGCTACGGGAGGAGGCCCGAGTCCAGGCCTCGGTGTGGATGCCCCTGCTGTCGGCTCTCTGCTCACCCTCTGGAGGACGGGCAGTGTCACCTGGTCCCATCATCATCTTCGCAGAAGCAAGATAGACCTGTGGGGCTCAACTACCTCCTACAGGAGATTGTAACGAGCAGAACATCATTATTCAGATTTCAGAGAGGCGTTTTTGGGAAGAGTGTGTGTGGGAGACTGGAGGCCCCATCTCCTGATGAGGGTTACGGGAAACCTCGAGGACAGGGCTGGGCGCCACGTGGCAGCAGGTGGCCCGGAGGACCGACCTCCTGAGGGGGCCACTGAACCCTGTGCCTCCAGAGTGCTTGCAGCTTCTTTGTGATTTCACTCCGGCTACTTCTAAGCAGTCCTGCTGAGTGCTCAGTTTTATCTTAGTACATAGATAATGAAGGGTCACAGAACCAGAGAGAGGATCCAGAGTCAGAAGTGAGGCGAGTAAAAGGCTTAATACTTAACTATGAAAGGCAGGGCCAGGGAGCTATACATGGCCCAAGTGAAAAGCCACATTGTGGACACCAAAAATAGAAACTCAAATGGGGAAAAAAAAAAAGACTTAGAGGCTTGTGTATTAACTGTTCTCAACTACAGTTTGTGTGACAGAGTTTGTGCTAGTGTGTCTCCTGACCGGGTTGTTAACAGTGACACAAACGCAATTATCTAAAGATATCATGTAAACAACTGACAATGTTGTTTCTCCAAAATTTTATTTTAATTTAAATTACAGGGCCAGCCAGATATTCTGATAAGAAATTTACTTTTCCTCAAGAGAAAGGAAATGCTTCCAAGGCATTGTTAACAATTGTATACATCTCCACCTTTTTTTTTTTTTTAAGGGTTAAAAATCACATTGAGTAACTGACTTATGTAAAATTAAACCTTTATAACACAAAAAGAAACCACTTCCAGTATAATAGTTTTGGTAACATGAATATATTAAATGATCAGAATTTCAACTGCAATTTTTAAACTTTGAGTGTTTTCACATTTTTGTTTAAAAACAACAAAAAACCAAAAGTCTTAACTATCCCCAGATTCTAATGCGAGAGTAACACATCCGTGTTTTCTTTGACACACTGCACCCCTCACTGTCTTCCACACAAAGGCTCTAGTGCTGCAACAGCATCACCAAAGTGGAAGCTGCTGTTTCGAGTTCTAAGAACCAGCTTGGCAAGGAAACCTTTCTTCCATGTGGTGTAATGAATGCTTGCACCCTGAATCCAGACACCCAGCACTGGACCACGCGAATCAGAACGATGCATCACAGCCAACTCTGCCTTCCTAAACGTCTTGGATAGTTTCATTTCAAGGAGTTTGCATTGCTTTCTGTAGTTCCAACAGAAAAAACATGGAATATTTTACACAGATTTTGGTAAAGACAGGCTCAGGAAAACCAATTATAAATGTAAGACCACTATTTCAAATAAACAGAATAAAATACATTTGTATTTTCTGGGGCTCTTTTCCTAAATGGTGCTCCTGGAAGGAGATTTTAAAGCCTGTTGAAACATCAACTGGGAGTCTCATTTTACTGGCTGATAAGTAATTCAATTAGTAAGAGAGGCTAGCAAAGAATAATTATATAAATTTCTTAATCAGCTACAGCCATGCTGAATTCGAACCGGCAAACTCTGATTTGTAAGTTGTTAGTTGTGATCTTCATGTCACTAAGATGAACAGATACCATTCTAATAACTTTACATAGATATATTCTAGGAGACGTTGTTCTGCCGTGGTCACAGTAACAAAAAAGTGGTGCAAAATCAGTTACTTTATAAATACTGATAATTTGCAGCATTAAAGAACAGGACGTTAAAAAAAATAAATTTCCCCGTAGGACACCTATGACTAGGAACTCTTCTTTTCCTAAGAGAAGCCAAAGTTTTAATTATTCAGTTTCACAACTATTGTACTGGATTACTTACTCTAAGAAAGAAAAGGTGCTCTAACGAGGTCTCCCCACACACAAAGAATCAGCGTTAATTTAGCATAATTGGTATCATTCATAGATCTGGAGAACTCTTGACTCATTTTAAATGAATAAGGCCAATATTATGCAGGAAAAGGTGTAGCTGAGTTCCAGGTCTGTATTGTAGTCTATTGATGGCACCCCATTAGATAACTGAATACAAAGGACTGGTTTACTTCGTTTTCTTTTAATGCTGTGATACTTAAATGTTAAATCAGCATTTTCAGGTGATCTGAAGTATTTCAATTACATATGAGCATTCATTTTTTGCAAAAACTCAATATTAGGTAATAGTTACATACTAATACAATAACATTCCTCTGCTGTACAAATTAAATCATTTAAAAGAAATGAGCATTCTAAGAATTATATACAAAAGAAACCTGTAAGCACTGTTGAAATGAAATGCGAGGTGTCGTTGCTAGCTCTACTGTTTTAAAATACCTTCAAAAAGTAAAATTAACAAATACCCTTCAACGTATCCAGGTTTACAAGTCTCAAGAAAATCAAATGTCAAAAAATTCTAGAAAGCTGTGAAAAGCATATATACATTTTCCTTATGACCTTATGAAGCTTCACACTTTTGAGAAGTTGCTAAGTTTCAGTATCAATTTATTCGTGTGTCAACTTTATCCACTCAAGGAGCTCCCACCTTGGATACAGTTCCCCTAGGATTTCAAATAAAGCTCTGCACGATCTTCCAAGAGTGAAGGCATACAATCTTACCCAGAATCCGCGCTCAGATCTTTAACAAAGATAAACGCAAACAGGCAGGTTTACTCTGATCAGATCAATGCCCTCTTCCCCTAACACACACTATCATCTATGCATTTGCCTTCAGGAACCTAGCCAAGTTCAGAACTTCTACAGCAAACGAAGTCTTTAAGTTCTGAAATGACACAAAGATCAAGAAAAAGTCCACGTGTGCTCTAGTGTGCAAGAAAGCAGCAGCTACGTTCTCCAACTTGGACTAAAAAAACAAACAAACAAAAAATCAAAAAAGGTAAAATGAAAACCGTTCACTTAACAGCAGATTAGCAGTAATGTTCCTCATGAATCGATAACAGTGCCTGATGCTGAATAGCTAACAGCAGACGCTGAACTTGGATTTAATTTTTTCGATGTTTATTGGAAATCAGGCTTCTTGCTGAGCTGGTCTCTTCAAATCCCTGATCTGTTTGACTAAATACGTCTTCTCATCATTGAACTGCTCATCCTCGGTCCTGTCATTCTGGAACTTGCTGAGGAACTCTATGAGCTTGGCCTGGTTCTTGAGGAGGATGTCGAGGATGGGCTGCGTCTTGTTGGGGTTGGCTACGAACACCTGCACGGGAAGAATCAACGTCAGCTATAGGACAGGGCGCCACGGAGACTGCAGACAGCGCACATGCGGCCACGCCCACAGCTCCCCTGGGGCACGGGCTGAGGTCAGGACTGCTCACTTAGGGGTGTCAGCTTTGGAAGACCTTATTTTTACAATTAAAAAAGGAGGGAAGAAGTGCATGTTTAAGCACAAAAAGGACTGACATGTTTACTCATGCTCTGAAACTCTGAAGTGAAGTCACTCAGTCGTGTCCGACTCTTTGTGACCCCCATGGACTGTAGCTTACAAGGCTCCTCTGTCCATGGAATTTTCTAGGCAAGAGTACTAGAGTGGGTTGCCATTTCCTTCTCCAGGGGATCTTCCCAACCCAGGGATCGAACCCGGGTCTCCCGCATTGCAGGCAGACACTTTACTGTCTGAGCTACCAGGCAAGCCTGACACTCTGTAGTTGGTATTAAATACAGACTTTGATTTTAGAATAAAATGGGCAGAAGTTAGTTCTGGGCACAGGAGGTCAGAATGCATTTTAAGAACAAAAATCTCCATGGAAAGCATTAAGAAATGCATTACCCTTTACTTTGGGATTAGTAATCTTCCATGCCAAAGACCACCTGACTCGGAGAACTGACTCACTGGACAAGACCCTGATGCTGGCAAAGACTGAAGGCGGGAGGAGAAGGGGACGACAAAGGATGAGATGGCTGGATGGCATCACTGACTCGATGGACATGAGTTTGAGTAAGCTCCGGGAGTTGGTGATGGACAGGGAAGCCTGGTGTGCTGCAGTCCATGGGGTTGCAAAGAGTCAGACACAACTGAGTAACTGAACTGAACTGATGCCAAAGATAAGTGACACTCCTCTACAAATCAACTTTTCTTATTCCCAAATACAAATGCCCTGTTTCTGGGTCCATTTTTGTTTAAATGTTGTACCACACAACTGTGAAAATGGACTGAACGGAACTGTGTCACTCAGATTACCAAAATGAAGCTAATAAAATAAGTAACTTGCAAATAAAATGGGATGAACGAGTGTTTATGGTTTTAGTATTCTACCTTAAAAACGTGGAAGGCCTCAAACTGGATGTTACGGCTTTTGTCTCGTAGAAGGTTCATCATTAATTTGAGGTTCTCAGGTTTACTGATGTATTTTGTCATAATCGTGAAGTTGTGTCTGTCTAGTAGCAGTTCACCGAGAAGCTGAGAAGATAAACAATTTATCCCATTATTCCACCATTATCATTTAAAATTTGAAGTAAAACCAAAGTTTTAAAAACAGTTCATTAAATAATCATATTATTAAGCATGGAATATTAATAGGCACTCAAAAGATGGATGAATTGAATTATGACCTGAAAGCTAATGAGCACTTCCTGTTTGCTACTTGGACACCTCCTTTTCCTTCTGGGGTTTAAAGCTATGGTGGGTCTGACACTGCTCCCTGAAGATGACCACATTCAAGTCACATCTGGCTCAGAATCTGAGACTTATCAGAAACTATTCTTTAAATATGCATTTGTGTTACCTCAGTAAAAAGAAACTACCAAAGATAGCGGTCAGAAGATAAGTTACTGGATAACTATAAACGTTAGCTCAATTTAAAAATAATTTTACTACTTTTTATGTATCTGAACTTTATGGGACAAAGGGTTTCATGTAGATAGCTTTCCATATAGTTACCCCTATACACACCAAACATCATTTTATCTTATCTGATTCAGAAAACTTTATAAAAACAAGTACTTTTCTGGTCCTTCTTAAGCAAGGTATCCTGAAGATACTCTAAACTTCTCTTAGTGACACCACAATATCACTAATGACGTTAATTAAACTAAAAAAGAAAAAAATCTGTCGCTGCAGTTAAGTCTGTGCTTAATCAATTCTATGGAGTTGATTATACCACATCAGCTCTTAATTTTAAAATCAAACCTGCTTATTCTAGATTTCTTTTTCTGAAACTAGCGGTCACCTCTTCATGTTGTCACTGTGCCAACTTCCAGTCAAGGACTAGTGTGCAGATGGTATGACCGCATGGGGGATAGGGGCCCAGAGGCACCCCAGAGTGGCGCCCAGCCTGGCTCCCGGCACCAGCCGGCCTGGGTTCAGATCCTGCCATGTTGCTCCTTGTGAGCTCTATCTCCTTGAGCGCATTATTTAACTTCTGTGTGCTTCAGTTTCATCATCTGTACAAGGGAGTGGATGATGCTATCTGTATCTTATGACAGTGCAGTGCGAAATAACAGCATGAATACATGCAAAGCACAGTGGACCTGAGTCTAATAAGAGACATGGAATGAGGTCCAAGGGAAGAAAAACACATGGATAGAGCTACTTTGCCATGGTTTACTTGCTTTTGTTAATTCCTTTTCGGGTTCCTGACTATGTCTACATACCTGACGTTTCCAGATAACTGATCTCTAGATAAATAACATATCACAGGAAATCAAAAATAACCTGATGTGCAGGACAACAAATCTGTGTAGGATTTATAAAGAATTTAGAAGAAGAATTCAAAAGCTCAGACAGGTTTCACACCGATCCGAATCACAACATCTACAACTTTCAAAATAAGAAGCCCAGTATTTACTCTTTCAGAGGCTCAGAAGTTAGCATGAAGTGTGTACAGATTTACCCAGTGTTCATTTTCTGTCACACAAACCAGAGATACTGAAAATGGCTCATTTCAGCTTGATTATCTAGGGGAGGGTAACCAGTAATTTAAAAAATTTCTTTGGATGTAAAAATTTAAAAATGTCAGGCCAGTTTTATTAAAAATAAAACCCTGGCAGTCCAGTGGTTAGGACTCTGCACTCTCACTGCTGAGGGCCAGGGTTCAATTGTTGGTTGTGGTACTAAGATTCCATAAGCCACACAGCATGGCCAAAAAACTCCCCTGAAATCTGGTACAGGGAATTCAAATTTAAATAAATACAGGGATAAATAAATGCCAATGTGGCTGCAAAAAAGGGAGTACAAATTAAAATACATGTTTAGAGTACCACTGGTCCTCAAAATTTCTCCATGTGTTCAGGAGAAGCTGCAGGCATGAAAGACTGGCTTCATATCCATTACTAAGGTCTCACAAGTGGCAGTCATCATCTTCCTTTCATGTTGGTAATTCTGAAGTGTTAGAAGGTCTTGAAAGTCTTTCTCCTATCTAAGCAGCAAAGAATTCTGCATTTGGTCCAAGTCTTCTGATCTGCCAATTAAGAACCACCCCCCTCCGCCCCGCCCCGCTACCCAGGAGATATCAGTCCTGGAAGCTAGTATCCAAGACAAACCCCTCTAGCCTCCTTGGCCTCAGAAAATACTGAGTGCGTCCAACGGGGGAAGAGGCCCTTGGATATGGAGGTTCCTGGCAGAGGGCGGCCTCTCCGCGAGGCTCTCAGGGCAGCCTGCACTAGGTTACACTGACGCGCAGGGAGGAACGATGCCTTAAAGAGCTGCCAGGTGTACTACGTCCACCGAACATGAAGGATTGTCCCTATCGGCTCTCACAACCCCCGGCGACTGCCCAGCCAGCACGCCTGCAAACGGAGACCAGGCTAAGGACCCTGACACTGGACCAAAGGATGCCTGGGAGGTCAGGCTCCACCTGACGGAGTGCTGTAGTGGTGACATATTTCTTATGGCCTTAAGGAAAACGAGGGAACTAGCTAGTCAGGGGAAAGGCATCTTTTGGGAATGTCCCTAATGTTCTTTAGTCAATTTCCACAGAAAGACAAGGTGGAGAAAAGTGATATCCCCATGGGAGCAGCAGCAGGCGGAATGGAGTGTCTTGATTAAAATAAATTCAGATATCTCTGAGGGGAAGCACTCTGGGCAGAGTAGAATTTGAAGTGGACCTGGCAAAAAACACAAATGGAATTGCAAATTTCCACCCACAAATCCTTTGTGATTCCATCTGTAACTCCTGTCAGGACCACTTCCTGACAGAAGGAAGGGTATACATGGGTATACATTTTATTAACTGCAGTAAGAATTTTCTAGAGAAAGGGTTAACAAACGATCTGTAAAGAGCAAGACAGGAAATACTAACGTCTTTGCTACCCATAAAGTGTCTGAGGCAACCACTCAAATCTGCTATTGTAGCCAAAACAGCCACAGACAATACATAAATGAACAAGTACATCTGTGTTCCAACAGAATTTTATTTACAAAAATAGGCAGTGGGCTGGATGTGGCTCATGGGCTTGCCAACCCCTGTTCTAGAGTTTTAAGTCTTTATTTAAGTTTCAAATGGAACTGTCCACATCCTATTTTGACACAAAGCAGCCAAAGCCGCCTGGTTCCCCATGTCACCGCTGGCAGCCGCCCCTCCCCTCACACAGCAAGCCTGGGGCCCTCTGGGCAGAATCCTGGGAGCACCACACCTGCGGTGCCTTCACCTCGGTGCTAACAATTCTAAGTTTTAAAAATAAGGCTCCAAAACCTAAAGAACTTCATCACTTGGAGATCAGATTCTCTTCAAAATTCTGCATATTCTATTTTGGTATCTCTAACATACAAGGAGGTGAGCTGGAGCGGGTGCCCCAGGTGACCCACTGCTGAGCCCTGCTCCTTTCCACAAAAATCTCGGCCAGGGACACGTGCCTGTTTCCTGTAAAGCTCTGGGACCCATACATGTTTCAAACAAGGGGTGGAGAGAAATGAACGACTCAGATGGTGTGTCATACCTTGAGTGACTGTCTTTTTGTCACATAGTTTTCTGAATGAAGTAACTTCTCATATTCACTGAAGAACTAAAAGACAAGAAAACACACATCAGAGGTTTTTTTAAGAGCAGTAGATAACACTGAAAAGCTTGAGCACACACTTCTAACAGCCCAGAGGCCAATCTCTGCCCAAGCCCTGCTCCTCCCGTCCGTTTCACACTCACCCTCGAGTGATATCCGCTGGTTACTGCCATGAAAAAGGCTCCTGGGCTGGCCCTCTCCAAGCTCCAGAGAAGTGTGTACAGAGCTTGTATCTCTTCTGTCACCCAAACTTCAGATACACACAACTTGCTCCCTTCCCCACCTCCCTACCCCACTGTTCTCACTGTTCTCACTTCCTGGTGTTGAATTAGAAAATTCGTATATATATATATATTTCTTACAATTCAACTAGTCCAAAGCACAACCACAAAGAGAAAAGTTATCTGTTCTTTCAAAGCAAGAAAATAATTAAGAATAGAAGAGAGAGAAATTCAGCACTGTTAGGTACGTGTCCCACAAACAGTAGGACTTGAGCTCAACTTGAATAATGAAAGAGATTTTTGTGCAGAAGAGATACTCTGGGGATAAAAACAGAAGAACACAACAAGACTGAAGACCTGGAAAATGCAAAATGATACAGACTGAAGAGCTGACGAGGGTCCACTAGATTTACAAACTGGGGCTCGCTGACAAGAACCATGTCCCTGGAAGGGTAAGGAGCAGAAGCAGAGGACAGTAAGGAGGTGGGGGACACACAGGGGGCAGGGCCTCCCTTCTTAAAAGCTAGATGAGTGGGCCAGTTAGCTTTTTGTTTGTCTGAACTATGGACAGGCTTCTAAAGTTGCAAAATGTTGCATTACTAGTGTGAGGCTGCTGGGTGTCAGTACATTACTGAGACTTGTCCCTGGCTGTGGTGGGTTGTTGAGGATGCCTGCTGTGTCCACACTCAGGCTACTTCTGCCTTTGCCTTATGATGGGTCCTCATCAGTCATTCATCTGAGGTTTAGAGCTGGGGTTGGCAAACTCTAGCTCATGGGCTATATCCAACCCACTGTCTGTTTTTATACAAGTTTTACTGGAATACAGCCATGTTCATTTGTGTATTGTAAATAAATTCGTTTATGAACTGTTTATGGCTGCCTCTGCAGTAGAACTGACAGGAAAGTTGACCAAGACTGTGCAGCCATGAAGCCTCAAATATTTGCTCTCTGGCTGGCCCCTTACAGAAGAGGTTTTAGCGCTAACCCAGAACCGTCCCTGCAACCATTCTTTTATCTCTGGGCAGAGGTGGGATCGCCCTCTATGTAGTATGCAAGGGAGTTAGACTTCTCTCTTCAGAGGTGGCTGTTACCCCTACCTTCTCCTCTAACGATCATCAAGCCATGATCGAAACAGTCGGATCTGCCTTTGATCAGTAACACAGGAACACCTCAAGTTCTTGACAGAACATGCAAGTTAAGATTTTCTGCCGCATAATTTTTAGGGTAAGCTTGGTTGTAGGAGATTATTCTCAAGGAGAACTGTTTGGTTAAATCTCAGCCCTGGGACAGCAGTAAAGGACTAGGATAGACAAAGGACTGGCATGGTCTGGGCTCCTCAGAGATTTGCTCTCCGTGAACCGCACTTCAGTTCAGCCTCTTCTTCACTGCAGAGTCACCCTCGGGGATGGCATCAACTCCATGACGCTGCAACTCAACTCCTAAGACCGCCAATGGGAGAAATGTGCTTCACATCCCAGTGCTAGAAAAGGCTGTTTCTTTTGAACAAGCTTCACAGACACTGTGATCTTTTAATGGTTTTATTTCCCTCTATGTTTTGATTATTAGAAAGCTCAGAACCAAAGTGCACAGACTTTAGAGCATGTGTTTTTGTGTGATAACTCCACATTTGGCCTAATTTAAACTGCTCGTATCTCCCCTTTCCTTCTCTCAGATCTGACTGCACTCTATACCTACATACATACATATATTTACATATATATTTCAGTTAGCTGCTGCACATACGCTTTCTAAAATCCTGATAACCAATGTCACCCATTAGTAACACATAGGAAAATATTTTATTGCAAAATTAAAGTGACATCATTGCCTATAGTAAATTTCTTGGAAATATCGTTGGCAGGCTTTAAATTAAGACACTTGTATGCTTAATTATAAAAACCTTTGCGATCATGTTTTAATAAAAACAACTTGTTAATGCTTATTAAATGCTTACTGTGTTCCAGGCACCGTGCCTTGCAACCTGACACATTCTTACCTAATCCTCACAGCAACCTAGCAGTAATAAGAAGGTGCTGTTATGAGCCGTCTCGTACAGCTGAGGATCCTACAGGTACAGAGGGCCAGGGAAGCACACGGTGAAGCTGGGACTAGAAGCTAAACTCCACACAGTGTGGTGCTGAAGCCCACGCTTCTAACTACTGCAAAAGGTGCTGACAAAATGACTATGCTTCCGACTAAAACTAGCAAACACATGGAAAAAACACCCCTACGTCCCAGTGTACACGGGAAAAAATAAATGACCACTGACGCTTAAGCCATCGATGAGGCTATTTCTGAGGGAATTACTGTGGACTCTGCACTATGTTATGATGTTACTCCTAGCGGGATGGTAAGACGGGAAAAGGAACATGGAAGAACTAGAAAGCATAAGCTCTGCCTCCAAGAATCTCCTAACTTAGCTGCACAGCACAGGGAATTTCCTGGTGGTCCAGTGGCCAGGACTCCACACTTTTCACATCGAAGGCACAGATTCAATCCCTGGTTGGGGAACTAGGATCCCACAAGCTGAGACGGAGCCAAACTGCCCTCCCACCCCCCTGAAAAGAAAAGCTAGTTGAATAGTGAATAATGAAGTATTAACAAAACTTAAGATTTTAAAAATTCAAATAAGTAGTGGAAGAATGAAAAACTAAGCCAAATTTTAGAGGAGAGAGAGAAATTTTAAATGGATTGTAATCATGGTAACTTCTCCAGGAGCACCTATACAGTTTTGGACAGCACTGAAATTAAACCAGTGCGGCACAAGGAAGTGCTCGTGGGCATCGTGGGGAGCAGAGATGACACAGGTGGGACAGAAGGAGTGACCATGCTGTCATAATGATCAAGGGCAACCAGGTCATCAGAGCGCCCAGACCTGCTCACAAACCTCTGTGGGTTCTATCACCAGGAAGTCGAACATCAACTCCAGCTGGAGCGGGCCTTATGGCTGAACTAACCAACGTCCTACTTTACGAATCAGGACTGACTCCTGAGCCTCCAGAGTTGAGGGCCTCGGCCTCGGCCACAGGAGCCAGCAGCGGAGCGGGGACACTGCTCGTCCGCCTGCTGTGTCCTCTAGGCTGGGGCTCTGCTCACCCGCTGCCGCGGAGTCCCTGTCTCTGTAAGCAGCTGGGATGCGAGCAATGGATGGGAAGTATGGGGAAGGAAAGAAGCCACGTAGTAATTTTCTCTTTATCTTAACTGTGTATTATCATTCAGCAGCAAAGTGCTTTATTTTCTTCTTCTAAAGCAAGAAAAGATGCAAAGGGCAGTTTGTCATCAAAAAGCAAATTCTGCTTCTGACCAAGTGACAGTCACTACCTCGGTTTTCATAGAGAAGTGATTACAGCACCAATTAAAAACATATTTCCAAAATAAATCTTCTGGTACAAAATCTAATTAAAAGCTTTCATTTCTGGTAACAAAACTTACAGTGTGCTATTTTAAAATACAGTTTCACATACTTACTCTATCATAATGTTGTTCCAAAAATTCCGCACTGAGCAATTTATGTCTTGTAAGTAAATCCTAGAAAAAGAAAACATACTTTTTACAGTTGTTTGGCATTCAAGTTCTTTTAGAAAAGAGAATCTTAAAATTCCATGTCATTTGACCTGATAAAAACTGTTGTCAAAAATTACTACACTTAAAAATATTTGAGCATGAATTGTATTGAAAATGTTGATTCTATAAGTAAATAAAATAAATAAAATCATCAATAATTTGAAATTGTTAGAGTAATGATTATGATTGTCACAGGTCTAACAGCTCTTAGATGGAAAAATTAAAAAGCAAATTTATAAGGCAATGGACATAAAAACTCAAAGAAAGGGAATCAAGAACTGAAATGAAACAAAAGTAAATGGTTGTGATAAAAAGCCCAACAGCATACTGCTCCTGGTAGAGAAAGAAGAAATGTCTTTTATTAGAAAAAGTACTGGCAGTTTCGTTTTTTCCTCAACATTCAATTTCATCTTGAATGCTATCTTTTTTCAGAGGTAGGATCTCTTTTAAAAGCCCCATCATAAAATCATTAGCTCCAAAGTAAGCAGACTCATGCTGCAAACATATAAAACCAAAAGTTATGAATAGTAGAGTCCAATTCTGCATCTCTGTGAAATAGAGCTTATACCTGACCCCATGAAATGTCCCTGGAAATCACTCAAGGGTCATTCATTCAGAAAACATCTCCTATGTGCCAGATAAAGTTCTAGGTGCTGGGGCTACAAAGACAAAAAGAGGTGGTCCCTACTTTCAAGGACCTAGAAGTCAGCAATGAACTAGCCGTGGACGCACCAGGTGGGAAGAGAATGGAAACGAGACGGCAGAACAGACCGTTCGTCTTCAGTGAACTCAGGAGCACAATTCCTTTAGAGCTGCTGACCTGAGAGGTCAGTGTCAATAATCCCCTTTCTCTGAACCAACTTTCCTTCACTTGTTTTCTCTGCTGTTTAGGTTACAATGACTACTGTTTCCTGAAGTATGTCCTGAGAAATGACCTAAGGAATGTTCCATGGTCAACAAAGGAGGAAAGGGCTGCAGCTTTGGTTCCCTCATGGAAACGAACCCCTCAGGTTTCAGAGGGTTTTGGAGGGAGTTTTCCTGATGTCTGCTCGCTAGCTTCCTGCACTGAAAGTCCTTCTCTGCACAGGCTTGCCCCTGGCCCAGTTACTTCCTATCTTCAGACCTTGACACACACACCGCCTCCCTGGGGAACCCTTCCTGGCTGGTCACCAGCACTAAAGCATGGTCACAGTTATGACCTGATATCTGTGGGATTATGTTCTTAACACTTCTCCCAGGGTAGGCTATAAATTCTATAAACACAAGGTCATGTCTATTTCTACTGATCTCTGAATTCCCAGCACCTATGCAGTAACCAGCACATAGTAAGAGCTTAATATTTAATAAATAAATGAATGAACCAACAGAATTCAGAAACATGTTTGGGAACACACCATATTAATCAATCTTTGAAGAACGTTTTTAGGCTTCTAACCCCACCCCAAAGATTTACAGGTGTTCAAACTGCTGGATAGGGTATGTACCCTATGCCTATGGTAGGCATATGAAAACCTACCCAATTTTCCCCAAGTGTCCCTTTGGGATTAACCAGGAAAAAGAGAAAACCTGGAGTGAGTAACTTCAAGAATCTGGGAAGAAATATGGGGAAGGAGGAGAAGGTGGGGCTAGAAGAATTTGTATTATCTTAATATATTGTCCCATAGAGTCATACGTGAAGGAGAGAGGAACATGAGAACTTTAAGGCAATATATCAAAAATGCTTGTTAAATAGTGTCCTGCCTCTAACATGCTACTCTCAATGTAAAGTGCTATGTCTGTAACATGTGGTCTATGACAGCTCTCCCCTGAGTTAGGACCTCAAGGGCAGGGGCTTGTCTGGGCAGATCACTGCTAAACCAGAGTTCCCTGGTGGTCAAGTGGTTAGGACTTCATGTTTCCACTGCAGGGGGCCCTGGTTTGATCCCTGGTCAAGGAGGTAAGATCTTGCAAGCCTCGCAGCATGGCCAAAAAAAAAAAAAAACAAACTCCTGAAAACAAACAAATGAAAAAGATCACTGCTGATTCCCAGAACCTAAAGAACAGCACCCAACATGAGCAAGCAGTCAAGAGACTTGTGGAATGAACAACGAATAAGCAAATTTAAAGACTGCTGTGTCTGGATCCATGTAAGACTGAGTGTCTCATCTACTGTGTGGCGAAGTCTTTCTGGAGGAGCCAGTACAGGGCTAGGAACCAAGTGCTCACCGCTCAGCCACGATCTGACCAAACAGAAAGGCGTCTCAGAGGCAACGGCTCTCCACTGGGGTTGGATTCTCGGGTACAGGGAGGCAGACAGTATTTCTCTGAAAAGCAAAGATCCTGAACATGCAGTACAAGCGTTTTTCTTTTTGGTCTGATCAAGGTGACTGTTTATCTTGAGAGCTGTATTTCCAGTAGGAGCAAGAGGCTCACAGTTGGGCCACACACAGCAAGGGGGAACGTCCAGTACCCCCTCATCAGAGATTCTACCTGTTACCATTCGGTTTAGACAGACCAGGAGGCTCAGGAAACCACTGCCAACCTAGGGATCACATCTCCGGGGCCTTGGGGGAGGAGAGAGACTGGAAAGGGGTTGCTGAGACTGCTCAAGCAGGAGCCTGACGCCAGTGCATCCGGGGAGGGAAGTCCTTCCTAATAAAAGCCAGGCCAGGGTCTGGAGCAGACAGTAAAACACTAGGAGGGAAGGTGTAATTCTTGAGAGCCAGCACAGAGGAAAAAGGCTGATACTAAGCTGGGAAAAGACGAGGTGGGGACTTGGGCAGAGCGTCTCTCTCCTGAACAACAGGAAAAAACCCTACCCTCGGGACTAGAGCCAAGAGCTTGGCAAGCTCAAACCAGGCTGTGGGCTGTGTATGGAGATGAGGCAGCGTGGGCACAGAGACGGATAGACTAGAAAACAAAGGGAAGGGGTCATGTAGTCGAAATCTGGTGAGCGACTGGCAGAGATGACAGGGTGCACGTAGTCCAGATCAGCAGAGTGGCCGGCTCAGCCAGCAGGGGCCACAAAAGAACACGAGGTCTGACTTCCCAACCTATCTAAATTCCCATAGGGCCAAGCCCTGGCATGATCCGGAGACAGGTCAGAGGTCATCTCCCAAGTCCAGCAGATGGAGCAGCCAACTTTCAGGGTGGACTGAATTAAAAACACTCCTACAAGTTATGTGAATTTTGGCTCCCAAAGGTCATGTGACAAAGATGGCCCTGGAATCCCTGAAGAAATGCTGCTAACCCAGGGGGCTCATTTTCACAGAGCCTCGGCAAGCCATCCGGCCCAATGTTGTACTTGATGACTGTCTATGTCCGAAGACAAGAGATTCAATTCTTCCAACTGTGTGGTTCACCTTTGGAGCTCCAAAAGTTAGAAAGTTCCTCCTGTGCTAGAGTTAAAACCTAACCTAACCCCAGAAATCTGTCAAGAGTCACAAAACTAGGTGGAATCCACTTCCTTGAGGATCCACTTTAAATTTAAGTAAGCAGTGCTCTCGTGGCAAGTCCCTACTGAGTTTTCTCTTCTCCAGGCTAAGTATGTCCAGTTCCTTTAACCACACCTCGAATGACAGGTTCTGAGTCCCCCTCACCATCTACTGTCTTCCGAAAGTCATCTATTTGTCTATGTACCTCTTAAAGTACAGCGCCTGGACCACGTGTGCTATTGCTACCTTACAAGCTTATAGCGGGGCGAGACCAGCAGCAGCTCCTTAGGTCACACATTATGTAGCCACAGGTAGCTTTGGGGCAGCATCATCATACTGTTTAATTTTACTGGACTTACACAGAATTTTGTTTTCTCAGGGTCAGCTCTCCAGTCAGACTGCCTGGGTTCAAATTCTGGCTTCCCCATTTATTGTCCGACTTCATCCAACATTTTTCTAGGTTTCCATTTCCTCATGTGTAAAGAAGATAATAACAATACCTCCTTCACAGGGTAGTCTGAATATGATATGAAGTCACCTACATTTTAGTCATTATTACACTGTGTATTGACTATATTTAGTATTACCTCCTATCATCATGCCTTATTCTCACATCTCATATTTACAAAGCTGGGTCCTCAGGTGGAAGACCTCAGCTTTTGTGGGTTTTTTAATACTTGAAAATTTTTTTAATTGGAGGATAATTGCTTTACAATGTTGTGTTGAAGACCTCAGTTTATCTGTATTTAACTTCAACCTGTTATATATTCTGGCCTCTCTGGATTTTTATGAAGCCTTATTTCAGGATCTATCTGCTTTCTATTCCTTTGTGGCATACATTTGTTGCCACCTTTTATCTGAGTCTTTAATAACAATCTTCGGCTGTGCTAAGTGAAGACAAATCCACTAAAAATTTCTCTCCAGGATGGTGGCAATCCATTTTCTGGCACCTTATGGATATGGTGTTCAATTAATTATGAATTGCTAACCTGAAACTCCATCCAGTTCCGAGTTTTTCATTGTTTTACAGGTCTGTTTTAACAGACATTCAACATCTAATGTGTAAAGGAGTAATTCTAACAGCTACTGTTCTCCGCGCATAGACTACTGAGGACACAATAACCTGGACATACTCGTACTGTCACCTACATTCTGACAGATGGGAAGACAGGTTAAATCAGTCTCAGAGCAGGGAGCCGACTCCAGGCAGCCATGCCCCTCGCCCCCTGATCTACACGTGTCTATGAGATTAGTATGACTGAACTTACTCTTAGTGAATCCATGCTGGCTGCGGGTACACGGTTTCCTTTCCAAAATGCTCAGAAACCATCTCTTTAGCAGTAGTATTTTCTAGAACCTTACACAGGTATAATATCAAGCTCCAAGCTCCACCAGCCTCTCTGGGGAGTCTACTTTCTTTTACTCTGGAAAATGGGAAATATATTTGTTGGCCTTCTGATACCCCTCCCCGTCTCCTTAATTCCTCTTAAAAAAAAATCATGAACAAATAACTGGCCACCGATTTACTGTCTCAGTATCCCATTCATTCAAGCTCTGAACTGTAGACATATTTCGAGCAGGTAGTTTTAATTTCCCTTTAAGACTCAGCACCTGCTCCTCCTCGTTCAGGGTTACGGATGAGCTGCATTTGTTTGAAAGTTTGTGTGTGTGAAGTGCATTTTCTGGGAAGGTAGCTCTGGTCATTCTCAAAGGAGAGCATGAACCAAGGATCTATTTTTTCCATTATAAAAGTGTCCTCTGCCAAGAGGCCACCAGCAAACCGAAGAGGAGCAACCTCCTTCCCTTATCAGCACCTCTGGCATGGAGGTCAGACCACCCTGCCCTGACCAGACTTAAGGAAGGGTGGGGAGGGAGCTTCAGTCTGTTTGACAGGCCTGTGCCTCTCCTGAAACATCTTCGTTCTGGGCCCTACTTCCTCTTGCTTCTTGGCGGGCTCTCCCCCTTCTATCAGGAGTAGCTGAGACACAGGAGCCAAGCCCATCCTCACTGCTCTAGAGCCCTCTCCTCTAGAGCTCACCCTGAGAATCCTAGCAAGTCTCTCAAATTTCCCTTCTTCAGGCAGAGACCACCTGCCTGACTCTGCTCAGTCTCTCCGTCTCTGGCCAGGACCCAGCAGGGGTGCTTTACCCACAGTGATTCCATCACCACCATTTTTCTTCTTGGTGACAATTTCATTCAAAGAGGTAATCCTAACTGAGATGGGATTATCAGCAAGGCCAATCAGACCGTCAGAGACTGGGACTCACGTTTCTGGTAGAGTGAGCAGGTCACTCACCTCAGCTATGCCGCCTGTGCTAGGAGCATGTCCCTCGCGTCCTCTCGGTCAGGCGGTCCAGCTGAACTCTCCCAGCCCACTGCTGCTCCTCTCCTCTGCCCTCGCCCTCCTCCTCCCAGGGTTCTGCGCTCGGGCTTCCAGCCTGCTTCCCACACAGGAGCATCTCTTCCTGACACCTGGTGCGGCTGCACCTCCCTCCTAAGAGGTCTGCTGCTTCTGAACGGGTGTCCCCTTCCATCAGTATGTCCCAAGCATGAGTCCCAACCCACCACTGCAGTGATAGCTAAGATGTCATGTTTACCACTCCACGTTATAATCTCAAAGTCATTTCATCCTGCTTTGTACATGTGTGTGTGCTCAGTTGATCAACTGTGTCTGACTTTTTGCAACCCCATGGACTGTAGCCTGCCAGGCTCCTCTGTCCATGGGATTTTACAGGCAAGAATACTGGAGTGCCATTTCTTCCTCCAGGGGATCTTCCCGACCCAGGGATCGAACAGGCATCTCCTGCATTGGCAGGTGGATTCTTTACCAGTAAACCAACTGGGAAGCCCTTGCTTTGTACATTAACATATAAATAACTGAGGTCATACCTAAGGTTTCTGACATCTTTAATAATCCCTAGGCACCTTTCACATTATTACCTTATTCTCATTCAATGTGAAACCCTAGGCTTCCAGGCTTTCACCCTATCTTAAGGGTATTCATTCTACTGGAGGAACACATTTTATTCAAAGACCAAGGCACGTGCTCATCGTCTAAATGGGTCTTTACACATAAAACTGAACCTTCACAATAACAGTGGCCACTTCTCACTGTAACAGTGTTTATGGTTTGTAAGCACAGTAGTCTATGTTAGACTATTAAATTCTGAATATATTGAAATTGCAGTTCTAAATACTCACTTATGAGGTCAGACATTGTATATAAGGGAATGTTAACATATCACACAGAGGATGAGATAGTTAGATGACATCACTGACTCAAGGGACATGAGTCTGCGCAAACCTGGGAGACAGAGAAGGGCGGGAAGCCTGGTGTGCTGCAGTTCATCGGGGCACAAAGAGTTGGGCACGACTTAGTGACTGAACAACAACAGCACATAAAGGCTTGCTCTTACTGTAAAAAGCACTAACAAACATTACTGCTTTATTCACATAATTTAAACAGCACAGAACCTTGCAATTCAAAACAAATGTGCATGCCGTACACTGATGCCATATCACGTGTCTTTAATTTATACAAACACACAAAAGGGGCTAAGGCAGGCAGGGGAGGGAGGGACGCTGCTGGTGATTCTGCACCCTCTCCACCCTGAGTTTAATAAGCAGCTCGGGCCTGAGCATGAGACGGGAGAGAGCAGCTCACTGTGCCCTTGGGCCTGTTCACAACAGGGTGATCTGTCCCGAAGGTGGTTCTAGTATTTAAAGGTATGTGCATTCCAAAATGATATAGCCCTGAACGGAAGCCAACTACTCTGTGTGACGCTTAACCAAAGAAACTGCTACACTGTGTTTTAACACAGGAGACAAATCTGATTTTCACATATACTGTATATCTATATACTGTATTTGATGGGGAATTTAACAGAAAAGTGTACCTTTGACCATACAGGACTTATGCATTTTAGACAGACTTCAGAGTCTTAACTTTTCCAACCTATTAAAGCTGTGACTCTACTGCACATACCTGAGTCACAAACACACATATAAAATACATGTTTTCCCACTAGAGGGCAGTCGTGTGTAGATTTGGAGGGTACAGAAAGTTTAGCAAAGAACAGCACACCTGTTAATCTCACTTGTACATATATTTGGAATTCTATAGTTTTTGTTACCTTGAACGTGGCAAATGCATCTGAAGCTATGTCAAATGTTGACATTTCGACATATCTGAAGAAATCATAAAACTGTTCCGACCACAAAATGATTTTTGCAAGTGGTTCATGTCTGATGCATTCTCTTAACATTATTCCACAATTTAGGGCTATTTCTGGAGATTCATACCTGCAAAAAGAAAAGACAATCATGACTGCTTTTCCCACCCATCACTGTTCTTTTAAAACTCCCAACAGTTCCGATTTTTAGAACAGGAAGTTTCACACATGTTCTAACTAAGTGACAGAAAAGGTTACAAGATGCATCTCTCTCAGTGGAGAATATGTGCTCAGTCGAGAGGGCACACATGTGTCATTGGGTGGTGACCACTTCACCATAAAGAAAAGTAACAGCCTTGACAGTGAGTATGAGGGTAAAAGCTCATTCCTTCAGTTAAAAGACTTGAAGGGAGGTATTCAGGGTCACACCTCCAAAGAGGGTTTAATTCACCTGAGGTGCTCTCAACACTTCAGAAAAACCAAACACTGAATCAAAAAACAATAGGAAACATAAGTTTCCTAAATTCACAGGATCTAAATGGGTCTGTCAAATTATACAGCACCTAGACTTCATTGTTTCAGTTTAATACTCAAATAGTACTCCCAAGACTGCTGGCAACACACAAACGCCAGAGCTGAAAGCCTGGTCTTGAGGATGTCACCGAGCGCGCTGAGGCTCCCAGGTGGACACAGGGGACGCAGGGGCTCCATGTACCCCTCCTCAGCTCTCCACACAGACTTCCTCCACTCCCTCTCAAGGTCGCTCGTCTCTTCCCTCCCCACCATCAGAAAGAGAACCTCATTCTCCTCTCAACGTAGCAGGCTTCTCCATTCTGATGTGCACCAAACCTCTCGGACTGGACTCTGTCTGCCATCTGCGCACACACGTCACCCTGTCACTCCACTTCCTCTCACACTTGCACACTCAGGCTGCATCTCCTTCCCCACTCACAGTCGCCTTTAGTTTCCTGCCATTGAATCCAAAGACCTCTGGGCTAAAACAAATGATCTTCTAACACAAATTCTGGACAATGCAGACCTTTGCATCTCTTTCTTTAAAAAATGAAAGTAAGGCTCCCAGTTCTCCTTTCTACCTCCTCTGTTCTTATTTCTTGCCTGGTTGAAGTCTTTCTTCCGTTGCTCTGATCCGTAAGATCTCACAGTTCCCACCATGGCTCCTAAACTGCCCCAGCCCAGACCCACCCTGAACTGTAGTAAGGTATTTTCTGTTGCTTTTGGACAATTCCATAAACTTGATGTGTCTAATACAGTATCACTATTTTGCTTCAGATATCCTGGTCTAAAACAGATCTTACAGAACTTTCTTTGATAACGGAAATGTTCTCTATCTTTGACATTTGGCTACTATGACTGAGGGACTGAATTTTAAAATGTCATTTAAATTTAAAATAAATAATTACATGCTGTTAGTAAGAACAGTATTAAATAGCACAGTTCTGAACATTCCCCTCTTTGTCTACTTCCAACCTTCCCATCTTCAACGTCATCAGTCCTTTCTAATGCTCCTCTGCAATATTTCAGTTTCATTTTCTTGTATCCAGTGCTGCATGAAGTCATGCCTGGTCACCTGAGTGCCCCTAAGCAGTGTCTTTGTTCAAACTCTGTCCTAACAAATCTATCTGACACATAAGTGTATCAGTAGCCCTTTCCAATTTAGGAGCTTAAAATGATTCTTCTTGCTAATTAAATAGACACACATCCAGGCTTCCCCACATCATAGCAATGCCTCCGGTACAACACCATCTCCCACTACGCCATAAAACCTTCCGATTCTCTCCTTACTGTTGTCAGTCACTGCGTTCATTCCTGCCCCTGTTCTTACTATTTTTTCTGTCTATGCAAATCTGAAACTATCTGGAACCTCAATCCTAAGTCCATCTCTGTTACCAAGTGTTGCCTTATTGACTAAAGCCACATTTTACCCCCCCCGAAACCCTCTGGGAGTGTTATCCGGTAGGACTATCCTCCTATTGTACATACGTTCATCACACACCCTCAACACCACCAAAACCACATTCCTCTGTGTCACTGGCGGCATGGCAGCTAGAATGGTGACAGGCTCTGAGGTGACTAAAATGTCTGCTCACAAAATGGCTGACCACAGAGTTTCCTCTGCTGCTCTGAAACAGGCAGGAGACGAGAAAGACAAGGGTAAGACAATTTGGTACAACAAGTCGGGCAGGTTCTGATGGCAGTTTGTCAAGCTGGCCTTAAATGATTAAACCATAAACCACTGAGTACAAGGCAAACAGTTATGCGGTACAACCTGTTAGCGCTAGGCAGGAGAGCACATTAACATTTAAATCGCCAGTGAAAGAATGACTGCCTCCGGATGCAGGCTAACACAAGTAACATGGTTTTTCCCAAAAGCACACTGATACCGGCAGCGTCACTCCTCAAAATGTCTAACGTCAGAATGCCTGTAGCCTGAGTGGATAATCACATTGTGTTGAAACAGTCTAAACTAATTAATCAACAACTGCAGAAAAATTTCTTTTTTTTTTTTTTCTTTTTGGCTGTGCTGCATGGTTTTCAGGATCTTAGTTCCCTGACCAGGGACTGAACCTGGGCCCTCAGCAGTAAGTGCTGAGTTCTAACCACTGGACCTCCATGGAGTTTCTGAAAAACAGAAAAATCACAGGGCCCTGGAAGAAATGCCTGTTTCTAGGTCTGAGGAAGAAACCCATATAAAATGAGCATTGGATGTTTTGTGCAAGACAGCAAGGAAGCTATCAAAGACTAAGGGGGTATTGCCAAGAGGGCACAGGAGCCAATTTGAAAGAGTGCCCAACAGCCCAAGATGGGGCAATCTGGACATAAAAACATGGTCATAATGACTGAAAAGGTTTGAGACACATCAAACATATTTTAAGATCTGATTAAACTTCAGGTTTGATGCTTAAATGCATAATGATGCTTAAAACAATAACATAATCATTGCTCACTTAAGAAAGTGGCCATCAACCGATTATACTAAAAAATGATAATGTAGAAAAGAGTCAAGCATCTATTCTGTCTTTCCTACAGAAGTCATGAAACACTTGACATATGGAGAAGGAATAAGAAAATTAGGAAATCACCATTTTGAACCTAGACAACAGAGTACATCATGAGAAATGCTGGGCTGGATGAAGCACCAGCTGGAATCAAGACTGCTGGGAGAAATATCAATAACCTCAGATATGCAGATGACACCACCCTTATGGCAGAGAGTGAAGAAGAACTAAAGAGCCTCTTGATGAAAGTGAAAGAAGAGAGTGAAAAAGTTGGCTTAAAGCTCAACAATCAGAAAACTAAGATCATGGCATCCGGTCCCATCACTTCATGGCAAATAGATGGGGAAATAGTGGAAACAGTGGCTGACTTTATTTTTTTAGGCTCCAAAATCACTGCAGATGGTGAATGCAGCCATGAAATTAAAAGACGCTTACTCTTTAGAAGGAAAGTTATGACCAACCTAGACAGCATATTAAAAAGCAGAGACATTACTTTGCCAACAAAGGTCTGTCTAGTCTAGGCTATGGTTTTTCCAGTAGTCATGTATGGATGTGACAGCTTGACTATAAAGAAAGCTGAGTGCCAAAGAATTCATGCTTTTGAACTGTGGTGTTGGAGAAGACTCTTGAGAGTTCCTTGAAAAACTGTAAGGAGATCCAACCTGTCCATCCTAAAGGAAGTCAGTCCTTGATATTGATTGGAAGGACTGATGTTGAAGCTGAAACTCCAACACTCTGGCCACCTGATGCGAACAGCTGACTCACTTGAAAAGACCCTAATGCTGGGAAAGATTGAGGGCAGGAGAAGGGGACGACAGAAGATGAGATGGTTGGATGGCATCACCGACTCAATGGAAATGAGTTTGGGTAAACTCCAGGAGTTGGTGATGGACAGGGAGGCCTGGTGTGCTGCAGTTCATGGGGTCACAAAGAGTCTGACACAACTGAGCGACTGAACTGAAATGAATGATCCTAAATGGATAGTAAAACCATTAGGTACAGGGTTGATGGAGAACTTTACAATGGGCAGGCTGACATCATCTGTATCCACTGATCAATCTAACATCACCAGAAGAAGGACAACCACCACTGCCCAACAGAAGCACACAGTCCCATCCATGAAGAATTCCTGTTCCCACTCCCTCAAATGAGGCTGAATCTAACCAAATGCAAAAAAAACAGAGGATAGAGGAACATGGTTATTTGTGAAACCACAGTATGCAAATACAAAACATGAGATTTTTCTACAAAACACATGGCCCAGTTGCTTCAACAAATAATAGTATTAAAAGAAGAGGGCAGGAACTATTATAGATTAAAAGCGAGTTAAGAGTCATATCAACCAAATTAAGTTTGTGGACCATGCTTGAAGACTGATTCAAACAACCTGAAAAATGACATTTTTGGTGGAAATCAAGGAAATCTAAACACTGACTGGGTATTATATTATGCTTAGGTTTTTAAGTGATATTATGATTATGATACGGAAGTGATGTTGTACGTGAGGAAGAAAAACAGGAGGCAAGAAATAGACGAAACAGGAATGTTAGTAATTTGTTAAATATCAACAAGATGTTAATAATTGCTGAAGCTTGGTCATGGCTAGGAAAGGGCTTGCTATATTATCCCCCAGTTTATGTATATTTTCCACAATAAAAACTAAAAGGGGTGGAGTGGAGTCCCAACACCAGTGGCTTCTCCATGCTGCTTCTCCTCACCTCCCTAAGATGAGGTTTCTGCTCTGGCCAGCTCAGTTGAGATCTTTAAACCTTTCTTTAAATAGTGCCTCAAAAGTGTTACATGACATTCAGCAATGTTCCTATCATACCCCTGGTCACAGTAAATCCAGGCAGAGCTAACTAATTCACAGATTTTAATAACCACTGCTTTCTATGGAAAAAGGAATATTGGCTTTAAAAATACACACAGGCATCCGGAAGCTGCTCCAAGAACACCAAAATTTCAGACTACTCACTACATGTTCATACAGGCAGCTCTGGATTGATACAACAAAATACTGGATGCCAAAAATTCCGTACAGCATCATCTGAAGAAGCAACATAGATAGTTAGAACTAGAAAGAAGGAAATGGAATGCTGGCATCCAACACAGGCACTGACGCATGCTCTGTCTAAACAAGTCTGAACTTGGAGGAAGTGTTAAACCACAGAGATATGAATCAGAGTGAGGCAAGCTATAAGGCTGAGGTAGGAAAGCAAGCTGATTCATGCCAACAGTCATGCCAATAAAACGCTTGCCCACCAATTTAACAGAACCCTGCCACTGCACACGTACCCAGAGCTGGCAAACAACCCTGGTGTGAAACAACAGGAGGCTACCTTGCCAATCAGTGATGAGGGGAGAGGAGGATTAAAAAAAAAAAATTTCAATTTTAAGGCTTTTTTTGGTTTTTTATTTTTGGAAACTGACATCTATCCAAAGATAAATGACTACTCAGTTCAGCAGTAATGCCAGGAAGGTGCACTGTGGATTACCAAACTAAGTGGGTTAGTGGGTGGACACACACAGGTGTAAAGCAATGGAAGTACATCATAAACACGTACTTTGTTGTTGCTGACTGAACAAGGCTAAGTGCTACAGCATCCACGCTCCATTTACTAGGCAGCCTTTACTGTCATACAGCATGCGTGTACGTCCAAAGAAGAGGTCTTTAAGTATACGGTAACTTATTTAGCTGCTATTTCATACAATTAAGGTTTTTACATCTTAGAGAACAGAAAAAAGACCACAGAGGACTTATTTTTTTCTTGAGGTTTGAGATTTTAAGGCCCATAAGTCACTAACTTTAAAATCCCCTGGGCATCTTCAAATTCTGTTTAGCTCACAGGTTGAATTTTAAGGGGGGAAATATAATCAAGAACTACCGGAAAAGGAGTTGATGGAACTACAGAGAAAATGTTTTCCCACATTCACCATCCTGCTTTTGCCCACAATCATCTTTCCCTTTTTATTTTTCAAGTAAAAAAATATCAATTTTATTATATTATACATACCCTTTCAACAACATGAACAAAATATTCTGCTGGGTGCAGATGTATTCAACAGTAGGAGTTCTTGTACCAATTTGTCTTCTGAGAATGTTGTTGAAAATTTGAGCCACGTCTTTCTTGCCCTATTAGGGAGACAAAAATAGCAAAATGCCTGACTAAATATCCAACGGCCATCCACACTCCCAGATAAATGCAAATCAAGGTACTGACTGAACACCCAATGCCTGTCCCCACTCCCAGATAAACTTAAATCAAGCTACAGACTAAATACCCAACGCCCGTCCATGCTCCTAGATAAACTCAAGGTACTGACTAAACACCCAATGCCTGTCCACATTCCCAGATAAACTCAAATCAAGATACTGACTAAATACTCAATGCCTGTCCACGCTCCCAGATAAATTCAAATCATGGTACTGACTAAATACCCAATGCCCTCCACGCTGCCAAACAGAACTCAAATCAAGGTACTGACTAAAGACCCAATGACCGTTCACGATCCCAAATAAACTCAAATCAAGGTACTGACTAAAGACCCAGAGACCGTTCACGCTCCCAAATAAATTCAAATCAAGTTACTGACTAAATACCCAAATGCCCATCCACATTGCCAGATAAACTCAAATCAACATACTGATTAAATACCCAATGCCCATCCACCCTCCCAAATAAACTCAAATCATGGGTCTGTGTATTTATAATTAGGACTGAGTATCTGACTTTAAAACATTCATAGACACTGAATTTTATTTTTTCCTTTATATTTCCAAGTTCTAGTAGTGAAGTATTTTTGACATGAATAATGTGCTGACAAAGTGAAATCTCAACTACACATAATTTTCAGTGATTTCTAATTCTCAGAATGATGCTGACTCAGGTATGAAAAACAAAACCTTGCTATATGCTTACATTGTTCAGGGATCTGATTCCCATCCAAAGGGAGCAAGCAGCTTCAAATAGGATGCTCGTATTATAAACAATACATGCAGCTTCCTTTTAACAGTGATGGGAGGAGAAATTTTATTCTGCTATTATAATAAAAATGAAAGAATTCTGTAAGAAGTTGAGCTTTAATGGCATGTAGACATAGCCTCCTATTTTTTTTTGGGGGGGGGGGGTGCAGCACAGCTTGTGGCTTGCAGGATCTTACCTCCCTGACCAGGGATTGAACCGAGCTCTTCATAGTGAAAGTGCAGAGTCCTAACTACTGGACCACCAGGGAATTCCCCATCTCCTCCTATTAAACGAGGTCTACTTGGGAAAAATTTTATATCGATTAACAGTTAAGGTACTAAGTATCACATGACTCAATAGTTCAGAGTTCCACCACTGTACTTTGCTAAACAAAATAGGTGGTTGTTAACTTCATATAGTGAAACTGTCTTGATAAGAAAGCTGCACAAGGAAGTAACAAATGAAGAAGTGAGTTTCAGAATAGCCACTTGTTACAAGGCTGACAAGTCTGCAGGGGAGTGAGGGAAACATTAAAGCTTTCCAGCACCGAGATCACCCTGGGGTCTGTGCTAGGTTAGGGGTAGTAACGGCAATCTCGAAAACCAGTCTCAACGGCAAACATTTCTTTTAAATTTATGTCTCTAAAATCCCAAATGAATATTAAGATCAGGGTCCAGGCTGGGGAGTAGGTTGGGCAGACAAAGGAGGAGGAACTGGATGGTCCCAACGCATCCCCACCTTTGCTGTGGAAATAAAAATTGTTGCTGGAATTTGACACTCTATGAAAAATATATGAAATCAGCTATATAAATGAAAATATCATAGTTCTGTTCTTTCTTTTTGGTAAAGAGTTTTTTGATGTGGTCCATTAAAAAAACTTTGGGTTTGTTACATTATTGCTTCTGTTTTATGTTTTGGTTTTTTGGCCGCTAGGCATGTAAGAGATCTTAGCTCCCTAACCAGGGATTGAACCCACAGCCCCTGCATTGGAAGGCAAAGCCTTAACCACTGAACCACCAGGGAAGTTCTTCTGTCTGTTCTAAAAGACAGAAATAAATTTTGTTCTCTTTTAATTATCTACTGATAGTACACTCAAGTAACCTAAGAACCACACTTTCTTCAACCTTCTCCAAAACTGAATGTGGCTATATATGCATGCTAAGTCACTTCAGTCATGTCTGACTCTTTGCAACCCTATGGACTGTAGCCCACCAGGCTCCTCTGTCCTTGGGATTCTCCAGGCCAAGAATACTAGAATAGGTTGCCATGCCCTCCTCCAGGGGATCTTCTGACACAGGGATCAAACCCACTCCTCTTATGTCTCCTGCATTGGCAGACAGGTTCTTTACCATTAGTGCCACCTGGGAAGCCTGAACCTGGTTATAGATGTCTGTCATTTTCTCCCCTGGTTTTCCAAGTACCTAAACAGACAAAGGTCCATCTAGTCAAAGCTATCGTTTTTCCAGTAGTCATGTATAGATGTGAGAGTTGGACTAAAAAGAAAGCTGAGTGCTGAAGAATTGATGCTTTTGAACTGTGGTGTTGCAAAAGACTCTTGAGAGTCCCTTGAGCTTCAAAGAGATCCAACCAGTTCATCCTAAAGGAAATCAATTCTGACTATTCATTGGAAGGACTAATGCTGTAGCTGAAGCTTCAATACTTTGGCCACCTGATTTGAAGAACTGACTCATGTGAAAAGACCCCGATGCTGGGAAAGATTGAAGGCGGGAGGAGAAGGGGACAACAGAGGATGAGATGGCTGGATGGCATCACCGACTCAATGGAAGTGAGTGTGAGTAAACTCTGGGAGTTGGTGATGGACAGGGAGGCCTGGCGTCCTGCAGTCCACAGGGTCACAAAGAGTCGGACACGACTGAGCGACTGAACTGAACGGGCACAGACATCCAACCCCTCAGGATGATAAATACTGGGGTTTAAACAAAGCACACCCACAACAGAGCATCAAAGAGGGGACTGCTCATGACCATGCCAGAGCCCTTCACTATGTGCTTCTCAGACGAGTTTTCTCAAGACTGTTATCAAGGTCATTCTTCTCACTAATAAATACACTAAATATCTAGCATGGCCTGATTTGGCTGTATAGACTTGGGCAACAATATCAAGTCCTGACCAGGGATGAGCAGGAAATATAAACGAGTGCAGCGGGCCTGCAGTAGAAAAGCAAGCTGCGCCGTCTGAGGCATGCCCAAGTACGGATGCCCATGTCACAGGCTGAGGGCCATGCAGGGCTACAGGCGCCATGCTGCCAGATTTTTCAAGGGAAGCCAGAAATTCCAAATTGTGTATAAAATCTCCTGCTGTTTTAATGGTATCCTAATTTAAATATTTAAAAGCACTGCCATGCAAACAAAACATACATAATCTCTACTGTAATGAGTTTTCAGCAGGTTAAAGAAACAAATAAACAAAAAAACTAGATGTTCTCTAAGATCTTATCTGGGGATTCCTGGGTGGCGTTAGTGATGAAGAACCCACCTGCCAATGCAGGAGGTGTTTAAGAGACCCAGATTCGATCCCTGGGTAGGGAAGATCCTTGGAGGAGCAACATAGCAACCCACTCCAGTATTCTTGCCTAGACAGCCCCATGGACAGGGGAGCCTGGAGGCGCACGGTCCACAGGGTAGCCGAGTCAGACACAACTGAAGCGACTTAGCATGCACGCAAGATCTTATCTAGCTCAAAAATTCTAACATTCTATGGTCTTCTTTAGATTATTTATTGAGAGCCAAGGACCAGTGAATTATGTAAAACAGCATCCATTTAATAAATATACCTGAATGAAAGGGTGTAACAAATACCTAAGAAACTTCATATATGATGTCGTCAAAGAAGGGGGAAAGACATGGCCTAAGTCTGCAATACGCTTGAGTTCCTGACCTAGCCCCGCTAATTAGGCAGGCAGCCCGGACATGCTTACTGGTCAGTACCCCCGAGCCAAGAGCCGAACAAGAATATTCAAACATTTCAGAAGAGAGAGCATAGGAAAAGGACTATGAATGGTTAGTGTTTTTGAAAAATAAAAAAATGATTCTTACCTCAAAGTCAATGAGCTGCAAATCAGCTACCAGGGTGCTGAGGAGCCCACTGTTATACAGCTCTTGAGCGAGCTGCGCCACTGCCTCTGTCTGCGGCTCCTTCTCGTTTGTGCCATACAGAATTTCCTTCATGGCAACCAGGTTCTTGGAAACTTCTTCTGTAGCCTGATTGTGGGGGAAGAGGAGAAGAACAATTCATTTTAATAAACATAAATAACACACCTACATTTGCTCAATACCTTCTCTATGTATTACAAACCCACAGAAGGGACACAAAGGTGGGCACCCCACCCCTGCCCTCAGCAGTAAAAACTGCACATGTGTGCACACATGGGGACTGACGTGTGTGTTCAACAGGGAAGGCAGCAGCTTCACAACCTGTACACCTCAACACTGAGAACAAGGCTGTGAGAGCAGAAAGACAGCAGGGAGAATGGGCTCAGTTCTGCTCAAATGGGAGGGACACCACACGGAAGAGGCAGAGCTGACCCTGAGAACGGAAAGACACTGGCAAGCAAGAACCAGCTGGGGAGAAGCAGGCTGAGGGGAAGGCATGGCACGAGCTGGGGATGAGGGACAGGCAGAGAACAGCTGTGGAGGGAGCAACAGGAGAGGGAGTGGTAGAAGAAACGACGCCGAAAGAGGCTCTGAATGCAAAGCTAAAATGTCAGCAATATATTACAAGTCGCTAAAAAGCTTCTACTTTGGCCAAGATCAAAACAAGGGTCAGATTTACTTATCCCCATGAAAAAGATTAAAAAATGGGAGAACATCTATCACATAATTAATTTTAAACACTGAACTTCAGGCAGCACAGGAGAGCGATCCCAGAGAGAAGGGAAACAAATGAAGTGACCCTCATGACTGCCCTAGCTCACTGCTAGACCACCACACAGGGAGGACATGTGAGCAGACAGAGCTGGGAATCTGTGGAGGACAAGGAGCCTTGGTCCCTTTTGTGGGCAAAGACCAGAGAGGAGAGCTCCACTGAAGAGTGTTAGAGACCTACAAAAGGCTTGCCTGCTTCTCCAGCTGAGCACTGGTAAACACATGCATGTGAGGAAAGTACTCACGGCCAGGGAACAGTCACGGAGCTCATGCAAGGCTCCCATCAATGTGATGGAAAAACCTCATGTCGCAGGCATCAAGCAGAGCTCCCCAAGGGTTTTGTCTCTGCTGTTATAAAAAATGAGCCTGGGACTAAACTCTGCTCTCCAACAAAACTCAAAAGCCAGCCTGCAAAGAATCAAAACTGGAAAATACAACCAATAATGGGGAGAAAATCCAGTCAAGAGTAACAGCTCTGCAAAGTGACCCCGATGGTAGAAATTACACAAGGACACTAAAAGTTATTAGAACTACAGACAGTACGTTCAGGAAAAAAATGAGCATGTTAAGTAAAGATACAGAAGGCATTAAAAAAAAATACCAAAATTAAACACTTAAAAACTACAATTTCTGAAATAAAAATTACACTAGATGGGATTAATAGCAGATTAGGAAGAAATGGTTAGTAAATAGGAAGACAGAGCAATAAAAGCTATCCAAAATGAAACACAAAGAGAGGGAGGGAAAAAGCACATTAGTCAGCTATAGGATGACTGCGGGCAGTCTAATATTGGGTTGGCCAAAAGTTTGTTCAGATTTTTCTGTAAGAAGGTACAGGAACACCCAAATGAACTTTTTGGTCTACCCAATACATGTACAGCTATAGTCCCCAAAGGAGGGGGAGGGACAGACAAAACATGTGAACACACAATGGCTGAAAATTCTCCCAATTTGATGAAAACTATAATCCCATGGAGCCAAGAAGTTAAAAAAAAAAATCCTAAGCACAAGAAACAGAGAAAACAGATTGCTTAAACTCAGCGAAGAAAAAATCTTAAAAGCAACCAGAGGGGGGAAAACATTATGGACAAAGAATCAAAAACTGACAACAGATTTGACAAAAATGATGCAAGTCAAAAGACAGTTGAGGAACATCATTAAAGTTACTAAACTGTCATTGTGAAATGAGTTTTTAAGACAGAAAAGCTGACAGATTTTGTCACCAGCAGTCCTCCATTATAGGAAGTGTTGGAGATTCAAGATGAGAATCTGTATACAGAAAAGAATGAAGAGCACTGGAAATAGAGATGTGGATAAATTTAAAAGATTTTTCCATTATTAAAAAGTCTTTAAAAGATAACTTAAAAAAAATGATGCTTAAAGTATCATTTGTTTAAAGTATAAACAATTGTATTCTGGGTTTATGACATATGTAAGGGCCTCCCCTGGTGGCTCAGACAGTAAAGAATCTCCCTGCAATGCAGGAGACCCGGGTCCCATCCCTGGGTCAGGAAGTTCCCCTAAAAAGGGAATGGCTACCCACTCCAGTATTCTTGCCTGGAGAATTCCATGGACAGAGGAGTCTGGTGGGCTATAGTTCATGGGGTCACAAACAGTTGGACATGACTGAGCGGCTAACACAACAACAACGCAATTGTCTTCTGGGGTTATGATGTATATATAGAACAAGAATATGCGGTAACAATAGCTCGAAGAGGTACATGAAGCAGTACAGTATTTCTTGAAGAAAAACCACAAGTTAAAAAAGCATACACTGTAAGTCCTAAAAAAGACACCCAAAAAACACACACACAGTGAAGAAAACCAAAACAGTCATAGCTAATAAGCCAACAAAGTAGAATATTCAAATTATGTGAAAAACGTAAAGGCTATAAAAAAGCTAAATAAACAAATATTTATGACCAGAAATACACTTCAGGGAGATTACTTAGCACAGATTCAGAGGGCATCAGCACTTCATGGTACCTAAAGAATCATCTATGTCCATGGTACTCCCTTTTACAACCTTCTAATCTTCTTACCAAATGATCACATTGCTTCACCTTAAGTATTTCCAGCATCTAGAAATACAGTAATAGCAGACTTTAGAAACAGAAAGCTGTTAGAAAATTTTATAGTTGAGACAAACACTGCCTCACTATAGTGTCTGCTGGTCCTGGGTCTGCAAGGCAGATATGGCAGTACCCGAACTTTTCTTCCACATGAAAACTACTCACTGAGAACAGCTTGCCTCTCTCTCCTAAATAGAGAATCTCCAGAAAAACCTCCTCTCAACTTCTTTAACTATCCTTCCCAGAAAGGCAAGACTAATGCTCCAACTCCATCCTGATGGAATGATGGAGAAGACACCAGACCACCACTTCCCTGCAAATGTGGCAAATGTAATGTAGTTCAGGGCTCCTTTAAGGATTTTTGCAATTATTCATTCAAAGCCTGTTCTTTGAATAACACTGCAATGATAGCTTTAACTCTTCTCACTATTTAATTTAATCTCATTACCAGCCCATCAGTCAACACTGTTCCAGACTGTGAAGGACATCCAAAATGTCAGCTCTTGCTCTCATCTTTGTACCATCTGAAAATCTGATAGGTAGGCGTGCCTCCCATGGCCTTATCGTTGACCAAAATGCTGAAACGGAAGTAACCAAATGGAGACTAACAGTATACCTTTGAATTATCACGCTCCTTTCAGTAATGATCTACTAATCATCTCTGGGCATGGCTGCTCAGCCACTTAACATCTATATTTATTTCCAAATCATAGTCAAAAGGCTTTTTGTTAAATACTTTGATAAAATAAGAATACACTTTTCCTCCACATTTCCTGAATATAAGGAAATAAAGTTAATTTGTCAATATCTCTTTACTTAACTCTATGCTGATTTTTACTGACTACTATACTGCTTTATTTTCTAAATGCTGTATCTTCCTAATAATCCCATTATGAATCCTTATTCAGTATCAACATTAACTAAATCTTTACATTTTCCAGTCTGCTGTTACTACTGTATCCTGCTAATAATGTCTTAGATCTGACACCAGTTCGTCATTATCCCATATATAAATTTTAAGTAACTAGAATGTACTTTTTCTGGGCCAGGAGATAAAAATCATTTCTCAACAGTAAATGTTCTCTTATAATCTAATTATGTGTTGCCTTTTCAATTTCACTTCATTAATCTTTATTCTTAAGATGATTCTCTTTGACAGGGAATAATTTGACATTTAGTAGATTTTCTGAGTATATTATCTGCTGAATTTACTGACTGACTCTAAGGAGTAGAGCTTAGCCTTCTCTGCTTCTCTGACTAGATCAAAGTTTTGAGGTTCTTAATAACCCTTCATATGTCTCAGTTTATACTCTGCTTTGAAACCATGATATGATTTTAAATCTGAATTCAGACTGTACTCTCTGCTTTCCGATAGCAAAAATGAAGTATTCACTAAGTTGGGGGAAGGGGGAGTGAATAGTTAAAAGTATGGGGTTTCTTTTTGAGGTAATGAAATTTCTAAAATTGACTGTAGTTGTTTGTGGTTGCATATTACCTGTGAATAAGAACTACTGAACTGTATACTTTAGATGGGTGAACTGTGTGATATGCAAGTTATATCTGAACAAAGCTGTTTTTAAAAGACAGTAGAGAGAAGCAAGGAAACAGATGCTCCTATGATGAAACACCCTTGGATTCACACATAAAACCCGCTTCTTCCTTTTCAGCAGAAGACACTATCACCTAATTACAAGGGGGAGAAAAACAACATCCAATTCTCTCCTCTGCTAACCATTTATACTCATCTACCTATACTAACCTTCCTGGCTTCTGAATTCCGCTCACCTCCTCCCTTCTCAGGATCTCATCCATCCTGTCTGTTATCTTATCAGCTCATATAGTCAACTCCCCTCTCACTTGACTCTCCCAAACTCAACTTTAAATATGATCTAGATTCCCATTAACAAAATTAAAGAAGCTCTCCTTTGACCCCATAAGCCCCCGCCCCCCAGCTACTGCCCACCCATAATTAAATCTCTCAAAACGTCTCCTTGTGTCTGTTACAGTCCACATCTCTTTATCTCTTTCCTATTCGCTCTTCAGCCCAATCCCACGTGGCTTCTATAGCTAGTACTTCACAGCTTTTAGACAGCCACCAAGGACCCGCCTGCCATTAAATACAATTTTTAGTCTTCATCACATGTGAGCTCTTGGCAGCATTTGAAGCTGTTGATGACACCCTTCTTTTAAAACTGCGCCTCCCTGTGCTCTGTGACTTACCAGCGCCCTCTTTTCTTGTCTTCCTGTCTCCCGTTTGGCTCACCCTTCTTGAGTGGGTCATTTAAATACTGGGACTATCTCCAAGCAGAGTACAAGGCCCTCTTCTTCTTATTCTTCATCTCTCCGAAAGTGACCTCATCCACACCCACAACTTTAATTAACACCTAAAGGCCTCAGATTCCTATCTCTAATTTAGTTCTCTTCCTAGCCTGTTAAGCAGTTTACTCACAGTGTCTACTACTCCAAGTGTCTCTACCTGGATGTCTCCAAGTACCTCAGATCTAACACATCTAGAACAGAACTCACGGTCTTGCCCCAAAGCCTGGTGTTCTTCCCTTGTTCCCTATTTCAGGGAATGAGATACCACTAATGATGTTCTTATAACGTATGAGAAATTTAAGATTCATCCTTGACTCTTTCCTCTTCAGTGCCCTGCCTCAACATCTCATTTATCACAAAATCTCTAAAATCCATCCATTTAGACCCCACATCACCATTCAAGCTGGAGTCCCCATAACTCCTGTCTGGACTACTAAGTAGCCTACTGACTTGAATTCCCTACAGTCTGTTCTCCACATCACAACCAGAATGATCTTTTCACAATACAAAATGATGACAATTTCTGACTAGCCCTTAAAATGCTTAAATCTTTGTGTTTAAAATATTTCAATTACCTATTGCTCTTACGGTGCAGAAAATTCCCTTTGGACGTGGCCCCTAAAACCCTGTATGGTGGACGTGTGCCCTCTGCCCTGACCCTGCACTACAATCCCTCCCCACTACCCACACACCAAGGCTCTGGTCATACTGGGCCCCTTTCAGGGTCCCTGTGCACAAAGTTTCCTGAGCCCACAATGTTCTTTGCGCTCACATGGTGCCCCACCTGCTAGCCAACTCCCACTCCCCCTTCACTGCGTGGCTCTGGTCAGCTCCTCAGAGAAGTCTTTCTGAGTCAGTTCCGTTCTCCATCCTCCTGCCGCTTTTTCAGTGTCTCTCACAGATGCATGCTGGAGAAGGCAATGGCAGCCCACTCCAGTACTCTTGCCTGGAAAAGCCCATGGACAGAGGAGCCTGGTAGGCTGCAGTCCATGGGGTCTCCAAGGGTCAGACACGACTGAGCGACTTCACTTTCACTTTTCACTTTCATGCATTGGAGAAGGAAATGGCAACCCACTCCAGTGTTCTTGCCTGGAGAATCCTAGGGATGGCGGAGCCTGGTGGGCTGCCGTCTATGCGGTCGCACAGAGTCGGACACGACTGAAGTGACTTAGCAGCAGCAGCAGCAGCAGCACCGATGCATGCAACTCTGCTCTCCCCTGTGATTTCCAGTTCATGTCAGCTTCCTCCTGCCCCATCAGAAGCCCCATTCTTGCAGAGGCTCCGTACACACCTGACTAGTGTCTGAACATGACCGCACGTGATCGCTGGATATAAAATGTGGAGGGACACCGGAGGTAGGGAAATGTGCTGTCCTCACACCATAAAAATCAAGGAATTCCTCTTAAAAAGAAGCGCAGATACAGGGACCTGAAGGAAGGACACTTTGTAGCATCTCACCAAGAAAAGTGAAGGGAACCTACCCGGCAGAGACAGTGGTGAGCAAGGGACCCGGCTCCCCGTTTCCTCCAAGGCAGCAGTCTGGGAGAACACACACCAGACTGAGCACCGGCTGCCTAGGGCGAAGGGAAGAATCCTCTACTTCGCACCTGCTGTATTTCAGATATGTCTGAATGGTTTACAATTCACATTTTAATTTTTTAAAGAGCAAAATAACAAAGGAAATGGGAGAAATAGATCCGAGTATTCACTATATTTGTAACAGCTGCCTTTTCTGACTTCTGCTTCTGTTTCCCTCTTTCACTCCTCCCCACACGACACCCCTCCCTACATTTTTAAGATTTCTAACAAATAACTAAGTATATAGCTCAACATATGTAAATAGGTCTACCAATCACACCTTGAAAAACTGCCAAATAAAAAGCTGAAGACTAGAATAGGGCTTAACAGATAAAAGGTTGACTCAAACTACTCCAAAGTAGAGAATGGCACTGGGGACAAGAGACTTCCAAACCTGAGTACTTCCATGGTTAGTCACCATCCACATAGGATAATCAGCAGCATGATATAAAAGAAAAACTAAAAATCACCAACTTTTAAAGTTTTATTTTTTTGGCCTCGCTCCCAACCAGCAATCAAATCCGTGCCCTCAGCAGTGAAAGCACTGGGTCCTGACCACTGGACCACCAGGAATTCCCTAAAATTCATCAACTTTACTGTTTATTAACAGCCCTGATACATGAGAATAATCAAGTTTATATCTCAATTAATGACTTCTAATTTTATGAATATTTCAACCATTTGTGTAATTTCTGTTCCCCATTACATAGATAAATTACAAGTTGATTTTTTAAAAAAAGCTTTAAAAAGAAATAAAAATGAGCATATATTACACTAAACATGATTTCAAAAGTTTATGAAGTGTTTTATCAGAAAAGGCGATGCAGTAAGAATTTACTTAATGAAGATGCCACGTACAGAATAAATTAACTTAGCTGTTCTCATTTACATTTCATTTGGTTCCCTTCATCAGCGTTCACACTAGGGACCCTGCCCAGCGCCCGCTGTCTGGCCAGCCTGCATTCTGCCCACATGTTCTCTGCCTCTCTGACCACATCCGCCTTATCTGCCACCTCCCAGCTTGTCCCCTCACACCTACTAAGTAAGCTATTCACACTTACAGCTCCTCACAACTGTACCCTTGTCAAGCTGCTGAGATCACCATGACATTTCATCCCCTGGGCTCCTTAACGGTCATGTTATACCTGTCTTGCTAAGCCTGCAAGTTTCGGGGCTGCCCGTGCTCACAGTTCCAGTTCTCTTGCTTCCCTAAACAACGCTGGATGTTCTTTACTGAAAACTTTCTCTGCTTTAGCCGCAGGGTAGAGAAGGTGATGGAATCTGTATACACCTGGTTCACGAAAATTCATGCTGTTCAACTGCCTTCACTCAGCCAGAAACATTCCTTCAAACTGGATGGATTTCACAACTGGCCACTCCCAGCAGCAAATATTCCAAAACTGTTCCACTTTCCTCCAGAGACCTTAGCTCTCTTTCTCTGGTCCATATCTGAATAGCTAGCTTCAGTTCCCCCATACTGAGACAAGACTTGAAAACATCTTCAACTTCCTCAATCCACCCTGATATATTTCTGCCATTCTTTGTCTCAACCCTGGAGATACACAGAATCACTTGGGGGACTTTTAAACAAAGATGCTCACTTCCCTGAGACTTACTAGTAACAAAAACAGTCTTTTTACATGGAGATACCCTTTAACCATGTGATCACCTGTGAACAGCACTGAGGCTATTGACCTCATGTGCCTCCTGAAAGGGCACACTGCAAAGGGCACAGCATCACTTTTGTTTTTTTCTTGCCAAAAAAGGCATCACCTACATTGACTCATGAGGAATATCAGCCAAACCCAAATTAAGGGACAGTCTACAATATAATGTTAACATTTGGGGATGGGTACTCTTTTGCAGTACTCATTTTGTCAGTTTTAAAATTTAAACAACCTGGTTATTTTGCTTTTACTTCACAGGTTAGAGGCAGCCCTCCTACTTAGTTCTTAGTATGGGTGCCAGAGAAAAGGCCCCTACACAAACAAGGCTGGCCTTGCCTCAAGGCCCCCCCGCCCTTGCAACTCTGTCAGTTGTGTGGCCTCATGCAAGGCTCCAGGGCCCGATGCCTGCTGGGAACCATTCCCTTTCTTAAGATGTCAAATCCCAAATAAAGGTGCTCCCAGTTCTACTCTCGCCCTCTTGTCCTGGAGGCTTTGTCTCTGCTCAAGTGGCCTGGATGCCCGCACTACTCCTCTGCCCTCCAGAGCCTGTCCTGGCTCCCGCCGTTCTCCTCCTGCTGCAGCAGTTGCCACCTTGTCTCCCCACCGCCTTGTACTGCTCTACCCTCCTCCGCACCTCTCATTTCCCTAACACTCAAGGGCTTCAGAAAGGGCATGCTTACTCCCTCCCTCCAACGTGAACGAGACAGTGACTGACACACAGTCTGACTTCCATGATTTTGTTGACACTGAACTAACAGTCTGGGACATTTTGTCAGTAAAATGTGGTGTTCTGAGACACAGATGCTACACTTATGTGGCCAGTGAGCCTCAGAGTATTAGTATGCTTCATGGGTATAGACTACTAACAGTGGCCAACTGCTTTATAAATACCTGGTCATGAAGAAAAACATGTGAGAGAACTGCCCTCCCCCCTACTCCCATGATAAGCCCACTCACTTGACTGGAAAATGTGGATCGTGCCTCACTCACTCGCAGCTGACTTGTCTAGGTGAGAAGTTCCTGGTTGTTTTCTTGCAGCTTCAGAGAAGTGGTTTACCCTGTGTGATTCTACTAGGCGGCCATATAGTGGGAGTTCGGGGACACCTCTGTTGAGCAGAGTCACAGAGGAAAAGGTCTAAGCCTTGGCAGAGCTTCTCAGAGGCAAGGCCTGGGTAGGGTGGGTTGGGGGCAGGCATATTAATCCCATGCCATAAAGCCTCATTGACTTCCACAAATAATCAGTTGGAGACTTTATTTCTAATCAGTATCTCAAAAAATATTTTTACATCAAACAATGTAAGGTACAGGATCTACTTAAGTAGCAACCAATACTCTAAAGTTCATACCAACTATTCACCTCACTAGTAACAGTATCGGGACCATACTTCTTTACATACCAGGGTGAGGAGACAAGTAAATACTTCAAAGTTTCAAGAGCTGTGCCCATAATAACCTCCCCAGTTAGAAGTAAGGCTGTGAGACTTCCCTGCTGCCTGCTTTCTCATTAAAAAATACAAAGAGGTAGAAAAAAAGCAACTAGCAAGCCTAACATTGGTGGCCTATTTCAAGACTTCCAAAACTTCAGCGGTCATATTAAATCTCTTTCGCTGAACCCCATGTCCCACAGTACCCATCCCTGTACCATTTTATCATCATCAGTGGCAATCACTCAGATACAAAGCTGTGATGCAAGAGACATTTTCACATCAGAGGCATTCCTCACTCTCCCACTAGTGCTTGCAGACCACGTCCCTGCAGTACTCACAGTCCTTATCAGTCACACCTCTTCTGGTCCCAACAAAGCCCAACTACTCAGAAGACTCCAAAGTGGCCTCATGGTAGGAGGTGAAAGGTGACAAGGTGTCTACTCACAGATGGAGGTACAGGGTTTATCTGGTGGGGTATGAGACTGGGTATGCTCTCCTCTTTGCCCCAAGTTTTAACAGATAAAAGTTACTTGTTAAGCCTGACTTACGAATTCATAGCACACTTAAGCACAGCAAGAGTAAAATGCTGAAGTACAGACATGGCTAATTCAGAAATTAAAAGATAAGAAGATATTCTTGACAAATAGATATCTTAAAGAAGATATACTACTTTATAATGTAAGCTAACATAATAATAGTAGCTTAAAATGATAAACTGCAAAGAACTGACTTATTTGAAAAGACCGTGATGCTGGGAAAGGTTGAGGGCAGGAGGAGAAGGGGATAACAGAGGACGAGATGGTTGGATGGCATCACTGACTCAATGGACATGAGTCTGAGTAAACTCCGGGAGCTGGTGATGGATAGGGCCTGGAGTGCTGCAGTCCATGGGGTCTAAAGAGTCAGATATGACTGAGTGACTGGACTGAATTGAAAATGATAAAATATTTTCCCTCACTTAGCAGAAACAAAGACTTCTGGAAGATATATTGGTTGAGGAAAAATAAATTGGTACAACTTTATTGGAGGGCAATTTAGTAAAATATAACAAAAAACCAAAAAGCTTTAAAAGGTGCAATTCCTCTGAGTCACCCATTATACATCTAAGGAATTTACCCTGGGGAAACAGATAATTACACAGAAATTTAAGTACAAGCAGGGTCATTTACTACAGTGAAAGATCAGAAGTAAAAGTTATCTCTGGGAATTCCCTGGTGGCCCAGGGGTTAGGATTCTGTACTTCCCTATCGGGGAACTTAGATCCCACATGTGCTGCAAGAGGCAGCAAAAAAACAACAACAACAAAAAAACCCAAAACCCTGAACTAGTTATATAATGATGTACCCATAAAATGGAAGATTATGGCAAGCTTTGAAAACAATTAAGTAGATATATACTGACATGCAAAGATTTAAAATTAACAAACAAACCAGGACCTAAAATAACATGACCTCGGTCTGAGTAACTGACCTGCCCCAGAAAGAGAGAGAGACTGAGAATGTGAATAAGAATCTGAGAGGCTGTCCCACTACATTAATAGTACCTCACTGCATGCAGGAGTGGACTGAGGATGAGCTTTAGTTTTCCTTTTATGCTCTGCTGAACTTCCTTAATTTTTGGAATGAACACATACTAGAATATAGTATTTCATATAGATATAGAAATCAATTAATAAAACTATTAGGCTTAATGAAGGAAGCACAGATCTCTTGCACACACACAGGTACCCAAACACCCACACTCCCACATTACCTACAGAGTGCTTACAAAAAGGCAAAGAGTGAGAGGTTGCAAATTTCAGCCTCTTCTCTCCTCACCAAATGACTTCAAATGAACAGAACTTTGGCAGATACTGAAGTAAAGACAAAGAATCTGATGCTCTAAGGTTTTGAGCCAGAAAGACATTTCTTAAGCTAGGCAGTCAGGAAGAGAGACCAATTCTGGAACAGAGAAGATGAATTCTGAATTGAATATGTTAAACTTGCAGGGATAGCTCAGTATGGAATCACAATATCTTAAATGTTGAAAGAGATGTCAGAGGTCATCAAACCCGTGGTTTTTAAATGTTTTTTGGGGCACTGATAACATACTTCCTAATCCTGCTGCCATCATTTCTCAAAATAAAGATCTTGTATAGAGACCCAATAGATAAATAAGGATAGGGTGAAACTGAAAAAGTGGATTAAGGTAGAAATAGCACCGGAAAACATGGCCAACTTGCTTCTTCAGAGTACCCTTTGCATATCTGTGGAACATTTAAGTTTACAAGCAAAACAAAAATATTAATATTACTCAGCCATAAAAAAAAGAATGAAATGATGCCATCTGCAGCAACATGGATAGGCCTACAGATGATCATCTTAAGTAAAATAAGTCAGACAAAGAAAGACAAATACATGACATCACTTCAATGGGGAATAGGAAAAAATAATATAAATGAACTTATTTACAAAACAGAAATAGACTTACAAACACAGAACACAAACTTATGGTTACCAAATGGGAAAGGAGCGGGGAGGGATAAATTAGTAGGAGTTGGGAAGAACATATATACACCGCTATATATAATATGAACAACAAGGATCTACTGTATACCACAGATAACTATATTCAAAATCTTGTAATAACCTATAAAGGAAAAGAATCTGAAAAAATATATATGAATATATGTACACACACACACATATGTATATGTAACTGAATCACTTTGTATACACCTGAAATAACCATTGTAAATTAACTATACTTCAATTTTTTAATGGTTAAATAAAAACCTTTAAAAAAAAAAAAAAGCAAAACAAACACACTTTTCCTGCACCTCACTCCTACCTCCAATTTCTAATTAAAATAAGCACCTTGTTGTAATCTACCTCATCAAAAGTATCTTATCAAGTTTCTTTCGATAAGGATGTCGCTGTCTTTCTGTGGGTCACATGGTCTCTGTCACAATTGTTCAACTCTGCCATTGCACCAGGAATGCAGCCATAGACCATGTGTCAACGAATGGGTATGGCTGAGTTTCAATAAAACTTTACAAAACCAGGACTGGGCTAACCTGGGACATGGTTTAATGACTCACGCTCTGAAAAACACCTGGTTTGTAGAAGGACAGCCCAAAGGTTATGTGAATCTATAGTTAATTACATTGTTGTTGTCGTTCAGTTGCTCAGTTGTGTTCAATTCTTTGCAACTCCATGGAACTCAGCACACCAGGCTTCCCTGTCCTTCACTATCTCCCCAACTTTGCTCAGACTCATGTCCATTGAGTTGGTGATGCCATCCAACCATCTCATCCTCTGTATCCCCTTCTGGATACCCATCAAATCCTTTCAATTCTCCCTCAGAAATTTAGTCTCACATCTTACCTCTCCTCTTTAATCTTAAGACTTCCTTGTCATCCGAGTCCTCTTACCAAGTTTAATATTCTGCCATTAAGTCCAGCAGTCCAACACTTCCCATCTCATCCCATCTATAACCGTGAAACACTACTAGTGGAATGTAGTGGGAAAGAGGCTGGTGGTTTCTTCTAAAATTAAACCTGCTCTTACTGCATGAGCCAGGAGCTGTACTCCTGGACATCTATTCTAGAGGGGAGAAAAGTTATGTTCACACAAAATCCGTTTATGAAAATATTCACAGTAGCTTTATTTGTAATAGCCCCAGCTGGAAACATTCCACTTAAACATTCACTCTATGTACACAGTATGGTGTATTCACGGAACAAAATACCACTCAGCAATCAAAACGAATTAGTGATACTAATAACCACTTGCATAGATCTCATGGGAAATTAAGCTGGGTGAGGAGAAAAAAGCCAGTCTCAAAAAGTTACATACTATATGAGTCTATCTGTAAGGCATTCTTGAAATAACAAAATTATAGGTTGCAAGAACAGATCAGTGATTGCCAGCAAGGGTTATGGATAGGGGAGAGGAGATGGCTATAAAGGAATGGCAAGAGGGAGCTTGTGGTGATGGAGAAGTTCTGTATCTTGGTTGTGGTAGTGGTTACACATGTGATGAAACTGCAGAGACACATACACTCACAAAATTGTAAAACTGGGAAAAGGTGAATGAGGCCTGTGGACTGTACCGATGTCAATTTCCTTGTCTTGATTTTGTATATAGTTAAGTAAAATGGTACCACTGGGGGAAACTGAGTATAAGGTACATGGGATCTTCCTGTATACTTTTTTGCAACTTTCTGTGAATTAAAAATTATTTAAAGATTTAAAACAAAGCAGAAAAACAATAGATTTCTTTAGCTCCCTCAGTCTATCTTTAGGTTGTACATAAGGCCCTTTTCAATCTACCACATTCTCCTCTAACCACTCCTACAAAATCACCCTAAACTTGTCGACTGTTTTCTGGACATGCCATACTTTAAGGTGTTTCACATTTCATTCCCTTTCACTCTCAACTTGCCAAACACCTTTAAACCAGTTCACATGTCACTGCTCGCTACCTCCATACCTATCTCTGACAGAGGTAGTAACTGCTTTCTTCTCTGGGTTCCCACAGAATTTCACTCATACCCCCAAGTATCTCTCTGCTGTATTATATTATTTGACATGTCTATCTCCTCTGTGTGTGTGTTAGTCACTCAGTTGTGTCTGACTCTTTGTGACCCTGTGGACTGTAGCCCACCAGGCTCCTCTGTCCATGGAATTCTCCAGGCAAGAATACTACAGTGGGTGCCATTCCCTCCTCCAGGGGATCTTCCTGACCCAGGGATCGAACTCAGGTCTCCTGCATTGCAGATAGACTCTTTACCATCTGGGCTACCAGGGAAGTCCTTCTACTAGATTATAAATTCCTTAAGAACAAAGACAAAATTTGATCCATGTGCCCATCTGTCTGCCCTATATGGAAGGGCACTAAAATGTCTATGGATTCAATCAAGTTGGGGATCTTTTGCAAAAGGTGACAATGGAAGCGATGACAGTAATTACTTCTATTGCCATCTTTTGAAAGCAAACAACAAAAAAAACCCCTGTCCTGACAATTACTGTGAGTATGGAACTCCACAGAAGGTAACATAATCAGATGGGAATCATTATTTATAAAGTCACCTTTTTAGAAAAAATTTTGAAGTGATCTATTAAGTAGAATTTTCCATTCTTCTGTTCACTACTGGTTTATACAATCAAGCTTATTCTAATTTACATGCAACCTAATTGTTATTATTGAGAAATTCCTCAAAAAACCCAGATTTTTTTTGAGGAGGAGGGGGCTCATATCATTTATTATTTTGTATTATACATTTTTTTGAGTTTCTTTATACCCACTCTTATGCAAAAGAATAATTTTAAACAAGAGTCCTCTAAATATTTACAGCCTATATTTATTGCCTCAAATATCAATTCATTCTCAAAAAGCGATTTATTAGATGACCTCATTTAAAAAAGGAAGTTCTTAAAGTAAATTAAGATAAACAATGTGAGATGGAATCTAAAAGTAAACTGAGGAACATTGCTGGCACTAAATACTCAAAAATAAGACCAATTTTATTACCATATTAATTTCTAAATTAAAAAAAAATCCTTATTCATATATGTGCCTCTCTACTAAAGAAAATGCCTGAGTATACTAAACTGAAAGATCATGGGCTAAGAAAAGCCTATTAATAACCTTCTGGTGTCAAAGATTACTCTGAACAAGTTTAGTAACCATGAGTCACTGTTAAATGGCTATGCTATGAAAAGACTACTCCCTTCCCCCCTCTTAAATATGCCAGCAAACTTAGTCCTCTCATGAAATGAGTGAATATAGCTATTCAATCCCATGAACACATGCATTCACAGTGATGAAGAGCACCAAGTGTAAGCTGAGCAAGGCAGCTATACCTTCTTTATATAGCATGCAGTGGCAGAGTGTGTAAACAGTCATTATGTATACCAGATCTATGTGGCTGTGAGCAATGAGAGAACGAATTCCATTCCATCTGACTCCCATGCTCCAGCTACCTAAAAATAAAGATGGTAAGATAAACCACTTTTTTCTAAAGGTATAAGGAAAGTAGTTTTCAAATTCTCTTTAAAGGTATGACCCAGTTCCTAAGGGACTAATCTATTTCTATTACAGACAATTCTTAATATGGCAACTGTGTACCATACAGAATAAGGAAAAATATCAACATACTATAAAGAAAGAAACACTCAAATGTTATATTTATCATTTTGTTTATAAGATCACAAGAAATGAATGAGAAAATGCCCATGGATATCAAGAACAAAGGAGATAAAGACAAAATTTTACCACAGGTTTAGCAGTTAGGAGTGAATACCACCTCTGATTCTACTATAATCAATGTCCCTGGAAACAAGCTTTCTTCACGTGGATCATGAGAATAGTAACTATTGTACCTCGAAGTAAGATGGAGGATATCATTTTACCTCAAAATAAGATGGAGGGCTATTTTCTACAAAGGCACCTTGCAAAGTAACGGTATTGTATCAATGTAAGGATGTGTCAATCATACAATTCTAATTCCTTCTACAATACCTAAGTGATCACTGAACCCACAACAACACAAACCCTGAGACAGGAAACTTGCTCTCTCCCGTGGAAGCTAACTTCCACTTATTTTCCCAAATATCAAGATGAAACTGGACTCCCTGTTTTATGTCCACTCACAAGTCTTAAGTCTATCTTCTGTCAGTCTGGAAGCTCCTCTAACATAAAATGATCCCCTAAAAACATTTTACTAAGAGCACTAGGACTCAAGTTTGATTCTCTCTCTACATCTCCAGTTCCTTCAACTGTTTCTCATGGCAGGACTCTGAATTTCAGTGCTAACCTGGTCACTCCCCTCTCAACACTCGAGCTTCTCCACAAACTCAGTATGGACTTGTCTACACAGAGCAGAAGATGGTCACTCTGAGGCTGCTGTTTCTCTACTATTGCAACCTAGGCTTTCAATAGTCTCTCTGGATGCTTTATTATATGGTCTATCCGTTCTTAGGGTAAACATCTATGGTTCTAAGTCACCTATACCTCAGCTGCTACATGGAGAGTCCTTTTCCCTGTCAACTGTAATTGAGTTACAGTTAACATACAACAAAACACACATATTTAAAGTGTACAAGCTGATAACTCTGGACTTAGGTACACACCTCTAAGACAAGCGAACATATCCATGACTACCATGATCCTGCTATAATCCCCCTCATTCCACCAACCCTACTCTAACCCGCCCACCACTCATCTCACCTTCTGTCACTGTGGCTATTCACAGTTCTGTAATATAAACAAAATCATACATTATGTATTCTTTATAGCCTGGCTTCCTTCACTCAACACATTATTTTGAGATTCATTCATGCTGCTATAAACAGCAAGAGTTTGTTCCTTTTTATTGCTGACTAGTATTCCATTCTATGGATGTGTCACAACTGGTTTATTCACACACCTGGGCTACTTCCTGTTTTGGACTCTTCCAAATAAAGTTGCTATGAACATTTATGTATAAGTCTTTGTATGGACATATGTTTCTCGCTCTCTTGGGTAAATACGTGGGAGTGAAATGGCTAGATGTAAGTTCAGCTTTTCCAGAAACCGACAAACTGTTATCCAAAGTAGCTATATTATCTTACATTCCTACCAGCAGTTTTAATGTCTCGCCATAACCATTAACATTTGATATAGCTAGTATTTTCAATACCTGCCATTGTGATAGGTGTGTAGTGGTTATTTCATCATAGCTTTACTTTGCAATTTCCTATGATGAACATCTTTGCAAGTGTTTATCTGAAATCTGTATATCATCTTTGGTGAAGTGTATACGGAATTCATTTTTTTTTTATTGCTTTCTTATAAAGTTTTGAGAGTTCTTTAAGTATTCTTGATGCAATCTTCCATCAAATGTATGCTTTGCAAAGATTTTCTCAGTCTGTGGTTTGTCTTTTCATTCTTTTAACAGTGTCTATAGAAGACTTGAAGATTCCGGTGCTGATGAATTCCAAGTTATTATTTTTTCCTTTTATACAGTATGCTTCTGGTATCACATCTGAGAATTCTTTGCCTATCCCAAGGTTATGAAGATGTTTCTCCTGTTTCCCAGGTGCTTTAAAATTTTAGGTTTTACATTCAGTTGTGTGATCTGTTTTGAATTAACTTTTGTATATGACATGAGGCATGGGTCCAACATATTTTTTGCACATGTGGCTATCAGGTTGTTCCAGCACCAATTATTAAAACTACTATCCTTGCTCCACTGAACTGCATTTTTATCTTTGGCAAAAAATTTCCACACCACGTGTAGGTTTTATTTCTGGATTCTCTATTCTGTCCCACTGATCTACTGGTGTGCCTCACAGACTTCTTTTATCAATCACTGAGACTGGAGTATCAAAATCTCCAATTTTAATTGTGGATTTAATTGTTTCACCTCATAGTTTGATCAGTTTTTGCTTTGTTTTAAAGCTGTTACTAGCTGCATAAACATTTTAGGTTGTAATGTCCCCTGGATTAACTGACCCCTATTTTATCATGAAATAACTATCCCTGATACTATTCTTTTCTCTGAAATCTATTTTTTCTGATATTAATAACGCTATCTCAGCTTTCTTTTGACAAGTGTTAACCTGGTATATCTTTCTCCATCCTTTTACTTGTCTTCAAAGTGCATTTCTCGTAGGCACAGACACTTAGGACTTTTCCTCTTTTTAACCATTTTTAAAAACTGAGGTATAGGTAATTTACAATGGTATGCTAGTTTCAGGCGTACAGCAAAGTGATTATAATCATATATGTGACATTCTTTTTCAGATTCTTTTCCACCTTAGGTTATTATAAGATACTGAACACAGTTTCCTGTGCTGCACAGCACTCTTTGCTATTTATCTGTTTTATATATAGTGATGTGTATGCTAATCCCAAACTCCCAATTTATCCCTGCTATACTCTCTGGAGACCACAAGTTTGTTTTCTACATCTGTAAGTCTATCCCTATTTTGTAAATAAGTTCATTTATATCATTTTTTAAAAACTCCACATAGAAGTGATGTCATATGGTATTTGTCTTTCTCTTTCTGACATACTTCCCTTAATATGATAATCTCTAAATTTATCCAGTTAGGACCTTCATATCCAACCTGACAAGCACTGCCTTTTAACTGGAGTATTCAGACATTTATATTAAATGTGATTATTGATAACAGTACATTTGAGTCTAGTATCTTGCTATTTGTTTTCCATTTGTTCTACCCATTCTCTCCTCTTTTTCTGCCTTCTTTTGGTTTAATCAAATACTTTTAGTGATTATATTTTATTTTCTCCTTTGGTATCCCATCTGCTTTTTCAGACCCTGATACAGAGTGATACTTGTATATTTGCTGCACTTTATCAGTTACAATCATATCCTTCCTCCTGCCCACCTTCTCCCAGCTAATTAACCCTTCTTTGGTGCCTGATTTAGTCACCTACAGAGTTTTCTATCCTTCTCCAATTTCTGTCATTCATAAGCTCTGTTAATTAAGCCCTTCCTCAGTGATAATAAAGCTTATCAAAAGTTTAGAGTTGGGGACAGTATCCTGCAACAGGTCACCAAAACCCTGCCTAGGTGCTTGGTTATCCATTAATTAGATCCACTGGGTATAATTATTCATCCAATCATGAAAAGTGTCCATTGAGCCTCTTGAACTACACAGGAAGATAATTAATAAACACAAAACAATATGGAAGATACTAGGACTAACAGGGTAGACCTCTTGAGAAGGGTCATTTATCTCACTATTTGTGTGGGTGGTAGTACTGTAAGGAATGTGATACTTGGCCACCATCATAAAATTCAGAAGATACCTGGTTGGGATACTCTCTTATTGGTCATAAACTCAACATACAAATTATTACAACATCCTCAGTAATACATGTTTTATCCTATTCAGTAGACACTAAGAGTTTAGAAGAGATACAAGCTGACAGTGCTTCATGTTGACTCTGAATTTCATTTTCAATAAATGAAAAATAATTATGGAGCTGTCTTTGGAAAGTTTATGTTCTAGGAGAGGGAAGAACTAATTTTAAAAAAATCATTAAGTATATTAAAGATGTTAAGTGATATACAGAAAACAGCAAGATCGGGTAAACAGGAATGCCGGGGACTAGGCTGCACTTTAAATAGGGGGTTAGGTGAAAGCAATATTTGAGCAAAGGCTTGAAGGCAACAAGGGGGCAAACCAAGCAGAGTTGGGGGAAGAACATTCCAGGCAAAGGGAACAGCCCAATGCACAAGCCTCGAGGCAGGGGTGGACTGGAATGCATGAGGAAAAGCAAGCCAACTTTGGGGGGAGTACTAGGAGAAGGGATGGGCCTGACTGACCAGGGCAAGGATGGGCATTTATTTTTAGGTAAAAACACCAAACAGGAAATATTTTAAGCTTTACAAGCCACATAAAGTCTCTGTTGCATATTCTTCTTTGCTTTTAAAACCAATCCTTTAGAAATATAAAAACCATTCTTACCTCATGAGCCTTACAAACAGGCCTAGGCAGGAGCTGACCTGTAGAACTTGGTTCTGCTAGTGTAAGGATTCTGACTTTTACTCTAAGGGAAACACTATTTGATGCACGTTTTGAAAGAATCATTATGGTTGTGGGGGATCAGTTAGAAGAACACTGCAGCAATGCAGAGCAAAGATAACAATAGCTTAGACAGGAGTGGGAACCAGAAAAATGGGGTGTAGAGATCATTAGATTCTGGCTTTTTAACACTCCCTGCCGCAATAAAGTGGATGAATTTGCTCATGAATTGGATTTGGGAAGTATGAAAGGAGTCATGGATGACGCAAGTCTTTTGGCCTGAACAACTAGAAGAATGGTGTCTCATTAACCATGATGGGGAAGACTGAGAGTGGATGTATGAAATGTGTGCTTTGCTTCAAAACAAAGTAGAATTCATATTCCTTAAATTCCAGCACAACTTTACAGCTATTTATTCTTCCAGAACTTCATAATCATTTTTTGTCAAGGTACAAAAAGATCCTGCTGTGATCTGAATGGAACTGCTTTAAGCTTAAAAATCGATTTGATAAGATATCTTAATTATATTCTGCCCAATGACATGGACAGGTTCTGCACACCTCTTGATAAAAGTATTCCCAGATCCCCTATTTATTTGTTGTTACTACAAATAAAATACTTTTTAAAAAATTATAATTTCTAGATCATTTTGACTAATATTTAGGGAAGCTCTGAATTTTGCATTTAGGTGCCCTAGTGAACTCTCATTTTCACACTGATTCCCCTGTGTTTTGTAAAGATATACAAATACACTGTAATTTCCCTTCTTTATTTGAAATAAATGTATTTTTAATTTCTAAGCCATTTCTTTATGCATTGCCTAGAATTTTCAGTACAATGCTAGATAACAAATCATACAAAGCATCCTAACCTTCAAGTTTTCAGTTTTAAGTACGAAAAACGTTTCAGGGTGTTTAATTTAGTGGTAATATTTTATCTTTCCATTGTTTTCAGGTCTCAGTTCCCTTTCTTGTCAAGATTCAGGAGACAGCACTTGTATTAGCATTGTCTCTTGAATCTTGACAAGAAAGTGAAATCACAAAGTTCAGGGTCTTCCTCTCTATTCCTAATCTATTCCAGAATAAGTAATTTGTATCAACTGGTCTTCAGAGTTGTCCCCTTTCTTGGAAACAAAACTTATTTTTCAAAAGTTCAACTAATTCTCTTCGCTTTGTTTATCCTAATAGCAAGAGGTCTATTCTTGCTTAGGTTTAGAGCAGGAATTCTCAACCTCTGTGTTATTGAAAAAGGTTCCCTGAGACCCTTCCAAGGGGTCAATGAGGTCAAAACTGTCTTCATATCAGTATAATACATAATTTGCCTTTTTCCACTGCTGCCATTTGCATTGATGGTGCTGACCTGCCCGAGTTATGACAGCTATCATTGTAGTTTTTTCATCCTCACACACTCAGTTTAAAAAACTGTTTCACTTAGGAGTAGCATGAGGAAGCAGAAAAATAATTCATTAAATCTTGACCTCTGAGTATGCGCAAGTGGGAACATTTGATGTAATTGGCTTAAAGCTCAACATTCAGAAAACTAAGATCATGGCATCCAGTTCCATCACTTCACGGCAAATAGATGGGGAAACAGTGGAAAGAGTGGCTGACTTTGGGCTCCAAAGTCACTGCAGATGGTGACTGCAGCCATGAAATTAAAAGACACTTACTCCTTGGAAGGAAAGTTATGACCAACCTAGATAGCATATTAAAACACCAAGACATTACTTTGCCAACAAAGGTCCATCTAGTCAAAGCTGTGGTTTTTCCAGTAGTCATGTATGGATGTGAGAGTTGGACTATAAAGAAAGCTGAGCGCCAAAGAATTAACGCTTCTGAACTCTGGTATTGGAGAAGACTCTTGAGAGTCCCTTGGACTACAAGGAGATCCAACCAGTCCATCCTAAAGGAGATCAGTCCTGGGTGTTCATCTGAAGGACTGATGTTGAAGCCGAAACTCCAATACTTGGCCACCTGATGTGAAGAGATGACTCATCTGAAAAGACCCTGATGCTGGGAGGGATTGAGGGCAGGAGGAGAAGGGGATGACAGAGGATGAGATGGTTGGATGGCATCACCGACTCAATGGACATGAGTTTGGGTAGGCTCCAGGAGTTGGTGAGGGACAGGGAAGCCTGGCATGCTGCAGTTCATGGGGTCGCAAGGAGTCGGACATGACTGAGTGACTGAAATGAACTGAACGGGAAGTACACACGAAGCACCTCCTGCCCCTTCCAGAAGTATGGCTGCTCGTCTTGAAGAAAAGTATTTGTATGATAATGCTTGGGCTATTAGCTGAACAAGCAGTTTTCTTCAAGCAACATCACTTTTCCTTGAAAGAAAAACTGAAAAATTATTCAGGCTTGTATCCTTGGCAGATATTTTTTCAAAAATAAACAAAGTGAACCTGTCTCCTTAAGAAAAACAACCAACAAATAGTATTTGTTGCCAATTTTGAAATTTGAATACAACATAAGGAAGTTTGACCCCTTTCCAAAAGTTTTACTTTTCTGAGATCACAGTAGTGTAATTTTAATGTGTGAATTTTTGATACTGAATAATGTGTAAACATTTGGAAGATGTAAGTCAATGATCCAATGCTTTCTAAATGACCAATGCCTGTAACAAAGTTATGTATAGATAAAGGGCCTCTTCAAAGTAGAGAGTATGAGAAGTTCATTTATACACTCTGAGTCTATTACAACCAAGAAACTATCAACTGGTGAATACTGGTGTGGTATCAGAAACTTCAAAAATCTGAAAGGCTATTAAAATACTCCTCTTTCCCAATTATGCATCTGTATGAGGCCAGATTTTCTTTATATACTTCAACCAAAATAACATAATAGCCATCTTTAAAAGAAGTTTATCATATTATTAATAGTTATCTACATATCTTACTAAGGTATACAAGAAATTGTCTACAGACTTTCTATGGAAGATCTAAAGAAAAGATGAATGATACCAAACTTCACTAATTGTACGCTGCTTCCAATGACAGGATAGCCTATAATGACTAAATAGCCTATAATTACAAATCTTAATCCCATGACTGTGATATTCTTTTCTTTATAAGAATACAGGTAAACCACAGAATCTCAAAAAGATGGTAGAAATGATGCAATTTAACTGTCAATTCAAAAGAGAAAACAACTTCCTAAAATAAGACAGGATGGAAAATGTTCCACTTAAGGCACTCATCCAATGAATCATCAGGTGTTCAGCCCATGGGGAGACAGGTACCATGGAGGGCAAAGGTGGGCCAGAAATGACACATGGGTCAAAGAGCTCAAAGTCTAGTAAGGAAGACAAAAATATGACACAAATAAAACCATGCTGAAGATAGCAGCAGTCCGGCTATTTCCAAAGGAGGTGGCCAAATGGTGGATATTTGTTTTAGGAGGTAAGAATAAGGTTAGGAGAGGGAGTATTCTGGAAAGCCATTTGGGAAAACCAGATGAAGAGGTTAATTCTGGCAAATGCATGAGGGCTAAGGGAAACCGGGGTGGGGGGGCAGTGAAACATGACAAAGACAGTAGAGCTGACTATTTGCTATTAACTGTTTTCCATAAACAGAAAGAAACTGAGACTGGTAGAGCACACAGAATAAGGAAGAAAGGGGTTAAAATTCACCAAGAGCTGTACAGGCCAGGTCACAAAGGGTCTCAGGTACTATGCGAGAAGGCTGAACTGAAGGGTTAAAGGAGGGGAGATATTTCAGAAACAGCCCTAAGGAGGCTACTGCTACGGTCCATAAGGTCTTGAGAATTTTTGTCAAGTAGGAATGAAAGTCGGGATCAATTCCTAAACCTCTCAGGAAGCAATAGAAGTTCATGCTATTTCTTGAAAATTGATGCTTCTTGGCGGGGTGGTGGGGGGGTGGGTACAAACTGGGATGAAAGTCACATTTTGGACTGTGATGAGTGGGTAGAAGATACTTGTCGGGGATACACGAAACACAAAATCAGGAGAGGTAACTCCCATGGCAGACTACTGGTGGAAACATTGACTTTAGAAATCAGATAAACCACATCAACAACAAAAACCTCAAAAGTTAAAATAAAATTGGAAACTTCAAATGAAAAATTTGAGAAAAAAGTTAAGATGTATTAGATGGCAGAACAGAGGAAAACATGTGGAATTTAAATAGCACCAGCAAGCACTACTTAGTCGGACTATATTTTAAAAACCCTAAACAAACGCAAACTGAATTCATTGCCTTTTAGAAATCACCTCATAATTTGTTTTACATTCACTCCTAATCCAAAGATGAAAAATACAAAATAAAGCCAAACATACCTTTTCTGCCTTTTTGTCGGAAATGTCTTGCTTCTCCAGCACAGCCATGCTCTCCTTCAGGTTCTTCACGATGTCCGCAGGGGACTTGTGAGACTTCCCGAACGGGAACGGCATGGCGGCAGCGACAGGCGCCTACTGCGCTCCGCCTGCTCTACCTGCGGACACAGCAAACGCGCCAGTGAGGAAACGGGAGGCGGGCAGAAGATACCCTCTCTAAATCCTGGTCTGGGAAGAAAACCAGGGCTTGGGCAAGCTATTTCACAGCAGTTTCAAAATCAGTCCTAGGAAATCCAAATATGTGAGAAATGACTGCAGAATTATAGAACACTTTGTACTTTTCAAAACACCTTTTCAATCCCCTGCTCTCCTAACCCCTGTCTGAAGAGGCACATGATGGCGCTGATGCTGGTGGCGTGCCAGTGCTGCCAGGGTCCCTACCAAGCAACGGAATCCATCATCTGTGGGATCTTTTCAAACAATTCGCCAAGGACATTATATTACTTCCATTTACAGGTAAAGCTGAATGACTTAAAGAAACTGGCTCAAGGTACTAAAGGGCAAAACTAGCTCAGGCTCAGGTTGATCCAAAGTGTCCTTCATCACCACACTATACCCCCAATTAACAGACACCTCTATCTTACAGTTGAGGAAACTGAAGTAAAAAGTTAGTAAGGGGCTTAGCCAAAAAACACTGGCAACAGGCCCACCCTCTAGGTCTCCCCAGACGAGCTTTTTCCAGGTTCATGCTGCTTGCTGCTAAGCGTCCCACAGGCACACCGCTCCTCCTCCTTAGTCAGGCCTGAGGGCTCAGGGTTGGAGGGAACCTTGGAGAAAGCCTTGGGCACATCTCCCCATCAGATTTGCAAATTCTTTAAGTGATGGTTTCAAGGTGTACTTTTTCTGCCTGGATATGGCTATTCTCTATGAAGGAACTCACTCGATAAATTCTGGGGACAACAAACTTCTGGAAGTTCTTGACTTTTTGTGGGAAGCACAAGACAACGTTTCAATTTTATCAGGCAAAAGGGGGCTATCAACTATTCAAAGAAGTCACCATGAATAAACAAGATAAACGATGGAAGTTACTTGGGAACAGAAGTTACAATTTCTCTCACTAAATAAACTAAAGGAAGTTACAACCACCCTCGCTAAACAACCTCATATAAGATACCAAAAGATTAACACTTTTGAGAAGAACCTTAAAGATCACTTAGATCAGTGACTTTCAACCTAGGAGTTCCATACTCCTATAGTTAACTGCCCCTGGCACCCACTGCCTGGGTAGAGGTGGGTCTCAGACACCCCAACCCTACTCTATTTTTTCCCATCAACATAAAATCTCTCTGCCGCATAGCATCATAACACTTCCTTTGACCTTCACCTAAGACTTCACTGGAAGAAAGTGTTGGAATGTTTCTTCTCTAAGTTTGAGATACAGAGAGCTGCATGTCTGTTTACAAATAAACACTTGGGGGGAAAGAACATGTAAATGAATTCCAACAAGAAGCCGACAAATCATGAACAGGTATGTTATTTCTTGACATCGTTTGATATGATCTGTTTTGATCAATCTCTGTACCAGAATCAATCACCTACATAGTTCACCTCTGTCAGCCTGTCAATCTTCTTTTGATCACATTAAAACATCTTCATTAATCAAAGGGAAATGCCCTCAACCACAGGTTCTCAAAATTCAAAGATGCATGAATTTACTTCTAAATATCTTTTCTACAACAAGAAGTTTGGATCAACTACAGGTGAGTTACTCCCAGGTGGCTGTTACATTTTCTCTTTGATTACCTGACAAGATGGGACCCAAATTCTGGATCATTCCTTTCCATTACTTTTTTCTTTTATTTATTTTTGAAGAAGGGTAGAGGGCAATGCGGAGAAGGCAATGGCAACCCACTCCGGTACTCTTGCCTGGAAAATGCCATGGAGGGGGGAGCTTGGTGGGCTGCAGTCCATGTGGTCACTAAGAGTCGGATGCCGACTGAGCGACTTCACTTTCACTTTTCACTTTCATGCATTGGAGAAGGAAATGGCAACCCACTCCAGTATTCTTGCCTGGAGAATCCCAGGGATGGGGGAGCCTGGTGGGCTGCCATCTATGGGGTCGCACAGAGTCGGACATGACTGAAGTGACTTAGCAGCAGCAGCAGCAGAGGGCAATGCAGACTGCTTCTCTATAAACAGTGAATTCACACTCACAATAAATCCTATGAATATATAATCTTCCTATTTGTATTCCACAAATAATAGCAGCGATAAAACAAGTCTATGCTGGGTAAAGGCTGGGAATGTTTAATGGTTATTTTGCAGGAAATATTAGGGTGCTATGCAACAGAGATTATTTTCAGCTCTGGCTCAGTGGTGGAAGAAGTGACTTTCCAGCTACTACACATGAAATACTGGTCACAGAAGAAAAAACACAGTTGCCCAAGAGAACACATATACAAATTGCTTTTGTGAGGGAAAGGGGAAGCATGCCACAATCATTTCTCTTAATTAATACACCAGGCAGCTAAGATTCTGCTGAACATATAAACTAATAAACCATACTTAGAGGAATACAGTCAGTAACAAGAGTTACATAGTTCTTATTTTAAAGCCTAAATGCAATAACAAAAATCCTTTTCTTTCATTTACACCCTCAAATTCACCAATTCTTATTTAATACAACCAATATTTGGGGGGTCAAAAACAAGGGAATAGTACCCCTTAAAACTTCTGCATTAGAATTTATTTCTTAAGGCTAAATTTGCTTTGTATTAAGCTTAATTATCCTTATACTACTGTATGTCACTTGTGATCCAACTTTTTAAACAATTAATTGAAAATGTAGAGAAATTTAAAATTTGTGAATGGCTTCTAAGTCATGACTGAGCACAATACATGTGCCTAGAACATTGCTAAAAGGCTAAGAGAAATACTTTGAGAAATAAAAATTCTTAACACGTTAGCTTAACATGCGTAGAGTTACTAAGTAATATTTATTGTGTTACTGACTTTACGATGAGTAAAGAAAACAAAAGCAGCTATTGAGGCAACGTTATAAGTAACATGGTGAAATCATGGATGTGTCATTTAAGTATTAGTATGTTCATTAAATATGTGGAGAAAGATTCCAAAACAATTTTATCAAAAGAGGCTGTACCTCTAGAGATCAGGAAAAGTGTGGGGGATTGTTATTTTTCTTACAAATCCTTTCTATAACTATCTGCCTCCTTCAATTTGACATGTATTAAGTCTGCTAAACATAAAACTAAATTTAAGGAAATCAATGGATATATAAAACTATCTTTAATACATAAAAAGTACTATTAATAGAACATTTCCATGGAAGGCTGAATGACAGAAAAATAAGGCTGCCAATTTACTAATCTTACTAATCCACCAGGTCAGAGAGAACCAACAGAACCAGCGAACTTTGACCATGATCTGTATGTAAGAAAACTAATGTTTCTAAAACATTTAATAGTACACACATGTGCGTGCACACACACACAGCTAAAAGAAATACAGATGACTAAACTAGATTTCATGGATCACTTTAATTCATTTTAGCAATAAAGAACGAACCGAAATCCACCTGAAGACTTGGAACCAAATACAAACTGAGTTTGAGTTGAGCACGAGGCTTTGGTTTGCTTGTGTGTCTGTGGTGTATGTGTATGTGCTGTTCGCTCAGTCATGTCTGACTCTGCAACCCTGTGGACTTTAGCCCTCCAGGCTCCTCTGTCCACAGGATTCTCAAGGCAGAAATACTGGAGTGGGTTGTCAGTTCCTTCTCCAGCGGATCTTTCCAACCCAGGGATCGAACCCAGGTCTCCCACACTGCAGGCAGATTCTTTACCATCTAAGCCACCAGGGAAGCCCAGTCCTTAGAAGCAACAGAGGTTAATCCCTGCACAGAACAACTCATGACCTTCCAACAATACCCAAATGATAGCAAATGCAGCACTGAGAATCAACTCTCCAGCCCACTCTGCTTCCCAGGAATGGAGACGGTGTTTTCGAAGGGGCCTGGTATACCATCAAGCCGAACTATTCACAGGCTTCTGTGTCCGTGAAGGATGTGAAACACCCAGGCACATGTCTCCAAGAGTATGGAGATGCCCAAGCTGGAAGTATTGCAGTAGCAATGAAGGGTTAAAGGGCTTCCCTTCTGGCTCAGCTGGTAAAGAATCTGCCTGCAATGCAGGAGACCCGGATTTGATCCCTGGGTTGGGAAGATCCCCTGGAGAAGGAAGGGAATGGCTACCCACTCCAGTATTCTGGCCTGGAGAATTCCTGGACTGTATAGGCCATGGGGTCACAGAGTCAGACACAACTGAGCGACATTTACTTCACTTCACTTCGAGATGGTTATAAGATGTCCCTCACCTGCCTGGCTCTCACTTCCCCCTTTCTTCCTTTACCATAAGGATTTGAGAGAATTCTAGGGAACAGTAACAGCAACAGCTCCCTGAGTAAGGCCCTTCAATAACTTTTCATTGCCTTTTTGGTAAAATCCAGACTGTCTACCATGGCTTTACCCATCTCCAGCTCACACAGCCCTCTAGCCTCTAATTACAGGGGTCAAGCCACACTGAGGTCCTTCTGGTTCCCTAAACATGCCAACTACCTCTAAGTCAGAGTACCACACTTGCAAATATGGTAAAAAACTTTAAAATCTAGATGGAGTTATGTGTTTTCACTGTTTTTCAACTATTGCATATGTTCAAAGTTTTTCTTAAACTATGTTTTGCCTAAGTTATGTTTTAGATATAACCAGAGTTCATGAAGGAAATGGACAAAAATATATACCGTAGTTGAAAAAAGTCATTTCGTTTTTAAATACTCTTTTCCCTGTCCCTTCAGAAAAAAAAAAAAAAACAAAACTGGTTCATAATAAATCTCAATAGGATTCCCAGGGCTAAGTCAAAATTACTAATGCCACTGGGAGAAAGCCAGCCACTGTCAGCATTACAGAGGGCTGTGGAGACCCATCCCTGCGTCTCTCAAACTGAGGGTAAGCTTGTCCCTGATGGTTAATTAGTGGGATATGCCCAAATCCCAAAGACAACTCAGAGGGGAATTTTAACATGAAAACTGGGAGGACAGAGGTGGGGAATAATTTAGCATGCCTTTACACTAAAATTAATATTTATAAAATAACACGCTAAATCTGCAAGAAAGGAATTTGCATGAACATTTAGCATTTCATACCTCTTAGCTTTCACACGTTTTCCTGTCTTTCCAAATGCCCTTTCTTTCCGCCTTTAATTCAATGACTCATATTTATTTCAATGTTGACATCCTTCAAGCTTCTATCTTGGCTGTCTTCTTACCCTATATTCTGAGTGATCTCATCTACCCACCGTTTTCAACAACCTGAAATCTATCTCCAGCTCCAACCAATCAGCCTACATTTCTAACTGCTGCTCGCTACAGATGCCCTCCAGGCAACTCAAATCTCACCCCCAAGTTCTTCTTATTCTTCTAAATTCCCCTTCACAGTGAATGGATCCATTGTTCACCCAATCACAAAACTTTGGTTGTCAGAGCAGACTCTTTCCATTTGTTAACTCTTTCATATAATCAGGAAGTTATTAAAGTTCACAACTTTAGTAAATTCAATTTTCTAAATCTCTCTGCCCCTACAGATACCAAGTGGAGACTCACTATTCTCCATGAAGGGTTGTAGTTGTCAAAGGGGCCAATATCACCCCTAGGAGATGTCCTGGAAAATTTGGTTGTCAGGATGACTGGGACACTTACTGACCCACTGAAATCATTTTAAAAAGGGGATTAAAAAAAAGAGGGGATTAAAAAAGAGGAGGAGATTGCTTTTTGTGCCACTGTTCACAAAAGCAGAGCCCTCAGCCAGCTTCTATATCCATGAGGTAGGGAGAAAAGGGCTAGACTGGGAGTCAGAATAAATGAAGTCTGCACCTATGTCTACCATTGAGAGTTAAAACATCTAGCTTTAAAAAAACTATGCTGTTAAAAAGTGCTGCACTCGATATGCCAGCAAATTTGGAAAATTCAGCAGTGGCCACAGGACTGGAAAAGGTGTTTTCATTCCAATCCCAAAGAAAGGCAATGCCAAAGAATGTTCAAACTACCACACAATTGCACTCATTTTACACGCTAGGAAAGTAATGCTCAAAATTCTCCAAGCTAGGCTTCAACAGCATGTGAACCAACAACTTCCAGATGTTTAAGCTGGATTTAGAAAAGGCACAGGGATCAAACTGCCAACATCCATTGGATCATACAAAAAGCAAGAAAAGTCTAGAAAAACACCTATTTCTGCTCCATTGACTACGCTAAAGCCTTTGACTATATGGATCACAACAAATGGGAAAATTCTCAACGACATGGGAACACCAGACCACCTTACCTGCCTCCTGAGAAACCTGTACGCAGGTCAAGAAGCAACAATCAGAACCAGATGTGGAACAAAGGACTGGCTGAAAACTGGGAAAGGAGTATGTCAAGGCTGTATACTGACACCCTGCTTATTTAACTTCTATGCAGAGTACATCATGAGAAATGCTGAGCTGGATGAATCACAAGCTGGAATCAAGATTGCCAGGAGAAGTGATACGCAGATGACACCAACCTAATGGCAGAGAGCAAAGAGGAACTAAAGAGCCTCTTGATGAAGGTGAAAGAGGAGAGTGAAAACGTTGGCTTAAAACTCAATATTTAAAAAACTAAGATCACGGCATCCAGTCCCATCACTTCATGGCAAATAGATGGGGAAACAGTGGAAACAGTGACAGACTTTATTTTCGTGGACTCCAAAGTCACTGTGGAGGGTGTGACTCCTGCCATGAAATTCAAAGATGCTTGCTCCTTGGAAGAGAAGCTATGACAAACCTAGACAGCATATTAGAAAGCAAAGTCATCACTTTGCTGACAAAGGTCTGTATAGTCAAAGCTATGGTTTTTTCAGTAGTCATGTATGGGTGTGAGAGTTGAATCATAAAGAAGGTTGAGCGCTAAAGAACTGATGCTTTCACAATGCGGTGCCAGAGAAGACTCTCGGAAGTCCCTTGGACTGCAAGATCAAACCAGTCAATCCTAAAGGAAACCAACCCTGAATATTCATTGGAAGGACTGATGCTGAAGCTGAAGCTCTAATACTCTGGCCACCTGATGTGAAGAACTGACTCACTGGAAAAGACTTTGATGCTGGGAACAATTGAAGGCAGGAGAAGGGGGTAACAGAGGACTAGATGGTTGGATAGCGTCACTGACTTAATGGACCTGAGTTTGAGCAAACTCTGGGAGATGGTGAAGGACAGGGAAGCCTGGCATGCTTCAGTCCATAGGTTGCAAAGAGCAGGACACGACTGAGCGACTAAATGACAAGTTCTTAGAAGAGCATCCGCATGTGGTAAAATTTGAATAAATAGTAGAAAAAGATAGTTCTGTGGGGTTTTTTCCTTCTAACATTTGATTCATGGCTACAATTTCCAGAGCCAAAATGGGTTTTAAAAAAAGGCATCCACACAGACTATACAGCAAGGCAAAATGAGTGATTTTCTCCTTTTTAAAACTGCATCTAAAAGTTCTGATTTCGTTTTTGGAAGGATAGGCTACATGCTCTTCTAAGCTGCAAATAAGATGCAATGACTCAGCAGCTTCATTAAAATAAGCCATGAGTAGCTTAAAGAAGCAGCTGAACCTCTGGTTAATTAAAAAAGCTGCCATACACATAGCTCATCATCAGATGTAAAACCAAAATTAATTGTTCAAGAGCACACAAGAAGACTTGCGAAGTGTTCTTTGCAATTAATATACTGCATTGGCCAATAAGGTTATTAGGGTTTTTTTAATAACAGCAACAGGGAAACCCAAATGAACTTTTTAGCCAAACTAATATCTTGATCAGACTTTCAGGGGCCAATGATGTGCAACACTGGATACTATGCAGGAATCAAACTGACATTTTTTACAGCTTAAGAGAGTAAACCAGGTGGTTATCATGGTGGTAACAGTAGCAATATTTAAAATAATATAGGATCTCTCCTATAGTACAACACTTCACAGTTCACAAAGCCCTGTCACTTCTGTTTAATCCTCAATTCACTGAAAATAAAATCCACACTCCTGACTGCAGCCTGCAAGGCTCCTTGTGATTTACTCTTCTCTGTCCTCATCTCTTAGCCTCTAGGCTTCAGCCACAATGTCTGGCTTGACACTCCTGGCCAGGCCCAAGAGCATTTTCCATATTGCTCATGGAGAGCTCTTTGTGCAGATCACCATGACTCTCTCCCTCATTTTACCCACAGGGCCTTCCTGACCACGGCTTGCAGCAGAGGACCTCTCCCCTCATCTTATCTCCTTACCCTGCTTCATTGCTCTTCCAGTACTTGTCACCATTACCTGAGCTATATTAATAGAGACGAGAGCAGCAGGAGCAGATAAAATAAATCTCAGAAAAAGTGCTCTGCTGATTCCACTCATTCACTGTTTTATACCTGAACCCTGGAACATACCTGTAGAAAATATGTAGAAGGACCAAACTATTTCTTTTGATTCTCAAGGAAAGAGCAGAAACACTTTTTGATTCTTCGCTCCTAACAGAAGTTATTTTTTTTTCTGTTCTAAATAAGATGAGTAAACTAAGGCACAAAAGTATTGAATAATCTATTCAAACACCATGAAGCTATTAAAACTTAGTAAAGTGCAAGAGATAAGACTTCTAAGGACTCCAACTTTGAATGCACCATCTACCAGTGTATCTAGTGTCTTTTGTATGATTATGACTATGTCCATTGTGTATCAGTAGACTTAAAAATGCTTCTCTGGTAAACCTGTTTCTCTAAGATTTATGTACCAAGATGGCAGATGAATCCTTAAGACAGTTGAAAAAGAGAAAAAGTCCCAGGAAATGTAACTGAACACTGTGAAGTCATTGAAAAATCAATGCTCTGGGGCTTGTGGGCTCAGTGGTAAAGAATCTACCTGCCGATATAGGAGACACAGGTTAGATCCTTGATCTGGGAGGACCCCACATGCTGCAGAGCACCTGAGCTGCGCGACTGAGCCCTTGTGCCACAACTACTGAGGCCCATGCGCCCTGAAGCCCGTGCTCCGCAACAAGAGAAGCCACCATAATGAGAAGCCCATGCACCGCAACTAGCGAGGGGCCCCGCTGCGAGTCACAACTAGAGAAAAGCAATAAAGACCCAGCACAGCCATAAATAAATACAATCTTTTAAAAAAATCAACGTTCTGAAGATTTCTACTGACCTGAAAAAAATGCCCACAATCCCTTTTAACTGAAAACACTTTAGATAGAAAGGTGCATACACATATTTATATGCACCATATGTACATATACACGTATATGTATATAAAATAAACCTGTGTGTTCTATATATGCAAACACATGTTGACTAAGAAAAAAAAATCAAAGGTTAACAATGGACACTGAGAATGTGTATTGTATATTAAGTTCTTCTTAAGGACAAATATTTATAATGTACATGTGATACTGTTTTTTTCCTGATTATAGAAGTGCTATTTTAAAAATTAGTATAAGATCATTCCCAGGTAAAAAAACCAGGGCCCCGTGAAGGAGCTGGAAAATACATAAGACGAGAATGGGACATGTTATCTGAGAAAGCAAAGATGGATGATGTCATGCCAAAAAAGACACAGGAGCCAATGTGAAAGGCTCCCACAGGAATGTGTGTGCATGTGTGTGTGTGCATGTGCATGCACTCAGTTGTGTCTGACTCTGTAACTGCATGGACTGTAGCTGCCAGGTTCCTCTGTCCATAGGGTTTTCCAAACAAGAATACTGGAGTGGATTGCCATTTCCTATTCCAGGTGATCTTCCCAGCCTAAAGACTGAACCTGCATCTCTTGCATCTCTTGCACTGGCAGGCAGATTCTTTACCACTGTGCCAGCTGAGAAGTCCTCCCACAAGCCTAAGATAACACAATTTGGGCATAAAAATGAAAAATTACTGCAATGAACTGACATGAAAGTTAAAGTTTGCATATATAATATATAAACTATGTATTTGACAGTAGTATAAGGAAACTATACTATAGTTAATATAAAACATTAAAACTCATGAAGATTATAATACCAAAAAAGAAAATTCACTGGTCACATCAAAGTCTGTGAGAACAACTCAACACCCCCAAAACTGGTAAATAAAAGAAAGAGAATGGCACTTTTATCCTGTCTTTTCTGTATAGCCTGCATTTGAGGGTAACCAAATAGTTGAAAGTGAAAGAATCTTCTTTACGGAAGATTCACATGGTTAATAAATGTAGAAAGAAAAATAGAAAATTAACATTGTGCAATTCTGATATGACATGGGAAATAGGCAACAACTATCAATGGCCATTAAAATTATAGGTGAAAGGATGATGGAGAACTTCATAGCGGATACACTGGAGCTGGTAACTTGGAACACTGATCTATCAGTGTTTTTAAAATAAGAAAATCAGACATCAATGTGACTAGGAAAATCAAACATCAATGTGACTCACGGTACGATGTACAGGAAGTAAAAGCTCTATCCATAAAAATATTGACCTCCTTTCCCTCACTTAAAAAATCAACTGAATCTAATCAAGTTCCTAGAACTATCAGTCTACAGGAAACACAGGGGGTGAAGGAACAAGTTAAACAACATAAGGAAGTACCAAGTCAATCCCAGAACAAGGGCCGCTCAACAAGACAAACTTGGGTCTCTGCAGCATATCAAAAGGCATTAGCAGATGGGGGACAGGAAAGGCAGTGGCAAATGTTTAATAAAAGAAACTCACTAGACATAGTCAAATGCATGGATCTTCTCTGGCGCCTGACTCAAATAAACCAACTATACAAAAGATATATGGGCAAATCAGGAAAATTATATACTAGGTAGGATAATTAACAAATTATTGCTAATTTTGTTATGGATTATAATATAGTGTGTAAAAATATTCTTATCAATTAGACATAAGTACTGAAATATGATGATTTGGGATTTGATTTAAAATACTATAGTACACTCTTCCTTAAGAGTAAGGTGGAGGGAATAGATGAAACAAGGCTAGAAAAATATTAACAACTGTTGTTGGGGCTAGAACTTCACTATACTAGAGTATCTGTATATACTTGAACATTTCCGTAATTTTTAAAAATTAGAAATTGGGAAAATTTTTTATTCTGAAGAATTTTTATGTTTCCTATAATTGATATGTCTATTGTGCTTTGCTTTTGTTTTTTCCCCCTTTATTTGCCTAAATTGTCAAAGTTAAATTTATGTGCAAATGCAAAATGATCACCTTAAACCATGTTTCTGCCAAAAAAACAGCCCTTTCTCCTCTCTGGACTCACAGCTCTTACTTAACAGTTCCAATGTATACGTGTTGTCATTCTGTCCACTACAATTCAATAAATAAACGTACCTGTTGATGGCACATGAAAAGAAAAAAAATGTCTACCAAAGAAATAGGTGCTCAGGCAATTCCTTCAACAGCTGACTGACAGTGCCCCTCCCTGAAATTCAGACAACTGCAGCAAAGCCAGTATGAGTGGCCCCTCTTTGGGAATGCCCCCCCTCTCCACTTGTCCCAAATCCTGCCCATCTCTAACTCCACTTTTAAATAACAGCTCCTCCACAAAGACCCCCACAGTAAAAGTAACCTTCCTCCTCACACTCCTGAGCTTTCAAAATGTTGATTATAGTGTGCTTTTAAAATTAACATATGTATCACCCTCAACAAGTCAGGAAGCCCCAAAACTGAATATGGCAGAACTGAATACTAGCCAGCTTGTTGCATGCTCATGACATTTGGCATGCTGCTTTGCAAAAGACTCCAGATACACGTTTTGACTGGAAACGAAAAAACAGTTCTGAAAATAGAACAGGGCTGGGGGTCACCACCTGACTGGTTGTGGAGGTTCTTGGAGGGTGAGCATGAAATCCAGGAAAAGCACCTATAATCTAGATGTTGCCATGTAGAAAGTCGGACCCACACGTGCTCGCTTAACTTTTCTAATCTGTATGTGCTGCCACTTGTATGTTGTTTGTGCCATGAAGAGCAACATGGCACAGTTCTGACCAAAGTGTAATGTATACATGTAATTAACCAAGATGGAATACTGAAAAGGTAGACCTCGGTTCCCAAGACTGAGGCATGATTTGTAGAAACATCCTGTTTGGGATCTTCACAACTCTTTTGCATTGATTTTTTAAATTAATGTTAAATTAGAATGAACTTAACCAACTGACCACTTGGACATTATATTGTGATGTGTATTCTCTAAATTCAAGGTCTACGAACACCTTCTATCCATGAAACTATCCCTTCCCATTTTCCCAATTCCTATGGCAAATACATCCTGTACATCGTTGTGGTTGCTCAGTCACCGCAGTGCCCAACTCTTTACGACCCTGTGGACTGCAGCATGTCAAGATTTCCCTGTCCTTCAGGATCTCCCCGAGTTTGCTCAAATTGATGTCCATTGAGTCAGTGATGCTTGATATCCAAACATCTCATCGTCTGCTGGGCTTTTCTCCCTTTGTGTTCAATCTTTCCCAGTATGAGGGTCTTTTCCAACGAGTACATCTTTAGGCTCATATAAAAGACCAGCCCTGAGATCCCATGGTGAATATGTCCATCAGAATTCAAGGTAAGTCTCTTATCTTCAAATTCTCTTGTATTTATTTGTCCTGTCATGTTATACACAGATCAACTATTACAAAAATGTACAACATCAAAGTATGACTTAATCATGAAAAAGTAACCAGAAATAAACGTTCACTAATAATGCCTTTTAAAAAAATACTGATTTTTAAATTCTGATCAAATAAACAAAAAGCAATTTCTAAAACTATCATGAGTTAAATATGAAAAAGATACCTTTGACTGTCCCCTCCCTCCCTCAAAAAAATCCACCAAAATATCAAAAAACAAAAATTGGCCCATACCTCTGTTCCATATACTTTATTTAGAAAGGATTTTTATTGCTCATCATTGACAACCCAAGCTTCTTTTCTATTAAATATCAAGAATTCATTGCATAGGGAACTACTTTTTAGTTCTAATCAAGTCTAGTTCCAAACATGGCTATAGGTTTGAGTGACCATGAGCTTCTCCCACTTGTGGAAGTACAGGAAGTATTTACCACAGGAATTGGGAAAAGCAGGAAGGGGTAGTTTCACAGATAGAAAGTGTTCACAGACCTTGGATTTAGAGAATACACATCATGACATAATGTCGAAGTGATGAGTTGATTACGTTCAGACTAACTAAAACAAAACTCTGTTAGGCATATACTTAATATTTTTTAAAAGAGAGATTGTTGGGGACTTTCAACCTCTTTCACATTTTCAGAATTTAGAGGTATAGGTTAAGGTAGACTATTCTTGGTGGAACATTCTCCATGACCCCAAGTGCACATGTCATATGAACCATTAGTTCAATTTTTTTGGGGGGGGGTGTAATCAAAAGTAGCAAATAATCATTATAGGTAAATAAATCTTTAATAGTATTTCCAAAAGTTTAAATTTCTAGAAAAAATTCCTATTTCAAATTCACAGCTTTTGTTATGAATGAATTACAGATCAAGAACTTAATGAAACAGACTCAGTAAATGTGCTATTCAGAAATAATTTCACTTTTGTGTTCTAAGATAGGCTTTTTGTTACTCCTTGAACGTTTCTTTTACTCACACTAAATATGAGTGTCAAATTATGAATGTTTATGAAATATGCTCTAATGATAACGTTCATTATTTGAATAACAAATCAAGAGACATCTTCTTATAGGAGAGAGCTCTGCTTCAAACAAAGCAATTTTCAGAGAAGAGTAATTTTACAAGGATTTTTTAAAGCACCACACACAAAAAAATCCGTGTATAATTTTACAAACAGGAACCTCACAGTTAAACCTCAAACACTTTTTGAGAGAACCATACGACTAGTGTCAAGTTTTACTGTGGTAATCTCAGCGTACCATGCAGTCATTATGGATTTTCAAGACTAAAATTATGATAATTAAGTACAATAGAATACTTCAAGCTGCCTTAAATCCTCTCTGGAATAAGGTGGGGCATGGGTGAACAATCACTTAAACAGTTCTAGAATTCACTTAAACATATGGTTGGAAGTATTTAGCCAAACTGTAATTAGCTAAATAATTCTTAACAGCTAAGACCGTATCATGTTTCAGAGCTCTATGACTTCTTTCTTGTAATTTTAAATTACCTTAAAAATACACACACATGCATACACACCTAACTTGAATCTTTCTTCTGCAGAAAAGTTTGCTCTTTATATATCTGCTTTTTGCTTCAGTTGAATACTGGCCTGATAACAGTTTTCAGACATCTTTTGTTGTTAAATGAAAGGTAGTTTGCTCACTAAAATAAGTGCCATGAATGAGACCACATTTACACATGTTTGATCTGCGCCCTTATATTTTCAAATTTTTGTGAGCACAGCTTTGCAAAACTTATAATATTTTATATCAATAATTCCACACAAAATATACCTTTAACAATGTCTTCTAAATTCATTATAAAAGTAAACATATACTTTCTTCATAGCTGAAACTGTTAGACCAACACAGCTCTCTTCTGAGTCAGCAGGGGTCACTGCAGCATTTCTCCAAAGGACAGGCTGTTTTGTAACTATTTCAGCAAAAGTACTAGCTCATAGGCTTTGGGTCTTATTTCTAATGTGTTACTGTATTTCTCTTCTGTGCCCAACATGAGCGCCCAGCTTTACTCTTTCCTGCAAGTCATATAAAATGAGTGAGAGTAAAGAAACTCCTGTCTTTCTCTCTGCTAGCCAGATCTATCTCACTCAGGAGGGTCACTGCGTATGCGTCAGTTCAGCTTTATAAAAAAACCAAAGAAATGACTCCTGACCTTCCCACCTTAGGAAGCAATTTTCTATAAAGGATGACTAAGTAAAGGGCTGTTCTGGCCACAGAAAGACCACACAATGTTCTGTATACCAGATACCAGAATAAAAGAAGCCAAGGAGATTCTGAGTGCCTGGGGGGTCAAAACACAAAGATTATAACCTGTACCAAAAGCTTATGCCAGTTTACACTGTCATCAACAGTGCATGAAGGCAGTGATTTCCTCACCAGCCAACCAACACCAGCCCTACTAATCCTTGTGATTTTTGCCAATCTGTCAGAATAAAAACACTATTTTCTGGACCTCCATCTCTACCCACCCAAACATCAATTTGACTCCTTTGATTTGAATTCCTGATCACTGATGACAATAAACACATTTTCATATCTATTATTCATCTGGACTTCCTTAGCAAAACTGTACACCTCTAATGCTTATTATTACACTGGGTTTGGAGTCTTTTTCTTCCTGATTTAAAGGACACTTGTGTAGGTGAAGCCGATCAGTCGCTTCCAACTCTTTGCGACCCCATGGATTGTGGCCTGCCAGGCTCCTCCATCCATGGGATTTTCCAGGCAAGAATACTGGCGTGGCTAGTCGGTCCCTTCTCCAGGGGATCTCCCCAACCCAGGTCTCCTGCTTGGCAGGCAGATTCTTTACCACAGAGCCACCTGGGAAGCCCATGTTAAATAAAGATGATGTTAAATAAACATTTAAATATGATATATTTTCAAAAGTATAGTTCCGTAACTTGAGAATATTTTCAGACGTCATGTAGAAAGAGGAACTCAAAGTACTTTGAAAAGTCTAATCAGACATATTATTAACAATATATAAATTATCATCACCATACTAGCCTGTGAATTGTTCCCTGGCCCATGCTGGGAAAGTAAGTGGTCAGACTTCCAAGGTGGCCAAACGAGGAAAAAAAGACTGAGCCAAGAGGCGTATGCTGTACAACCGGCGCTTAATCAGTGTCAAACCCACCTTTGGGGAGAAGACAGACCCCAATGCCAGCTCTTAAATCCTCTGTAATCTTGGCTCTCTCTAACAAAGCCACTTATTAGCCCAATCCAAAAAAAAAGCGGGGGGGGGCCATAATATTCACAGTCTGCATTACCTTTAGCATTGTTGGTAACCAAATCCTGTCAGAAGTATCCAGCTGTGCTTTTGTTACAAAGAAGATAAAACTTGGGGGAGTTGACTCAATCAGAAGATTCCCCTCAGTTATTCTCCAGGAGAATAACTCCAGCTTGTCTAATCCCTTTTTAAAAAAAGGGATTTCAAACCAGACCCTATACTCCACATGTGATCTAACCAGGCAAGACCACCTATCCAGATTTCATAGTGCAGTCTTAAACTCCACTCACAGTTTTCATACATTACACGGCAGTTCTCCACTGAGCGACTTAACTGACCTGTCTGTTCTGCAGTGAACCACATCCTCCTCTCTTGTTTACTGCTTGCCTTTTGGGACATTCCTGCTGGGCTGAATAATTATTCCTATCAAATTGCTTCTGATTTAGATCCTATATACTTCTGACATTTCAAAATTTTTCCTGAGTTTGTTATCCAGAGTAGTACTAGCTTTCCTTACCGGATTCCCGTCAACTACAAACCTGACCAGCACAGTTCTTCCTTAATTCCCTCCTAAAAGCACCAATACTGGAACTTCCCAATTAAAGCTGGTCAGCAGTCTGTATTTGTGTACAATCATTTAAACACCACAAGGAACCAGGCCACCTAAGTGCATTACCCCTAGTAGTGATAGCTTACAAATTTCTCTGATATCAAGACACTAAGATCATGGCATCCAGGCCCATCACTTCACGGCAAACAGAAGGGGAAAAAAATGGAAGCAGTGACAGATTTTATATTCCTGGGCTCCAAAATAACTGTAGATGGCGACCACAGCCATGAAAATAAAAGATGCTTGCTCCTTGGAAGGAAAGCTGTGACAAACCTAGACAGTATATTAAAAACCAGAGACATCACTTTGCTGACAAAGGTCCATCTAGTCAAAGCCATGGTTTTTCCAGTAGTCATGTATGGACGTGAGAGCTAGACCATAAAAAAGGCTGAAAGTGAAACTGTTAAGTCGCTCACTTGTGTCCAACTCTTTGCAACACCATGACTGTGGACCGCCAGGCTCCTCTGTCCATGGAATTCTCCAGGCAAGAATACTAGAGTGGGTTGCCGTTTCCTCCACCAACGGATCTTCCCAACCCAGGGACTCAACCCAGGTTTTCTGCATTGCAGGCAGATTCTTTACTGTCTGAGCCACAGGGAAGCCTGTAGCAGAAGGCTGAGCACTAAAGAATTGACGCTTTTGAACTGTGGTGCTGGAGAAGACTCAACAGTCCCTCAGACAGCAAGGAGATCCAACCAGTCAATCCTAAAAGAAATCAACCCTGAATTATTCATTGGAAGGACTGATGCTGAAGCTCCAAAAATCTGGCCATCTGATACGAAGAGCTGCCTCATCGGAAAAGACCGTGCTGCTGGGAAAGATTGAAGGCAAAAAGAGAAGGAGATGGCAGAGGATGAAATGGTTAGACAGCATCACCAAAACTCAAAGGACATGAATCTGAGCAAACTCCAAGAGAGTGAAGGACAGGCGAAGGCGAGCCTGACATGCTGTAGTCTGTGTGGTCACAAAGAGCCGGACACGACTTAGCACAACAACATGAGCTCATACATAAAAAATAAGTATCACATACATGGGGCTCCCTTGATAGCTCAGCTGGTAGAGAATTCACCTGCAATGCAGGAGACCCCGGTTCGATTCCCGGGTCGGCAAAATTTCTCCTGGGTGGAGAAGGGATAGGCTATCTACTCCAGTAATCTTGGGCTTCCCTTATGGCTCAGCTGATAAAGAATCCACCTGCAACGTGGGAGACCTGGGTTCGATTCCTGGGTTGGGAAGATCCCCTGGAGAAGGGAAAGGCTACCTACTCCAGTATTCTGTCCTGGAGAATTCCATGGACTGTCTAGGCCATGGGGTCATAAAGAGTCGGACACAACTGAGCAACTTTCACTTCACTTCATCTCTCTCTCTCTCTCACACACTCACACACAGTATCACTGAAGAGTACTTACCCTCACGGTGTACACTGCAGTGACCTTCTCCATCCTATTTTATTCTATCCTAGTCCCCTGCTCCCTTCCTTCTCTTTGAAAATGCTAGTCATAGCCCACTAAGTTGATTTCATAACCAACTGATCAAATGGGACCTGCAGTTTGTAAAACAGATTTATAATAAACCTGAGTAGTTCACTTATTAATGGAAACTATTGTATTCACAAGGCTGAATTCATCATGGGGTCTCAAAGAGTGGGACACAACTTAGCGACTGAACAGTAAAACAATACTGATTAATTCACAGATATTCTAAGGAATTAAGTTAATTATCAGTTTAAGAATTAGTTTCAGAAAACATGAACTTCAACTATTTCTTGACAAGCCAGCACTGAACTTAGTAATATGAAAGGTTAATCAGTGTCCACGTTTAAAAGTATGAAGCCATCAATCTTCAAGGATAAAATTATAAATCCATTTTTCCTCTGGTTAGATTTACTGCTCACTTTGCCACAAGGTTGTGGAAGCATCGTCCATATGATCATGAGCAAACATAGCGGTCTGACCCATGCTTGGTAAATAAGAAAAGCAAACAGCCAATCCTGTTCTTTTAAAAAGATGGTAATTCCTTAGAAAGAATATGTATTTCAAAACTCAAACAGTAAATAAGTGAGGAAAATTTGAAACAAGATTCAAATATGAAAAAGAAAATCCTTATAGAAAATTATTTTTTTTTTGGCCAAGAATTTAGATAGAAAAAGTAAGCAAATACTGTGGTTCTAAAATGTTATACCTGAGAGTGTTGAAATGATTTTTCCCCCCTTTTAGTTATTCCAATGAAGGACTGTATTTGGGGGAAAAAATCCTTTTTAAAGTTTATAACCTTAAAAATTATTTCTAGAAGATCAGATGTAAACCTGGAAAATCACTCTCTTTCAAGGTCCAGCACTGCTATTTCTGTTCTGGCTAAATGCCCAAAAAAGCACAAACAGGCCACAAAACCAGCCTGAGCTGAAGCACCATAGTTGGAGATTCAGTTTGTTTCCTTTTTAAACGGCTCGAAGGCCACCGTATGGTGGTATTCAGCGTAAATAAGACTTTTTCCAGCAAAAATATTTAGAGTCACAGAATTGCACGGCCCTTTAGAGGATCATTTAGAACATATTACCCAAAGGTAATTTCTCTGAGAATTCTTCTACCCTTCCAAATCAACACACTAACTGGTATATGGAGGTTTGATCCCAGATTGAAAGAAAAACTCTAGGTGAAAATAATGAGGCTGAAAACACTATTTCTGAGGAAATGACTGAATTCATTTCTCAACTGACTGGCATGACCATATATAAAAATTCTTGCTTGTGTTTTTGGAGGGAAAAAGTTCCCAATCCTATAGCCAAACCTCGTGGACCAAAAGATGTGGTCATGCCACATCTGGTGGTACACACTCACTAGGAGTTCTTTCAGGACTTAGAATACAGCCAGGGAGATGAGGCACACACAGGAAGAGTGCACTCTATGGAAGACTAATTCATGCCACCAGCCCCTGCATGGCAAAACCCAACTAACAGAGGAGACGAGAGGCAAGCTCAGAGGATGGACAGGGTGTTGTGTGCTGAAGGTCTCACACCTCAACAGAGGAGATGCTTCTTGAGCTGCATTTTATAGACACAATAAATTTGGATAAAAGAAAATGTATTACAATTGATCAGAGAGCTTCATGAAACAATCTGAGCTCCAGTAAGGAAACAAAAATTACTTTTTGTAATTTCATCAACTTCTAGGGGGGTAATAAGTGTCGAATGAAAAGGAAGGCAGAAGGCAGTGTGTTTACAGAACTCACTGTAAACTTAAGTGCTATTTACAGAATAACCACATGGTTCCTTTTATTGCTCAAAGAACATTCCACACTTTATGGAGTGGTTCTTTTCAGGTGAGTGTTAATATCACAATATAGTCACAATGGAAAACTTGCTTTTTAATCTGAAAGCTGTACTGAAAATGTACAACAGATAAATCTGACAGTGGCTTTTAAACCTTGCCCTAAGGTCTAGAGCAGGTGAGGGTCCATCTCCTGTCTAACCCAAATACCTCACTCTTAATCGTTTTTTTTTTTTTTTTTAATGTTGGGCTTCTGTGTCAGAAATTTGACAAATTTTTTAAAAACTACTAATTCATGACATAAAACAATGTTCATTAAACATATCTGTATGGTGGACATGGAACTATTTTCTGAGGAAAACAATCACTTGGCTTCCAAGTCAACTTAAACAAGTAGATTTGAAATCAAGTCCTGGTTAAGGTCTGCAATTTACCAAGGCAGATGATTAGTGCTGCTGGTCCCCTCAGCTCATTGTTAAAGCAGAAAACTATAACCTTGGACTCCCTGGCACTCGATTTTCATGAAAAGTTCAGTGGCATGAGTGACTGTAGAGGGTCATTTCCATAGCTAAAGAGCATCAGAAAAGTGGTGGTTTAATTAAACTGCACTCCAGTCTAACATTATTCCTATGTTCTGTACTAAGATGCTTTAAACTTGAACAGGGTACTTTTACAGACACTGTAGAGAACAGAGAGAAGTGTACCAAGGACCCAGTGCCTGCATTAATAAAGCATCCACAGGGTCTCAATTCCTGGAAAAATTATGTTTCTCCTAAGCGGCCGGTTTGTATTTTACCTCATGAACACAGCCTTGCAACTGATCTTCTTTTCTTCTATGTTCTGGCTTCTAAACTCAAAGCCAAATGTGCGGTCCCCAACCAGCTAATGTAAAAGACATGCATTTATTTGTGTCCTAAGGTTGCCCCAAGAATCACTTTGTCTTTCCTTATTTTTCTTTTGCTTATCTAACTCTTTGGAGTGAGGAAGAGAATGGGACAGAAAGGAGAAAAGAGAAGAAAACACATTTTTTTTTTTTTCATTTCCCTAAAATGGAAGGCAAGGAACAAGAAAAAAAATAACTAGCTAGTTTTAACAAGGGTGTGGCTTTTAACCTTACCACCATGATAAATTTGCTAAAAATAGCAAGGTCTAGTGTGTCAGTTTTCTTGCTCAGGTAGAAACAGGTAACACTGCTGAGGGAATATCCCATCTGGGGAGAGATGACTAAGTCAAACAGGAAAACTGTATCAAAGCAATCAACATGCACAGTGTACAACGAAATAAAGTGCTTCCGTCATTTTTCTTGATTTTCAGAATATCAGTCCTGAGTATTCACGGGAAGGACTAATGCTGAAGCTGAAACTCCAAGAGTCTGGCCATCTGACACAAAGAACTGACTCATTGGAAAAGACTCTGATGCTGGGAAAGATCGAAGGCAGGAGGAGAAGGAAATGACAGAGGATGGGATGTTTGGATGGCAACATCAACTTGATGGATGTTGAGTTTGAGCAAGCTCTGGGAGCTGGTGATGGACAGGGAAGCCTGGCGTGCTGCTGCAGTCCATGGGGTCGCAGAAAGTTGGACATGCCTGAGCAACTGCACTGAACTAATCATTTTTCTTTAGAGTCAAATAAATTCTGTGACTAACCCATGGCCCAGGCCTCCTCTCTAAAGTGAGAGATGCTTGTCACAGCTCCTCTATCTCTCAAAAAGCCCTGACTCCAGCATGCAACTCCTGTCCAGTCCCAGTCATTGAGTAAACATAAATTAAAAAATACTTCCAAAAGTTTATTCAACATATTTTTCAAGCCCTTATTATCTATGAGGCTTTACAGATATTATTATACTAAGTGAAGTAAGTCAGAAAGAGAAAGACAAATATCATGACATCACTTCCATGTGGAATCTAAAATATGACACAAATAAACTTATTTACAAAACAGAAACAGACTCACAGACATAGAAAACAAACTTACCATTGCTAAAGAGGAAAGGTGGAGGGGGATAAATTAGGAGTTTGGGATTCATATATACACACTTCTATATATAAAACAGATAATCAAAACAGACCTACTGTTTAGCACAAGAAACTCTACTCAACATTCTGTAATAACCTATATGGGAAAAGAATCTGAAAAAGGAATCACTTAACTGTACATCAGAAACTAACACTATACTGTAAATCAACTGTAACTAAAAAAAAATTTTTTTTAAGTCTCTTTCAGAGCTGCATGGCATCTAACAACAACCATTTAAAAACTGGAACATCACAACTTCTTTCTTCAACAGTTCCTGAGAAGCTGCATATGTGAGTGGACAAGGAGTGAGAGAGGGAATGTGGGCAAAAATAAGATGTTTACATTTAGAACCTCTCCTTTCAAGTGTCTGACTTGAGGAAAAGCAGAACATTTTAGAGTTAGAACATCATAGTTCCCAGACAAAAAAGTCTTTTGGTTCCAATGTAGAGAAAACCCTTTCAGTTAAAAAAGAAGGATCAGACAGCTGCCATGACTCCACAATTAATGCCTCAAAAATCAAGCTACGTTAGGAGGAGACACCTTGGGATCCGAGAGACAACCTTGCTCCTTAAGTGTCAAAAATGGGGGTAGTGGTCAAAGAACAGCTAGTTTTGTAGCTGCTGAATGTTAGATGACATAATTTATCATCTAAACCAGGAAGCTGCAGGGAATAAATGGTGACACAGTGAATAATTATGTGAGGACAACAGTCATAAACCTGGACTTCTCCTGGCAAACCAGGATACTTGGTTACCCCTACTAAATTGCCTCCCCTATGACCAGACAACATTTACCTTGATCTAGCAAGGGTAAAGCACTTTCCACTGACAGCAAGGCCTAGCAACCTGTTTGAAAAACAACATCTTTTAAGAGTTCACAGCATAAGCTCTTATCAGACCCAAGTTCAAATCCAAGTTCCACCATTTAGTAGAAGTATACACAAAAACTCTTGGGCAAAACATTTACCTTCTGAGTCTTGTTTATTTACAAATGCTTTAACATGAATAAAACACCCAGGGTTGCATTTAAAACATAGGGAGGGCTTACTAATAAATGGCAGTTATCAGTCTGCATGAGCTTTTACTATACTGAAGTAAAGATTAACCCTCTATACCATGCAATGTTTTTTCACATATTTAACCTTAGTTTTTTTTTTTTTTTCCCCTTTCGATCACTTGATAGCAATGGAAATAAGCCTGCTTCTCATTCAAAGGTCTGATAAATACTCATATAAATGTCCTTCCTAATTTATGTTTTTTAATTCATTCTCCCATCAGGTTTATTTTCATAAAGGGGTAGCTTAAGTTATCAAAATTGATTTTCCCGAAGAACAGATAACCAGTTATCTAAAACTCTTTTGCTAAATAATCCTTCTTCCTTCCCAGTGATGTACGATTTCACTTATGTAGCAGGTACATTTATTTATATCTTTCACTAAACTCCCTAAGGTGACTTCTTAAAAATCTGGCTATACTCTCTGGCCAAGATACACTAATTTAATTTGGGAGATTTTCTTTCTTCATAACATTCAGTATTCACATTCAAGAACAAGGTAACTCTCCATCTTTAAGTCTTTTTTTCATTCAATTAAATTTATACTAGTTTTCTTCAGAGATACCAAACATTTCTTAGCAATCCCCTCAACTTACGAATTTGATTTTTGGTTGCTATGATGAGATTGTTCTCCCAGTATTTTGAGAACTGGATATTGCTAGCAAGAAAAATGCTACCAACTTTTAAGTGTTTTTATGTGGTATACAGCTACCTTATTGAACTCTTAGTCTTTCAATTGATTCTGTTGGTTTTCATAGGTTTAAGACTGCAACATCTACAAATATAGCTGCACCATTTTTTCAAACAGTTGTACCTTTTATTTGATGTATCTTGCATTGGCCAGGATAATGCTAAAGGTGTAGGACAGGCTTGTTTCATTTTCTGATTTCAAGGGGAATTCTACTAGTGCTTTCCAATTAGTAGGTTGTTTGCTGTTGGTTTAAGATATTCTTTTATCTCCTACCAGCTTTTAAAGAGTTCATAAGCAACAAGAACTGTTGAATTAACATTGTTATCTTGGCTATATTAATATGATACCACATGTTCAATGTATGCTGGTACCAGACTGCAAGGGTTCAAAAACTAGGTTCTGTGACTTATTGGCAATTTGTCCAGCGGCAGATTATTTTAACTTCTTGGCCTAAATTCTGTCACTCGTAAAATGAGGGTAATAACAACAACCTCCTTTTTGACAACCTCCTTTCTGAGTTGTTCTGAGGACTGTGAACTGAGATAATATATTAGAACAATGGCATATAGTAAATACCAAGTGTTACATGTCCTTTGTCTTTTTTTTTTTTGGGTAGTTTCCATGTTACTCTTTCCATATATCTCACCCTTTCCTCCCCTCTCTCCATGTCCATAAGTCTATTCTCTATGTCTGTTTCTCCACTGCTGCCCTGTAAATAAATTCTTCAGTACCATTTTTCTAGATTCCGTATGTATGTGTTAGACTATGATATTTATCTTTCTCTTTCTGACTTACTTCATTTTGTATAATAGGCTCTAGGTTCATCCACCTCATTAGAACTGACTCAAATGTGTTCCTTTTTATGGCTGAGTAATATTCCATTGTGTATATGTACCACAACTTCTTTATCCATTCATCTGTCAGTGGACATCTAGGTTGCTTCCTGTTCTAGCTATTGTAAACAGTGCTGCAAAGAACAATGGGATACATGTGTCTTTTTCAGTTTTGGTTTTCTCAGGGTATACGCCTAGGAGTGAAATTGCTGGGTCATATGGTAGTTTTATTCCTAGTTTTTTAAGGACTCTCCATACCATCTTCCATAGTGGCTGTATCAATTTACATTCCCACCAACAGTGCGAGAGCATTCCCTTTTCTACACACCCTCTCCAGCATTTATTGTTTGTAGACTTTTTGATGACAGCCATTCTGACTGGTATGAGGTGTTATCTCATTGTAGTTTTGATTTGCATTCCTCTGCTAATGAGCAATGTTGAACATCTTTTCATGTGTTTGTTAGCCATCTGTATGTCTTCTTTGGAGAAATGTCTGTTTAGGTCTTTTCCCCACTTTTTGACTGGGTTGTTTGCTGTTCTGGTATTGAGTTGTATGAGCTGCCTGTATATTTTGGAAATTAATCTTTTATCATTTTTTCATTTGCTATTATTTTCTCCCATTCTGAGGGTTGTCTTTTCACCTTGCTTATAGCTTCCTTTGCTGTGCAAAAGCTTTTAAGTTTAATCAGGTCCCACCTGTTTACTTTTGTTTTTATTTCCATTACTCTAGGAGGTGGGTCATAGAGGATCCTGCTTTGACTTATGTCAGTGAGTGTTCTGCCTATGTTCTCCTCTAAGAGTTTAATAGTTTCTGGTCTTACATTTAGGTCTTTATTCCATTTTGAGTTTATCATTGTGTATGGTGCTAGGAAGTGTTCTAATTTCATTCTCTTACTCGTCCAGTTTTCCCAGCACCATTTATTGAAGAGGCTGTCTTTGCCCCAATGTATATTCTTGCCTCCTTTGTCAAAAATAAGGTACCCATAGGTGCATGGGTTTATTTCTGGGCTTTCTATTTTGTTCCTTTGGTCTATATTTCTGTTTTTGTCCCAGGGCCATACTGTCTTGATGACTGCAGCTTTGTCAGGAAGGTTGATTCCTCCAGCTCCATTCTTCTTTCTCAAGACTGCTTTGGCTATTTGAGGTCTTCTGTGTCTCCATGTGATTTGTGAAATTTTTTTCTAGTTCGGTGAAAAATGCCATTGGTAGTTTTGAGGACTGTGAACCGAGATAATATATTAGAACAAGGGCATACAGTAAATACCAAGTGTTACATGTCCTTTGTCTTATAAGAGAATTTCCTACTTAATTAAATTTGCTGGTGCTTTATTGAGAATTTTCACGGTTATTCTGATATGTGAAATTGAAACAGTTTTCTTCTTTTGTGATGTCTTATCAGGTTGTCGTTCTTCTATTTTATTATGTTTTTAAGAGTTCATGCTACCTTTTAAAAGTGAATTTTACATATCCTGGTATTTTTCTAGATCTAAAATTATCAAGATAGATTATTGATAAGTATTCCAAGATTTTTAAAAGAACTTATCATTTCTATATTATAGAAGTCCAAAGCTCCCCTCCCTCTTTTGGTTGGGAGGCCATGGCCTTTAACATACATTTACTATACTTCATAATTAACACACTATTCAAGTGCTCCAGCTCAAAACAATCCCCAAGAGCAACCAGTTCCGCTTTCATCATCAGCTCTTTCAAAGTTGCACATGACATACAAATTTAGAGCTACTGACTCTCTCTGGTCACTTCCTTCTGGATGTACTGCTATGTCTTGTTCCTCTTCCCTATTCCTTATTCCTTCCTCTTCTTAAGAAGCATCTGCAAAAGATAGTTGTGCCCTTTCCAACACCTATGATATCCTAGGATAAGGACACTCAGTAGTGTGAGAGCTTTCATAAGATAAAGAAGAAAAAAGCTAACATTTGTCACCCTCAGCTCCCTCTCGGTAAGTTTTTAGCTTTCGAGAGGGCAGAGTGCACGCTCCTATTGTCCAGTCCTCTTCCCATCAACCCACTTCCAGTCACTCACTAGACCGTCTTCAGGAGCAAGACAACTAACTCTTGAATAAACAAATGGTTACAACCAATCTCAGGGAACAGGGATGAATGATTTTAACAGCATGAAACTAGGAAGTACTAATATTTACTTTGCTGTGTGCACATGCAGGAAGATGGGACAAGTTCTAGTTCCTTCTCGCCTACTCGAGAAGGCAAGGCACGGGGCTACTGTTTCTGAGACTGACTTGCCAGATGCAGCTTAGGAAAAGCATATTATTATAAAGCTATATTCTAATACAATGAACATAAGTAAGATGATCTTGTAAAGACATCAAAATGATTTCTAAGTCCTAAAAGATATTTCAACTTAAATTGTATGATTTAACATTTTTTCAGTCAATCTCAAATATGAATGAAACAATGAACCATTACAGATCCGTACTTTGGCTACATGCTCATTATCCAGGAACTTAACAGAATCCTAGGAGGAAAAGAAAGAGTTAATAAATGGACAGCAGCCTCTGGAAATCAGCACTCTGCTAAGGCTGCACCCCTTTCTGGAATCTGTCCAGCAATCAACACTGAGTTTAGTGCCTATGAGTGGTGGATTCCACCTTTTCCTTTTTTGGAAGTACAGTACGTGAGCTTCCCTCCTCTTCCTACACAGATCCCTCTCTTCACTGCTCCTCGAAGACCACCAACAGCTACTCGGCAATGTGAAAGTCCTCTCAGCATCCTAGGATATCACATGTGCTGACCAAAAAACCTTGACGTCATTTGTTTCTGTAACAGAAATTCCCTATGTTCCGGGATGAGTCGACATTCTAACAGCTTGTGGTGAAAACAACAGAGCACGGTGGGACATGAGCGCGCCCTCTGCGACCAGGGTTTCACACCTAGGGCCCCTCTCTAGGGGTGTGACTTCAGGCCAATTACGGAGCTTCTCTTTTTCAACTGAAAACAAGGGAATGAAAATAGATTACAGGATTAAATGAGGCAGATATATAAAGAGATCTTAAACTTTATACCAGCAGGTAACACACATGTGCCATGTTAGTATATTTATTCTTTTTACCTCACTCCTTTTGCTTACATAAGCACAGATGCCTCTTTAATACTGAATTGGTCTGCCTCAATAATGTTCATTGAATGAGAGGTTCTACCTCTCATTTCAGCAACTTCTGGTCAAACTGAGGACAAATGGGCAATTAAAGAAACAAAAAGAGAAAATATAATCAGGGACAGACAATGAAAATGCCTCAGTAAGTGACAAAAATGTCTGCAGTAGCCAGCTAAGTTCAGGATGAAGGAGAGTAGTCTACAAACTGATTTGGCCTCTGCCATTGTTAACACCCTCTAAATATTCCTTTTCTTAGGTTAGGACACAAAAATTAAACCCCCAATAGCATTATAAAATATTGAGAGGGGGATTTAAAAAACTGCAGAAAAGAGATATAACAGGAAACAGCAAACTTTACCTTGTCCTTCTTTCAGTGAACTACAACTGTAAGAATACTAAATTAATCACTGATATAGGTATGTACTTATGTGTATTTAACTACATGCTATAAAGAAAGATTATTCTAAACTTAAGATATTGTTATAAATAGTTTAAAAAATACAAGAATATGGCATGAAGCAATTATGAGGCAAATCAACTTTAACTGGGTCCTAATAGGCGTGCTGCAATTCACGGGGTCGCAAAGAGTCGGACACGACTGAGGGACTGAACTGAACTGAACTGAATAGCTTCCCTGGTGGCTCAGATGGTAAAGAATCCACCTGCGATGCAGGAGATCCTGGTTCAATCCTTGGGTCAGGAAGATCCCTGGAGAAGGGAATGGCTACCAACTCCAGTATTCTTGCCTGGAAAATTCCATGGACAGAGGAGCCTGGTGAGCTATAGTCCATCGGGTTGCCAAGAGTTGGGGCACAACTAAGCAACTTTCACTTTATGGCTATTTTAAAGCTTAGTATTCCAAAGGGCTAACATCAGAAATGGAGAAGGCAATGGCAACCCACTCCAGTAACCTTTCCTGGAAAATCCCATGGACGAAGGAGCCTGGTAGGCTGCAGTCCATGGGGTCACCAAGAGTCGGACACGACTGAGCGACTTCACTTTCACTTTTCACTTTCATGCATTGGAGAAGGAAATGACAACCCACTCCAGTGTTCTTGCCTGGAGAGTCCCAGGGACAGCGGAGCCTGGTGGGCTGGCGTCTATGGGGTCACACAGAGTCGGACACGACTGAAGTGACTTAGCAGCAGCAGCAGCAACATCAGAACAAATGATATATCCAGCTACGTATCAAAAAAAGAGTTCAGGTTCACTTGAAGGCCACTTTAACACTTTCAAAGTCCTAAAATATTTTCGAAAGTATGTACAGTGCAGCGGAAGGAGTTTTTGAACTTGAGTTAGCTATGAGGTTTGGGGCACTTAGAGTCTATCAGACATGTTATGCAAAGCATTTCTTACTGAGTCCTCAGGACTACTGCATGCATAGGTTCTACTCTCGCTATTTTACTGATAAGAGAGCTGAGGCAGAATGGGCACTGAACGCCCTGCCCAAGCAAACAACCAGAATCTAAATCCAGGAATTCTAAGGCCAGAATCCTTCCTCTTGCAGGCTAAGCTCTAGTTTCCCCACTCACAAAACAATCTTGACAGTATCTTCTCACCCTAACATCTTAAAGAGTTTATAAATTCATGTAATCTCACAGTGTTTCTCAAACTAAATGGGGAATTATTTGAGGACCTAATAACAGCCATGAAATTAAAAGACGCTTACTCCTTGGAAGGAAAGTTATGACCAACCTAGATAGCATATTAAAAAGCAGAGACATTACTTTGCCAACAAAGGTCCGTCTGGTCAAGGCTATGGTTTTTCCAGTGGTCATGTATGGATGTGAGAGTTGGACTGTGAAGAAAGCTGAGCGCCGAAAAATTGATGCTTTTGAACAATGGTGTTGGGGAAGACTCTTGAGAGTCCCTTGGACTGCAAGGAGATCCAACCAGTCCGTCCTAAAGGAGATCAGTCCTGGGTGTTCATTGGAGGGACTGATGCTGAAGCTGAAACTCCAGTACTTTGGCTACCTCATGTGAAGAGTTGACTCACTGGAAAAGACCCTGATGCTAGGAGGGATTGGGGGCAGGAGAAGGGGACGACAGAGGATGAGATGGCTGGATGGCATCACCGACTCGATGGACACGGGTTTGGGTAGACTCCAAGAGTTGATGATAGACAGGGAGGCCTGGCATGCTGCAATTCATGGAGTCGCAAAGAGTCGGACATGACTGAGTGACTGAACTGAACTGAACATACATTTAAAAACAGAATAAAAAGTATCAGAATGCACTCATTGTACATAGGAAGGCCTAAGTATTATTTCATGAAACTTCTTTTTCAGTTTTGACAGTGTGTTTATATATGTGCTGGGCCATTGATCAAAAATGTAATTTCTCACTATGGGCTGAAGTTAAAAAAAAAAAAAAGGCTTGAAAAGTCACTCATCTAAGATATTCATTCTTTCAAACATAATTGAAAATAAATTATTCAATCTTAGTTGAATTCCAACTTGTAAGTAATCATTACAATTATAAAGCAAATGTTTTGAATTCCATACTAATAAGTATGAAAATAAGAGTTTTCTCCAAATCATGCTCTAATAGACCCCTCCTTCAAGGTGTCTGTGGTCATTTCCTGGGGAAAGAAGATGTTTCTGTGACCAAGTGCACTTGACAAATGGTGAAATACTGCACACTGCAGTCCCTCCTGGACAGTCATAATGCACATTATTAAAACTCTGAAAAGCTCTGCAGAAACACAGTAACACAACCATCATCAAAAAATAAAAACTGATTAACTGTTTTTAATCCAGTGCTTTCCTAAACTTAACATTTCTCTGGAGCCTCTCCCACCAACTAGTAATCTCTCCTAAAACTAGTGTTCTGCAAAACACAATTAAGGAAATACTGCTTTATGTGAACTTATCAGGACAAAGGAGATCCTAATAAGCTTCAGCTTTACAGCAAGAAACCTCAATCAAATAAGTATAAAGATAGCAGAGAGAAATAAAATACACAGAAAACTGTGCTTTGGTTAAGTATTTCATCTCTGCTGAGTAGTTTTATCAGAATACTATATAACTGAATCATTTAATAAATACTTACAGAAACAATGTATCATACTCTGAAAACAGGATATGGGGGAAGAGGGAAAAAGAGATATGCAAAAAGGTTAAAAGAAAACCAGCAACTCAGCTATATTACAATCTATTGTACAAAATTTACATGGGAAATCTATTGATACAAAAACCTACATACTCAGGAGAAATGTGTCTCTCTCTCTCTCACACACACACACACAGAATAGAGAATAAAACCATACTGCAAAGAAACAGCCAAACAATCTGTAGGGCTTCCCAGGTGGCACTAGTGGTAAAGAATCTGCCTGCCAGTGCAGGGGATGTAAGAGACATGGGTTTGGTTTGGTCCCTGGGTTGGGAAGATCCTCTAGAGGAGAGGTACGGCAACCCACTCCAGTATTCTTGCCTGGAGAATCCCATGGACAAAGGAGCCTGGCGGGCTACGGTCCATAGGGTTGCAAAGAGTCCAATACAACTGAAGTGACTTGGCAAGCATGCACACAAATGATCTGCAAGGATCATTTCTGTGACCTGAGTTGCTGTCTCTCTGTTGGAGAATCCACAGTCATAAACTAGCTCTTAACATGCCATCAAAGAGGGGAAGAGCTATTTACCTGGAAACTCTGAGACTGGCATACAGAACAAGACCAGTATAACGGGCAATAAAAACTGCCTGCGGAACAAACACATTCATCATAGATGTCTGAGGAGCTATAAATGTTCAGGGGTGGTGAATACTGCTCTCATCTCTTATCAGTAACAGAACTCTGGGCTGGAAACAATCCTATCTAGGCCAGCCTACCACCCCTTCACAGGTGGAGGATTAGTACCAATACAACCAAAGAACACTATTAATATCTTAGGCATGTTCTTCACATCTTCCAATTGGTTTCTACATTATTGGCCCTTTCTTTTCCACTCACACTGCCTTCAGTTAATATTTTCCCTTTCCCCAAAACAGCTCACAGAACTTTACAACATATACTGCTTAAAAGCTGACAAATGAAACTAGTTATGAGGCTTGAAGATTTGTTTATCATTAACTTACTAAGCTTAGTAACAAATATTAGTTCCCAATCATTTATTCATAAGTACAAAAAAAGAAAATTTGGGGAAAAAATAGATTTTGATATACTATTACCTGAAGCAATACAGTAGTAGTGAAATAATATGAAGCGTCAGAACACAACCAGCAGAAAAAAAAGTTAAGAGCATGGCCTCAGAGCTCATGTAAAGAAACTTGACTTTAAGACCACAAGCAAAAGGAGAGGTGTCCAGGAGAGGGGGAAAAAGGCCTACAGAAAGCTTACACATAGGATCACTGAAAAAAAGAGCAAAAGAGACTGAAAGGGCTTTTCAGTTTGGTCCCCTGAGTATAATAATGGGATAACTGAAGCCTAGAGAGGTGGAAAGACTCACCCAGAGTGACATGGTTAGCGAACAAGTCAGGACCCAGCCCAGAAACCTTTCAATCTGCCAGGCTTCTGCATTGCCCACTATAACACAAGGTCTCTCATCTTCTTACAGACTAACATGGAAAACAAACACTACTTACCGGCCAAATAAACCTATAAACCACTCATCAAATTATGACTCTATATAACTAAAGCATTTAGAATACAACATCTCATTCTGTGTTACAATATGTGGTTGCTGCCTAGAAACCTATTAATGCCCCCATTAGGGTCTATTTACAAACTTTCATTCTAAAGTTACTGAACCAAATAAGTCAGCAAGAAACTAAGACCCTATGGAAGGAAATAAAAGTATTTCATATGAGAGAGTCATAGTGTGTCTCATGGACAGAGGAGCCTGGCAGGCTACAGACTACAAGAGGGTTGCAAAGAGGCGGACACGACTTAGCGACCTAACAACAAACGCTGTGTTGTGGCGAGCACACACTTAGCAGTCAGGCAGATCGGGGTTCAAATCCCTGCTCAACTGTGCAATGTCTGCGTGACCTTGGACATGCCCTCACTTTCGCTTCCGTCTATAATGAATATAATATATAATACTACTTGATTCTATTTCAACTTCATATTCTTACAACTAGCTCCGCCTAACAAAAAAAACTTGCTAGCTACATCATAATTATAAACATTAGTATATTAAACTCCTTAAAAAAAAAAAGGACTATGTGCCACAAAGCATTTAACATATGAATACAATCTTTGCAGATGTTGGTGAAAATTTTCAAATACACTACTACATAAAGTATAAAACTAACTTTCAAGCAAACTGGATAAAGAGCAGAGAATCAGGTTCTACATCAGCCCTGCAACTAATAAGCAGCACAACCCTCAGCAAGTGACTATACTTTGAGAAAGCTCTGTCAGTTACAGCTCCAAGGCAGCCACCTGCTGCTCCAGCATGGTGTGGAAAGAACCGTTCCGACCACAGGATTCCCAAAGCTCTCATGTTTCTTCTACTAGAAACAGTCCAGCATCAGCACCACCACCACGTTAGGGTACACATACAAAGCTTCGTTCTAAAGTACTAAACCAAAAACAGTCAGCAAGAAACCAAGACCCTAAAGAGGGAAACAAAACTATTTCATATGAGAGAGTCATGCTGTTTCCGGGTGCCCACATTTTGAAGTGAGGCGGATCTGGGTTCAAATACTTGCTCAAAACTTAGTGTGTGCCAGGCCCTGTTCTAAACACTCTAGACACAGTAACTCATTTAACCCCCTACAGTCTTCTCAGATGGTCTATAGCAGCAGCAGTCCCAACCTTTTTGGCACCAGGACCGGTTTCGGGGAAGACAGTTTTTCCAGGGACTGGGAAGCAGGGGGCTGGTTTCGAGATGATTCAAACACATTACATTTATTGTGCACTTTATTTCTAATCTAATGCCACTCCTGATCTGACAGGAAGTACTGGCCCATGACCTGGAGGTTGAGGACCACAGGTCTGTACCTATCCAAGGACTCTAAGCTACAGAGAAGTGAAGGAATTCACCTAGTTACACAGCCCACAGGAGGGGGTGAGGGTTCAACAATGCAGGAGTCTGGCTGCATCGGTGCTTTTAACCACTAGTGACACCGGCTCCCAGAATCCTATAAGTCCCAGAGAGGGTCTTAAACTGTAGACACGTAAATGCAAATCTGTTCATGCTATTTCCTCCTTGTGCCTAAATACAGCTGATAAATAATCTATTGGAGGGAGAGAACAGTGACTAACACGTTAACAGTACCCTGTAAAAGAACAAGCTACAGATCATTAAACAAAGTAATAAAGCAGCAACTTAATTAAGATCAAGCTACAAAATGTGTATTTTGTTTCTCAAATATTTTATCAAAATAATCAAAGTGCTGGGATGCTGCTTTAACATTATCATACTTCCCTGGTCATCAAAAATTTATCTACTGGATAATGCTCCTGAAGAATAATTATTGTATAAAACCAGACTGCCACTAAATATTGGTTAACCGGATTTTTCTGCCTTTGTAACTGCACACAGGAAAATGCACATATACATACAAAGAAGCACATACAAACCTACAACTTAAACGCTGTATTCGGAGCATCGAAATCTCAAATTAGACACAATGTATGAAGGGTTATGAAAACAGGTATGTGCCAGCCGCTGCCCAACATAAATGACCAGGGCAGGCTGGACCTCTCCCCTTTGGAGCTACTTCACACCTGACTGATTTCCTGCAATTCTCTGTATGCCGCTCTTCCTTCCTCTGCCAACCTGACATCACAGTTGCTAAAAACCACAATTCTGCCATTCCCTCACCCCTATCTCAAGAGAAAATTAAAAAGCACAGTAGGGCCAGGAAGCGCAACAGAGTAGAAACGGTACATTGAAGGACAACACACACACACTTACATACACACACGTATGTACACACACACACCCCCTCCTTCCAAAAATGCTGACTGCAATAAGCTGTTTTCATCACCAGAATCTATCATCTGCTGCCCAGTCTTACAGTAACTTTTCAGAATCTTTGGGAGGCCCAAGAAACCGAAACAACATTTAGCGTTTACTTCCAGAAGGATCTACTCTATAAATACTGGTGGTACAGACATTTGCCTCACTTTGCTCTGCCCTCATACTACGGACTGATAAAGGTAGTGATTATGGTCCAGTTGGATGGTCATCTGAGTGGTAAGACACATAAAGTAAGAATTCACACAGCTCAATTCCTTTTTAAATTAAGGATGGCTCCAAAACCAGTCTTCTTTTCAATAAAAAATATAGACCAATGACTAAATTGTTATGCAATATTTAGGCTACTTGGTTTGATATGCATTCACACAAATACAAGATCTTTATAACCTCAATAATAACAAAAGAAATCACGAGCAATCTAATTCAGAGGTTCAAAGATTTGATCTTTTCCATAATTTCATCACATAAAGTTTTACCAACATTTTGCCATTATCTATACTAATCCACCTACAGGATTCCTATTTCTATTAATACCCAACAACACCCATATAATCAAAGTTCTAGGTAAAAGGAGCCATGGAAAGGAGGGAAACTGATTTTTAAAAGATCACTGGAAAGGTAGCCAGAAGATACTACCTAACAGGAAGTCCTGCCCTATACTGGATTTTAATTTTCCCTGCCAAAGTGGGGGGATTTGGGTTTGTGTCTATATTTTTATGGCAGATGGTACAACTGTGAATGATCAACTTCTCCTGGAAAAAAGGATCCTGGCATAGTATGGCAGTTACTGCGGAAATCTATAACCTAAAGATGGAGAAGGAAATGGCAACCCACTCCAGTATTCCTGCCTGGAGAATCCCATGGACAGAGGAGCCTGGTGGGCAGCAGTCTATGGGGGTCACAAAGAGTCGGGCATGACTAAGCAACTAACACACACACACACATAACCTAAAGAAGTTTATCCAAAGAAAAATACTTTAATAAATATTCAAAAGTAATAAAGGATGCCGTGTGGTATACACATTTACAACGTAAAAGATTCAAATAAAACCACATTCGGACTTCCTTGACGGTCCAGTGATTAAGACTCTGCCAGGGGACACAAGTTCGATCCCTGGCCTGGGAACTAAGATCCCACATGCCATAGAGTGTGGCCAAAAAATAAATACATATATAAAACAAGTGAAACCATATTATAAAACTAAGCCCCATAGTTAAACTGGGCTTTCTCAGCTATTCTTTTACATTAACCTTATGAAAACTTACACACTCTAACTCAGTATCCCACTTTAAATGCCGTGAGAAACAGAAATAGAGACCTCACTGACTGTAAAGCACAAGGGAAAACGGGCTTAAATAAGAACCTGAGAATGAACTACGGTGATCTGCCATGAAAGTTTTAACAGCAGCAAATTATTTCACGACAAATTCTGTATTTCACAAAGAAATACCAACAGAAAAATCAAATACATAGTCTGAATCTTTGTGATGTCATGATCAAAAGGTTAGATGAATGGGCTTAGTATAAAGACATTTTCAGGGGTAGGGGGAGGTGGGATGTGGTGGGTGGGGGAGGTACATCACAGTGTATGGGAGATATTAAACCAGCTATGAAACTACTCTTTTTATAGTGCCTTTTTAAAATTACATCCACTCATAAAGCAGAAATATGTGATCTCTTCTGTACCTGATGACAGCACACATTCGAAATGATAAAACCTTTCTTTATTCAATAAGCAACAGGATCCAAATCTTACAGAAAAGTTAACAGTCTTCAAACAAGAAGGCTTTACAAAAAGTTGTGTCTCAGCAATAATTACTAAGCCTGATCACTGCATTTTATCTGAGGTAAATAAGTCAATCCTGACAGAAAAAAAAATAATACACTTAAGAAGATTTCCCTTACATCTGGGTAAAAATATTTTTATATGAAGATATTCAATGACAAAAAGGAAAAGCCTAATAAAAACTATACATATATATATATCTGTATTTATATAGCTTATTTCATTATGTAAAGCAAAAATAGAAAAAATAAAAAGGAACATGCAAAAATGTTAACAAGAACAAAATCTAAGCGATAAGATTACAGAAGATAATTTTTTAAAATTTTACAATACTTCCTGCATTTTACAAGTCTGTCTTTTTAACTGAAAAAATTGACATTCACTTGTCATATAAGCAAACAACAAATAAGGGTTCACAAAACCAACACCGGTTCTAAGCTGCTTCCACAGACTTTTTAGACTTCAAATACAAGGGCTTTATTTGCTAGTTATCTGGAAAAAGGGAACAAAATAAAGCCAAAGACTTTCACTTCTAGTTCTCCTATAAATTTTTCATAACTAAAAAACTAATAAAGAAATGTTTACCTTTCTACAAGAAGTTTCTATGTCCAACTTTTTATTAGTAACAATCTGATTTTTTAAAATATCCATTTATATTGCCTTACACAAACACCATCTCAAATAACTGAGTTATGTTCAGCTCAGCAGTCCCAAAATGTAGGCATCTAATACACAGTGCGAGAAGTTCTGATGCATTTTAGCTTACCGCACCAACAGAAACATCTCATTTTATACACATCTTTCCATTACTACTTAAAAGTCTGATATCTATTGAAGTTTTTTGCAAAAGGTACTTTGGCCTAGCCTGGACATGGATTTATCTGAACATCCAGAAAGCTGTCAAAATCTATCTCAAAGTGCATTATATTCAAGGCACAGAATGTCAACTCTTTACTGGGCCTCCTCCTCTCCTTTCTTTCACAGGAACGCCTTTAATATTCCCCAGCTTCCATTTCTAGGCCCATGAGGAACTCAGAAATGAGCTCTAAGTTTTCCTTAGAATGCCACTCAAACAGCTCCTCTACAGTATTCCAGGATGTGGACCCCAAACGACTGTGGCGACCCACCCCCACCACGCCACTCCTCATCGTGGCCTTAGGCTACCAACTGCATTATCTACTACTCCTAGACTGTACCTTTTTACCTTTGTCCCTCTCTAGCTTTGCTGCCCCTCCACACACTGTTCTCTTCTGCAAACCCTCCTCTCTCCCAAATCCCCACAGGGCCTTCAAGATCGGCTGTGTACCGCCTAGCCCAGGAAGTCTTCCAGATTTCTACTAGGCGGAAGGCTGTGATCGATCGGCCCCAGTCTTTCCCGGGTACCTTTTTTAGCATTTTGTTGGTCTTTCACAGGACTTATCGCCTCCTTCCCGGTATCGTGCCTAATCTCCAGCACCAAGAGCGTCTAAGGTCCCCCCTGAGGGTGGCGGGGGGTAGGGTGGGAAGGGGGCCCCGGGGCCCGGGTTCACCTTTTGAATCCCTCCGGCGCCGACCGACCGGAGGGCGGGGGTGGCGCCTGCAAGCAGAGTCAGCACGCAGGTTGGTCCAACCGAACCCGGGGGAACGCTCCGGCCGCACCATTCCCTAACCAGAAATCGGTTAGGCGGTGTTCCCAAGAGGAAGATCGCAGAGATGCTCGCCCGCCTCCGAGTCACAGGGAAGTTTACCAGGGGGCAAGCAGCGCGGCGGCCCCGAGCCCTGGTGCGGTGGGAGTGACAGTTGGCTCAGCCCGGGCCCCGGACGCCCTCCCCCCCAACCCCGGGCGCCGTCAGCCCTGCCAGAGAACGGCGTAGGACGGGCAGGGGTACACGGGGTCCCCGGAGACCCGGGCCGCAGGCCCCTGGGCGCCGCGCCGGATAGGACGAGATTGGGAGGAGGGACGGGGAATTGGGAAGGCTCCCGCGAGGGGCCCGGCCCGGGCGAAGAGCGGGCAGGCCAGGCCGCTCCCGCCGATTCCTGGGCCGGAGTTGGGGTGGGGGGGCACCCGCCACTGCCAACCGGAGAAAATGGAGGCAGCCTCGGGGCCGGGGCCGGGGCCGTAGGGAGGCGGAAGCCAGGCTTGGCGTCCGCGCCGCGAGCGGGGTCGGGCCGGCGGGTCACTCACGGGGCTGGGCCGGGCGGCTCCCTCTCCGCCTCCGCGTCGTCGCCGTCCCCGTCTTCGGCGGCCGCCGCCGCCTCGGGCTGCTCGCTCGGTCCCCGCGGCGCGGCTCGGGCGCTCGGCCCCTCCGTTGTCTTCCGCCCGCTCCTGCTCCCGGCGACAGGATCCTGCGGCGGCGGCGGCTGCGCGGGAGGACGGCGGCCCAGATGCTCCCGCGGCGGCCGCCGCACTGCTGCTGCTGCTTTCGTTCACTCGTTCGAGCTGCGACTTTGCGGTGGGGCCCGCTGCTGCCTTCGCCTTCGCCCGGCTCCTGGAGCTTCAGACGCTCCCCAGGCCGCGCCGCTCCCCGAAACCCCCGTTCCCGGCCCGAGCCCGGCTTTGACGTGCGAACTGCGCAGCCGCGGAGGGCACGACGTCGGGCGGCGCAGTAACGCCCCGCCCCCTGCCCCCCGCCCCACGCCTTTGGCCTCGGGCGCCCCCAGGCGGACGGGCGGACTCAGGGCGGGGGCACGTAGGAGTCCTCGCAGAGCCAAAGCGGGAAGGGGCGCAGACAAAAGCGGAAGCCAAGAACCAGGGTTCCTCCCCCTTCACCTGCCACTTAAACGTTGGCGCTCAGCTCCATCTCTTCTGTGCAACCACTTCTTCCCGGAGGAATCCTACGTCCACTTTCTCCGACACTTCCCGAACTTTACAGAGCATTATTTCTGCTAAAAGGTCGGGCGCCGACTTGTGTAGACTCCTTTATACTTCCGAGGGAGAGAGAACCCTCATTTTTAGCATCCTCCGAGAAAGAGCGTAGAAAGTGATGGAACAGCCTGGATTTCAGTCTCCACTCCGCCATTTAGTCCTTATGGGCTATTTCCTGTCCTTATTCCTCCGTTCCTTCACAGACAGTCACACAAAAGTATAATATATAATTGGCTAATGAGGATGAACGGGATAATGCATTGCAAAGCTCCGACAACAGACTCTGTATCAGTTGCCATACGTGTGTATCTTCATTTCTTTCTGTTGCTTTTCTTTTAATTTGTAATCGAGCAGGTATTTTTGGGCATCTCCTGTGTGGCAGACACTATGCTAGGTGGTGGGGCAGTGAACAAAACATTCCCTGCTCCTAAAGATTGAAGGTGGGAGGAGAAGAGGACGACAGAGGATGAGATGGTTGGATGGCATCACCGGCTCAATGGACATGAGTTTGAGTAAACTCCGGGAGTTAGTGATGGACAGGGAGGCCTGGCGTGCTGCAGTCGCAAAGAGTCAGACACGAGTGAGCGACTGAACTGAAGACAGACAATAAATAAATCGACGTATATATGACTTCGAATCTCCCTGATAGCTCAGTTGGTAAAGAATCTGCCTGCAGTGCAGGAGACCCGGGTTGGATCCCTGGGTTGGGAAGATCCCCTGTAGAAGGAAATGGCAGCCCACTCCAGTATTCTTGCCTGGAAAATCCCACGGACAGAGGAGCCTGGCAGACTGCAGTCCATGGGGTGGCAAACAGTCGGACACGACTTAGTGACTAAACCACCCACCACCCACAGAGGTTATAGGGTGTCCTGTAAAGTTTGCATGTGATTGATTGATTTATTGAATATATTACTTCAGATGGATTTCAGTGCTGTGGAGAAAATCACACAGGCTAAGAAAGGGAGAGAGTGCAGGGTATTGTTATGTACAGTGCTCCCACAAAGGGTGCATGCGTGCCTGCTCAGTCGTGTCTGACTCTTTGCAACCTCCATGGACTGTAGTCCGTGAAATTCCATCTGTCCATGGAATTTCCCAGGCAAGAATACTGAAGTGTGTTGCCATTTCCTACTCCAGGGGCTCTTCCCAACCGAGGGATCAGAACCCAGGTCTCTTGCATCTCTTGCATTGGCAGGCAGATTCTTTAACATGATGCCCCCTGGGAAGCCCAGGGTAGCTATTTGAAGAAAGAGACTGCTATGAGCTATGTATATGGAATGGCAGAAGGAACAGCAAAAACTAACGCCCTGAGGAGGGAGATGCCTTGGAGCCTACCGAGGCAAGAGCCCTGAGCGTAGAGGGGAGAGTTGAGAAGAGTAGGATGCCATATAGGCCAAAGTGAGGACTTTGGTGTTTACACTCTAGGAGAGCGGGAGCTATTTGGAGTGTTTTGAGCAGAGAGAGGACGTGGTCTGACATTTCAAAAGAATTACTCTGGTTGTGGTGTGAAGACTAGCCTGAAGGGCCTGAGAGTTTCACCCAAGAGACCAGTTGGAAGGCTTTTGCAGTGACAAGAAGATAGACTTAGCCCAGTGGAAGACTAATGAAGTGGTCCTGTTCTAGACACATTTAAAAGGTGGAGCTGACGTGATTTTGCTGATTTCTAAGTTTTGTTTGTTTTTTGTCTTCTCAAGCAACTGGAAGATACAATTTGATGAAATGGACAAGACTTAAACCGAAACAGATATGAAGGTGAGTAACTTAGAAATACATTTAGACCATAAAGAAGGCTAAGTGCCGAAAATTGATGCTTTCGAACTGTGGTGCTGAAGAAGTCTATTGAGAGTCCCTTGAGAAGCTCAGAGAGTCCCTTGGTCAGCAAGGAGATCAAACCAGTCAATCCTAAAGGTAATCAACCCTGAATGTTCATTGGAAAGACTCATGCTGAAGCTCCAATACTTTGGCCACCTGATGCAAAGAGCCGACTCATTGGGAAAGACCCTGATGCTGGGAAAGACTGAGGGCAGGAGGAGAAAGGGACGACTGAGGATGAGATGATTGGGTGACACCATCGACTCAGTGGACATGAGTTTGAGCAAACTCCGGGAGGTAGTGAAGGACAGGGGAGCCTGGTGTGCTGCAGTCCACAGGGTTGCAAAAAATCAGACATGACTGAGTGACTAAAAAACAAAAACATAATAAGTTTGAGCTGTCAATTAGACACCCAAGTAGGAAGTTCGATGTAGAAGTCTGGGGTTTGGGGGAGAGGTCTGGGCTGGAGATAGAATTTGGGGAGTCCTCAGAGTAAGTATGGAGAAGGAAATGGCAACCCACTCCAGTATTCTTGCCTGGAGAAGTCCATGGACAGAGGAGCCTGGTGGGCTACAGTCCATGGGGTCACAAAGAGTCGGACACAACAGAGTGACTAACAGAGTAAGTAAAATCTCAATGTTTGATGAGATCATTTAAGCAGAGAGTGCTAATAAAAGACAAGGCCAAGGGTGAGTTGAGGCCCCAACATTGGGAGGTCAAGAACCAGCAAAGGATGCTGAGAGGAGCCAGCATGGCAGGAGGAGGAGGCCCAGGAGAGCTTTGCATGCTGGGATAGAGGAGGAATGCCTCCGAATGTAGCTAGCCGGTCAAGTACAGTTAGTCCTGGTGATTGGCTATTGGTGTCAGTGCCATAGGGGCTACTAGTGGCCTTGGGAAGAGCTGCTTCCGCAGAGGTTGGTGGAAAAGCCTCATTCTCTGGAAAGAACGAGACCTGGAAAGATCTCTAGAAAGAATTGAGCTCTAGGACGAGAGCCCACGGGTGCAGACAATTTTTTCAAAAAGCTTTGCTCTAAAGGAGGGCAGAAAAATGAGGTGGTAGCCAGAAGGGAATGTGGAGTCAAGACAAATTTTTTTGTTCATTTGTTTTATTTCGTTTTGTTTTGTTTTGACAATAGGAACTGTTAGAGACAGCTTATGTGATGATAGGAATGATTCAGTAACGAGGGAAAATTTGATGATGACTGGGGTGGGGCAGCATTTCCTGGAGAGTTGTCCTGGAGTGAGCAAGAAGAGAAGGTTACAGCACACAGCTGGGGCTGGGGACCTTGGAGACCAGCAAAGCAAGAGTTCACTCACAGTAACAGGGGGGCAGCCCGGGAGAAGAGGAGCCAGAATGCTTGGACGTTCCCTTGAGGGTTTCTGTTTTCTCAGGGCAACAGGAAGCAAGGTCATAAGCTCAGAGCAGGCAGGGGGAGGAGTTGGACATTTGAGGGGAGAAGGGACCATATACAGAACAGCTGGTCAATAGGATCATTCTATTTCTCGGGGGCCACAATTTCCTAGAAAGGTCCAAGTACAGGATGGTGGGGACCTGAATTCAACCAGGGTTATTCTGGGCTTCCCTTGTGGCTCAGCGGGTAAAGAATCCCCCTGCAATGCAGGAGACCTGGGTTCGATCCCTGGGAAGGATGGAAAGATCCCCTGGAAAGAGAAAGGCTACCCACTCCAGTATTCTGGCCTGGAGAATTCCATGGACTGTACAGTCCACGGGGTCGCAAAGAGTCAGACACAACTGACTGACTTTCACTTTCTGTTTTTTTTTTTTTTTGCCGCATGACTCCATTAGGAGAAGAAGGGACAAGAAAGGGAAGGGTGTGTGCAAGGAAGTAATAATAATGCCTAACTGCTGCCTCCAAGCTGGATAGGAGGGAGGGAGGAAATGGGGGAAGAGGTGGGGGCAATGCGAGGACAGAGACCCTGAGAAGGTGGTGGCAGGAACTAAGTGATAAGTGAAAGGCTGGTGTGGTCAGCACAGCAGGCCAGGTGAGCTGGAAAAGCAGAGAGCCAGACTGCTCACACTGAGTGTACAGAAGAAGCCGTGCTGTCCTCAGTTGCTCAGTCGTGTCCGACTCTTGGCGACCCTTTGGACGGTAGCGCGCCAGGCTCCTCTGTCTATGGGATTCTCCAGGCAAGACTACTAGAGTGGATTGCCATTTCCTCCTCCAGAGCATCTTCCCGACCCAGGGATCGAACCCGTGTCTCTTGGGTCTCTTGCATTGGCAGGCAGATCCTTTACCACTTTGCCACCTGGGAAGCCCCCACGGAAGAAGCAGTTTCTGGTCAATGACAAGGCCTGGGGCAGCTTCTCACACTCATGTCCACGTATGTTACCAGAGGGTCTTGTTGAAATGCAGATATTGATTCCATTGGTCTAGAGTGGGGCCTGGGATTCTGCATTTCTAACAGTTGTGCCTGGAGTGGGGGAAGATTCTTCTTATTCTGGTTATGGTCTTGATACCAAAACCTTAGTAAATGCAACACACACAAAGAAAACCAGACTAATCTTGCTAGTGTGTGTGTGTGTATATATATATATATATATATATGTGGCTTCCCAGATGGTGCTAGTGGTAAAGAACCTGCCTGCCAATGCAGGAAACATTAGAGACTAGGGTTTGATTCCCAGGTTAGGAAGATCCGCTGGAGGAGGAAATGGCAACCCACTTCAATGTTCCTGCCTGGAGAGTCCCATGGACAGGGGAGCCTAGTGGGCTACATAGTCCAGAGATTCACAGAGAGTCACACACAACTGAAGTGATTTAGCATGCACCCATGCATATATGAAAAACCTAAATAAAAATTATGGAATACAAGTAAAATAATAGCACACTAAAAGTAAAGTTCATTCCAACCAAGGGCAACTGATCTCAAACATATCAGAAACTATTAGAAAAACTATAGCTGTCTAGGCTCAGGGAGAAATCAGCTGATGAAAAGCCCTGAGCAAGCAGATGCCCGGAGCTGTCTCTGCTTCTCTCCAATTGCCATGGATGGGAGGCGCCTGGCCCTCTGCAGTGAGCAGAATGCAAGTTTTATCTGATTTTGAAACTTTGTTCAATGAGGTCTTTACCCCCACAGCTTTTTTTTTTTTAAGAAGAGAATTATTTTTAACTGTAGTCTCCCAAAGGGTGGCCTTTATTGTGCTGACAGACCACAAAAACAAATTGGGACCCAATTTCCCACAGAATAAAAGAATGCATGGGGGCGGATAATCCCACATGCAAGGTTTTGATTCCTTTGATTTAAGGGTCAGCGCAGGATTCCAGATTAATCTCTTAAAGTGGGATAAGTCCAGTACAGCCAAGAATTGTAGCAGCAAGATGGCAGAAATTTCTGGAGAAGGGGTTTATAACAAATTCTGAAGCCAAAGTGAAAGGAGCAGTAGCATCTGACCAGTTGACCGTCTGACCACTTGAGTTTGCACTTGGGGAGATTCCTTCTCAATTCTTCTACTGGACTCCAAGCCCTTTCTTTTAATATATTACATATGCATTTTATGATATATTCTATAATTATAATATATGAAGCATAATCTCTTTCTGGGAAATTCTTCGACCTCTTCATGTCGAGGCCGTCTCAAGCAGAGGCCCCCTCACTCTCTCAAGCCATGTCCACAGACCTCAGGGTCATACGGCAAGGTCACATTCTTCTGGAGTCTGTGTTGGTCCTATGTAATTCCTCCATCATTTTCATTTCCCCTCCTCTCCTCTGCTGAAGCTGGGCCATGGGATAAAGGCACCTCCCTGCCTTAATCACACCACTCGTGAAGGACTTTGAAGCCTGACTCACAGCTTCCCTGCCCGCCCCACCCTGTGCCTGACTTCTCCAGGGCAACATAAGTGCCACTCATCCAACATATTAGGTCATGATTCCCTCGTGTTCTCTGCCCCAGTGACCTTCACTTCCACTCCACTCAGCAACCTCTTGGTTAGCCCCACCCTGGTCCCAGCAGTTACCAAGCGTCTACCTTTGAAGCTTGAACTCTGTAACTCTCCTGTTGAACTGCTCCTCCCACCCATTCACCCTTCCCACACCCTCATACCCACCAAACCTGCTCTGAAGCTCATTGAAACTTTGTTTATTCAACACATACATATTGAGAACACATAATTACTGGGCACAAACAGTAGGAAGGAGACATTGGGCCAATGCATGGTCCCTGCTTTCAGCCAGCCTGCAGTCCAGGAAAGGCACACAAAGAAACAGCAATTACAGAGAGTGAGACATGACGCATGAATAAGATTTAGCCAGCTGAAAATGGCGGTAAATGCTCAAGGAAGATCATGTGAATAGCTCCCAACACAGGAAAGAACAATGAATTTGGGGAAGTGCATGCCAGTAGTTCATTATATAGAGCTTAGTGCTTGGGGAGGGGAATTTAATTTTTTTTAATTTGTTATTTCTTTTTTCCCCAGCTTTACTGAAATATTATTGACTTGCAACATAAGTTTGTGGTGTGCAGTATGATGATTAGGTCCATATATGCATTGCAGAAGGATTACCATAATAAGTTTAGTTCAAATCTTCATCCCCTCACATAATCCTCACATGATTTTGTGTGGATTCATTGGAAAAGACCCTGATGCTGGGAAAGATTGAAGGCAGGAGGAGAAGGGGATGACAGAGGCTGAGATGGTTGGATGGCATCACCGACTTGATGGACATGAGTTTGAGCAAACTCCAGGAGTTGGTGATGGACAGGGAAGCACAGTGTGCTGCAGCCCATGGGGTTGCAAAGAGTTGGACACGACTTGGCAACTGAACTGAACTGAACTGTGCAGTGATAACATTTAAGATCTACTCTCCTAATAACTTCCATTATAATAGAGTACTGCTAATTATAGTCACCATGCTGTATATTAGATATGTACATCTCTGTGTGCATTATGCATGTGACATATGTATAGTATATGCACATTATACATATTATATTTACTTTAGACATAGTATGAACATCTCTTCATTTTCCCCAGCTGCAGCCCCTAGCAGCCATCATTCTACTATTTCTGTGAGTTCATCTTTTTTAGATTCTGTGTATATAAATGAGAACAAACAGCATTTGTCTTTCTCTGTCTGACTTATTTCACTTAGTAGAATACCTGAATATCCTCAAGGTCCCTCATGTTGTCCAGGACTTGTGTAGGGAAATTGGTACCAGATAAGATTGGAGGATAAGCAAAGTCCCGGTAATGAAGACCCACATCATCTGTGTTCAGGAGACGGGGTTTCAACGTGAAGGCAAAGGGGGTAGGTTGGGTAGATGGAGTATTGAAACTTTAAGCTGTGGAGTGACCAATTCACATCGTTCTTTAGGTTTACAGACATCACTCTGAGCCTGCTGGTACTGTGGATGGGAAAAAGGCCAGGTTATTCTCATTTTGGCAAGAGATAATGGGGCCTGATCTTGGAGGCATGGAGAAAAGTGAATCAGTTAGAACAAAAAGTAGCTAGAAGGCAGTAATTGGTGATTTGAAGAATATAGATGGTAGGAGAAAATCAAGAATACAGGATGAAAACCAGGCAACTGATCAGATAATAGAGCTATCTAGTTAGACGGACACCATCTGGGAACCATCACATGACAGGAAAGCATATATCCTGCAGACACACTTCCAGAGAAAGAATATGTGGAGTTCCACACCAAGGTCACAGTTGCGAGGCCTTGTACTAAGGCCACAGATGCGGAACCCAGAACCAAGGTCACCTCCAGAGCGGACCATTGCCAAAAGCCTTCCTGATCCTTACTGGCGAGCTTCCTGACTCCAAATTAGGCAAAAAACGCCCACCCAAATACTTACCCTATAGCGCCCTAACCAATCACCTTATGCTGTCCTTCCTGCAGGAATTTTCTCTTTCTCGAGGCTATAAAAATCGGCTACTAAAGTGTCAGCTCTCCCTTGAGCTGGCCCACTGTCGTAACCCATCCATCCCGTCAGCTCTCCCTGGTCTATCAGGAGATGAGCCCGCTGTGCCCACTGCTCCCACCTCATCTCTGCTGTTTGTTCTTAATAAACTCGCTCCTTTCTGAAATACTCTGTCTCTGGAAATTCTTTTCCAACCGGCTCTGGGACTGCCAGAAGAGATTAGTCAAAAGTCTAGCGCTACAGTCAGACCAAGTGATACAAGTTTGGAAGTTGTGGTTGGCTGGGGCAACAAGAGGATTTGGGTGACCTTGGAGAGAGCCATACCAGTGGAGTGATGGGTGAGGAGGTGATCGTATGGCAGTGTGTTGAAGTTGTGAATGGCAGCTCTAGAAAGGGAAAATACAAGCAGAGTTTGTACTTTCAAGACAGGAAAGTGGAGAGGAAGGCCTGGTCAAGATGAGCTCTGGAAGACAGCAGAGCCTTGGACGTGTTTAAATGCTTGTGGGAAGAAATGGTTTAACAATTTGAAGATACAAGGAAGAGAAGGGCATCACAGATATCTGGAGGTCCCTAAGGATGGAGGAAGCTTCATGGGAGCAGAAGAGAAAAAAGTTTCCGTCTCTGTAAGAGCAAAGAAAGAAGAGGATGGAGATCCATGAAGATCTTGCTTCTGTGAAATCAGGAGAATGTTTCTGGGAGCTCAGATATGCAGGATGTCTTTTGTTAAGAAAAAAAAAAAAAGAGTGGTTTTGTCCTAAGGTAAAAGGACTGGTTGTTCCAGAATGAGAAAGAGGAAAGAGTAGGTCACAACCTGATGAATATAAAAGTAATAGAAGGTTCTAGAAAATGAAATTTTATTTGTCAAAGCTGGCTAATTTTTGATGGATTTACTTATAAGATTTTCAAAAAGAGGTTTAGTATCAGATACACTGACATAAAATTAAAATTTGGTTTTCTCTCTGTTAAGATGAGAAAATGATTGGCCTCCCTCAGTGAGAGGTTTGGCAGATTAATGACCCCTTAAACATGGCCATGGCCCAGTCTCTGGAACCTGTGAATATTTGAGTTCAGGACTTGTGATGGAGAGATTATTCTGGATATCTGGTGGGCTCAATGTAATCAAAATTGTCTTTATAGGAGGGAGGAAGGAGTTCAGAATAAGAAAAAGGTGATACGACAACAGAAGCTGAAAGAGATAGAAAGCTAGTTCACTGCTGGCTTTGAAGATGGAGGAAGGGGCCCTGAGTCAGGAATGAAAAGAGACTGTAGCTTCTGGAAAAGGAAATGGATGCTCTCTCAATGCCTCCAGAAGGAAGTAGCTTTGCTGACACCTTAACTTCAACCCAGTGAGACTGGGTTTTGGACTTCCGATCTCTAGAACTATAAGATAATATATCTATGTTGTTCCAAGCTCCTAAATTTGTTAGAGCAGTTATCGGACATGAATATGAGGTTGTAAAAGGTTATTCTTTACCTTCTGTGTAGTTTGCCAAGGTAACAGATTCTGTTTTGCCAGAATAACCTTCTATGGCTTCTGCTGACTTTATTATGTCCTTGGTTATTTAAGAGAACAAAGTTTTCTTACTTTGGAAAGAGCTAAGATTCTTTACAATCACGTTACCGCCTATGTTTATTTTTAAAATCCTTTCTTGTCACTTTAAGTGAGTAGCCAAGCATTCTTTCTCAGGAACTCATGACCCTACCTTATTCGGGTGTTCAAATTTCCTGACAACTTTTGATATTTTGCCTTTCCCCAAACTGACCCTAAATGATTCCTTTTGCATCTTAGACTGTCTTTAAGATTTCCCAAAGGAAAAAACACAAATGATTTGATCTTTCATTGTAAAAAGAGAAATGGCAGAAATAATGAGTTTATTTGATGGTTACTGTTGATGAATTGCATGGGAAGAGTTGTTAAATCAGAAGAGATGTCCTTAGCATGTCCCCAGGTAAATCATATGGTAGAATGTAATTAAATTTGGATTTCATGAACTATATGCTCTAGGGAAAATTCCTAGAGCACTGTCAACGCTCTCACTGGCCCTGTTGTTTCCCGGTGCTGCTTACAGTCATCCCAGAAATGACTGTATTCACAGGGACCTGGTTTTAGGATCTTCTACAGATAACAAATCTGTGGATGCTCAAGTCTTTCACAGAAAATGGCAAAGTATTTGTATATAAACTATGTGCCTCCTACTGTATTCCTTAGATTAGTTTGTCTCATACATTGTAAATGTAATGCAAACACAAAGTAAATGCTATTTGAACAATTGTTAATGTGCTTTGGGTTCAAGTTCTGCTTTATGGAACTTTCTGGAATTTTTTTCCCAGAATATTTTCTATTTTCAGTTGTTGGAATCCACAAATGTAGAATCCATGGACACAGGGCAGAGTGCTGACTGCCACAGTAGGTGTTGTCAGTCATAATTCCGGCTATTTCTTAAAATGGTAACTTGGTCATAGCTTTAATTTGAATCTAGCATCTACTTGAGTAGTGGTTTTCAGCGGGAAACTCGTATCACTTAACTATGGAGTTATATTAACATGCAGATGTTTAGGACCGATTCCAGATTTACCGAGTCTATTGGATATTCTTTATGTATTTCTAGTGTATTGTAGCTATGTGTTCAGTAAATTCACGGAATATTGTTATGTGAGGATTACTATATGTTATATCTGAAGATTTTTTCCTTTGAAGGTTATGTTACTCCATTTTTATAAATTAGATATAATATTCACTCTTCTTTGAAAATAGAGTTGCTCATTATGTTAACAGATATCTTGTCTACAATGTTTTCTGGATTGACTTTGTCTTTTTGGTTTGTATGCCGTAGAAATCACTGAATTTCCTTGTCAGCTGTACTATTCCTGTTAGGAACTTCCAGCAGATCTTTCACTTTTGAAGTGTGTCAGTAATAGGTTAACCACAGCCATCTTGTTTTGTCATCTAAAGATAGTTTGGGGATTTCTCTTATGCTTCCCCTGAAAGAACTTGCGATCAGCTACAGACTACAGTGCTTGTCTTCGACAAAGAAGGGCTGTCTTAAAGACCTGCAGAAAAGGACTGGGCTAGACATCTTGGGGTACAGTCTTCTGATGGCCTTATTTAGACAACTCTGAGACCATACTAGTGGGATGATTCAGGATTTCTAGATTTTTAACTGAGACACAAATGAATTCAGAGGATGAGATGGTTGAATGGCATCACTGACTCCAAGGACATGAACTTGGGCAAACTCCGGGAGATGGTGAGGGACAGGGAAGTCTGGTGTGCTGCAGTCCATGGGGTCACAAAGAGCTGGACGTGACTTGGCAACTGAACAACAACCACCACCACAACAAAACCAAAATCCAGTGGAACATGAGTTAGTTACCTAGGACTGAATGAATGGGTGAGGGGTGATGGTGGGTTTTGTTTAGAATATTGTTGATGTTGTTTCAACGTTCTGATTTCTGGGTATATAAGGAACTCCATCCTCTTTTCTCTAAAGCCATGCATGTGTGTGCCAAGTCACTTCAGTCGTGTCCGACTGTTTGCGACCCTATGGACTATGACTAACATGTCAGGCTCCTCTGTCTATGGGATTCTCCAGGCAAGAATCTGGAGCGGTCACCATTTCCTTCTCTAGGGGATCTTCCTAACCCAGGGATTGAACCCACATCTCTTACGTCTTCCTGCATTGGCAGAAGGTTCTTTACCCTTAGTGCCACCTGGAAAGCCCCAAAGTGATGTATAAGTTTAACAATTCAGTAGACTATACTTCACTAACCAGAAACAAACCATGTGTAAATACCATATTCTCCCTCCTCGATGGTTACAAAATTGAGAAGCTCTGGTGAGTATTCTTAATTTCATGGCAGTATAATTATTTTCATACTTCAATAAGAACCTGTCTTCCTTATGAACAAGGCATAATTGGAAACACTGGTTATAAACCCAAGGCTTTGCCTGGGATCCCATAATTGAGAAGGATGTTCATTTAGTCAGAAATGACTTGACACTTTTAAGGAACTAAGGTTGACTCTGTGGAGCCACTGGTTAATTCCCAAGGTTCAACTCCTGGCTCTTTAACACAACTTTTAAAGTATTATTTCTCTGTTTTAGGCATCCCTCTTTTAAGATATCTGATCTCCAGGACCATAAAACAACTGACCTCTGCCCCACCACCTCAGATGAGCCACCATTTATATAAGAACACCACCAGCCTGAATCCTGGAGAGACACCTTCTCAGGCCCTGCCTCATGCCACTCAGGAGGTTTATGCTTGCCTCTGAGTTGTTCAGTGATAAGTGATAGTCATCTTGAAAGGGGAGGCGGGACTGACAATATCGATCTTTATCTGTGCCCTGTGCCACTTCAGCAGCGATGGTTAAGAAACTCCTCCTACGCTCTGTGCCTCAGAAATGACAAACCAGCTAACCACGAAGGACCACGCTGCTCTCAGAGTTTCCGAGGGAAGTCTCAACTCCATCCTTCCTCCCACAAGACTCCAAGCTGACTCCCTTGTTTACCTGCCTCTATAAAACCCCAGGTTCCCTTCCTTTTCTTTGAGATTTTTCTCATTAATGAATGTTATCCTTGGTACAGTAGCCTGAATAAATCATCTCCTTAATTCTCAGGTGAATTTTGTCATAGCTCCAGAGAGGACCTCTCTTTGATGGCAGCCCCTGACTGTCCCCCTGGGATGACAACCATCTGTGCCCTGAGACTCTGTTTACCCCTTCCGTGGCTTGGCCCTGTGGACAACCACCCCTGGACAACTCAGGCCATGTGTAAACGGAGAGCAACAGCGTGGCCCTGGATCCCTCAGGTGGTGGTGGAGTTGTGGAAGGGAATGCCCACGTCCTGTGCCGAGCTGGATAAGGAACCAGTGTGAGATGCTTTTGATCTGAACCGGGGGGAAACACACCCAGGATTGCCTTTGAAGGAGAGAGGAGATGGGTGTCAAGGCAGCTGGGGTCTGAGCCGGGCAGGCGTGGGGCGGAGCACAGGCTGAGGCCGAGCTGCACCACAGGAAGTGCCGCTCACTGGGGATGTCGGAGTGACCAGTGTGAAGGGAAGAGTGAGTCCGGAAGTCAGAAATGCCGGGGGCAACATTCCCTGAAAACTGGGGGCAGGGAGGCCCCAAGAGGGAAAGTCCAGGGAAAGACTGGTCAGAAAGTAAAAGGTCTACAGGCCTCTGACCAACCCTGTGAGGGTTCCCAGGTGGCTCAGTGGTAAAGAATCTGCCTGCCAGAATAAACAATGGGGCAAAGACAGCCTCTTCAGTAAGTGGTGCGGGGAAAACTGGAGAGCTACATGCAGAAGAATGAAATTAGATCACTACCTAATGCCATACACAAAGATAAACTCAAAATGGATTAAAGACCTAAGCATAAGACCAGAAACTATTAAACTCTTAGAGGAGAACATAGGCCGAACACTCGATGGCATAAATCAAAGCAAGATCTTCTATGACCCACCTCCTAGAGAAATGGAAATAAAAACAAAAATAAACAAGTGGGACCTGATTAAACTTAAAAGCTTTTGCACAGCAAAGGAAACTACAAACAGGGTGAAAAGACAATCCTCAGAATGGGAGAAAATAATAGCAAAGGAAACAACTGATAAAGAATTAATTTCCAAAACGTACAAGCAGCTCATACAACTCAATACCAAAAAAGCAAACAACCCAATCAAAAAGTGGGGAAAGGACCTGAAGAGACATTTCTCCAAAGAAGACATACAGATGGCTAACAAACACATGAGAAGATGCTCAACATCACTCATTATTAGAGAAATGCAAATCAAAACTACAACGAGATACCACTTTACACCGGTCAGAATGGCCATCATCAAAAAGTCTACAAACAATAAATGCTGGAGAGGGTGTGGAGAAAAGGGAACCCTCTTGCATTGCTGGTGGGAATATAAATTGATACAGCCACTATGGAAGATGGTATGCAGACTCCTGAAAAAGCTAGGAATAAAACCACCATATGACCCAGAAATCCCACTCCTAGGCATATACCCTGAGGAAATCAAAACTGAAAGACACATGTACCCCAATGTTCACTGAAGCACTATTTACAATAGCTAGAACTTGGAAGCAACCTAGATATCCATTAGTAGATGAATGGATAAAGAAGCTGTGGTATGTATATGCAATGGAATACTACTCAGCCATGAAAAAGAATGCATTTTTGAATCTGTTCTAGTGAGGTGAATGAAGCTAGAGCCTATTATACAGAGTGAAGTAAGTCAGAAAGAGAAATATAAATATTGTGTACTGATACATATATACGGAATCTGAAGAGATGTCACTGACGAATTTATTTTGAGGGCAGCAACGGAGAAACAGACATAGAGAACAGACCTATGGACACAGTGGGAGGAGAGGAGGCAGAAGGGGAGGTGTATGAAGACAGTACTTAGAAATTTACAATACCATAAGTAAAACAGATCGCCAACGGGAATTTTCTGTATGACTCAGGAAACTCAAACAGGGGCTCTGTGACAGGCGAAAGGTGGAATGGGAAGGGAGATGGGAGGGAGGTCTGGGAGGGAGGGGACATGGGTGTACTTATGTTTGATTCTTGTTGATGTATGACAGAAAACCACAAAATTCTGTAAAGCAATTATCCTTCAATTAAAAGATAAAAAAATAAAAAAGAAAGAATCCGTCTGCTAATGCAGGAGACGGGTTCGATCCCTGGGTTTGAAGGTCCCGTGGAGTAGGAAATGGCAACCCACTCCAGTGTTCTTGCCTGAAAAATCCCATGAACAGAGGAGCCTGGTGGGCTACAGTCTACAAGGTAGCAGAGAGTTACATACGACTGAATGACTGAGCATGCATGTATGCACGACCCCATCTCATCCTTCTTCTGAGTGGGGAGCGGGGCAGGCAGGGAAGGCTGCACTGGGAAGAGTGTGCATTCTCAGGGCTCTCTGATGGCAGCAGGTGACAGAATTCACTACCTCTGCAACTGCACAGGAATCAGAAAATGGCCTTCAAGATTTCAAAGGGCATGATTGAGAAGGCTGAACTCCATCCTGAAGTTGTCTCTCTTGCAGCTTGAGGGATCTAGACATCGGTGGTAGGTTTTCTGTTTGTTTTTAATATATCAGGTATGATTTCCCCCGTTTGAAGCAAACGTGTCTGAGGCCAGGTGCAGGGGCCAATGATAGCCAGCGAGCCCCTGAGAATTCTCAGGGCCCTTGGGTGTCTCTGTGCTGTCCCCAGGCCTAGCACAGTGCCTGGGACTGAGGAGACACTTTATGAAGCTTGAGAATCTGTTCTTACCGTACAAAGTGTGTCCTGGGTGGTAAAGTTTGACAGGGCTTCCCTGGTGGTCCAGTGGTAAAGAATCTGCCTGCCAATGTAGGAGACATTGTTCGACTGAAACGATGAGGTCTGTATGAGGTCACCAAGACAACTCACAGGACCTTCTAGACCAGAGCCCCGGGTCCAGCCATCACAGCTTTAGTGGTCAAGGCTGGATTCTAACCCACTGACTAACCAAGTGGCCTCAGTTTGCACCCCAATTCTGGAAGCACAGTTCAAAGACCCATTGAGTGCCAGTTCGATCCGTGGTTTGGGAAGATCCCGCATGCCGTGAAGCAACTGGACCTATGCACCACAACTACTGAACCTGTGCTCTAGAGCCTAGGAACTGCAACCACTGAAGCCCACACGCCCTAGAGCCCGTGCTCCACGAGAAGCCATAGCAATGAGAAGCATGTCCCCAGCAACTAGAGAGTAGCCCCTGCTCACCACAACTAGTCAAAGCCTGTGCAGCAGTGAAGACCCAGAATAGCCAAAAATAAATAATTGACAAAGCTGTAAAGCTTATTAGAGGCAGGATGAGGCAATGTGTCATGCTGATTCTATGACAGGTAGCCAGAAGTCATATTAACCATGTTTAATAACTAGAACTACTTCAGTTCAGTTCAGTCACTCAGTCATGTCCAACTCTTTGCGACCCCGTGAATCGTAGCATGCCAGGCCTCCCTGTCCATCACCAATGCCCAGAGTTTCCCCAAATTCATGTCCATCAAGTCGGTGATGCCATCCAGCCATCTTATCCTCTGTCGTCCCCTTCTCCTCCTGCCCTCAATCCCTCCCATCATCAGGGTCTTTTCTAATGAGTCAACTCTTCGCATGAGGTGGCCAAAGTATTGGAGTTTCAGCTTCAGCATCAGTCCTTCCAATGAACACCCACGACTGATCTCCTTTAGGATGGACTGGTTGGATCTCCTTGCAGTCCAAGGGACTCTCAAGAGTCTTCTCCAACACCACAGTTCAAAAGCATCAATTCTTCAGAGCTCAGCTTTCCTTGTAGTCCAACTCTCACATCCATACATGACCACTGGAAAAACCATAACCTTGACTAGACTGACCTTTGTTGGCAAACTAATGTCTCTGCTTGTTAATTGCTGTCTAGGTTGGTCATAACTTTCCTTCCAAGGAGTAAGCGTCTTTTAATTTCATGGCTGCAATCACCATCTGCAGTGATTTTGGAGCCCCCCAAAATAAAGTCTGTCTACAAAGCAGAATGGATTCTGGCTGAAAGATCATCTCTGTGTATAGCAATGGTAGGACCTCTCTGGGCTCTGGCTCACCTAATGTTTTAACAAAATCAGGGGACAGAGGGGTGGATGGGCACTCAGGGGGCTTTGAACTGTGCTTCCAGAATTGGGTGCAAACTGAGGCCACTTGGTTAGTCAGTGGATTAGAATCCAACCTTGACCACTAAGGCTGTGATGGCTGGACCGGGGGCTCTGGTCTAGAAGTTCCCGTGAGTTGTCTTGGTGACCTCATATAGAACATCAGCAATCAAGAGGCCAAAACTATTATAGAGTCCAGTTTTCAGGGGCCTCTGGCATCCGAAATAAAGGAGACTTCAGGGTCTTTTGGGGCCTTGCTTTGACCTGAGCGTGTTCTGCCAGAAACCTGACATCTGGATGTTTCTGGGTTGGCGTCCTGGCAGCAGTACATGCCTGTCTTCTGGCTCTTCCCCAGGGAACATGCTGGAGGAATAATAATGGCAGAGCAAGCCTCTCCTGTCCTCTGCACTCTGGAAGTCCCCACAGAATGGTAAGGACCTTGTCCAGGGACTGCTGAATGCAACACTGGCCTGTTGTTCGTGTCTGATCGTGCTGGGGGTTCTAGGAGTACGTGTGCGTGTGTGTGTGTGTGTGTGTGCGTGCGAGCTCAGTTGTGTCCAACTCTGTAACTCCCTGGATTGTAGCCTGCCAGGCTCCTCTATCCATGGGATTTTCCAGGCAAGAAGACTGGAATGGATTGCCATTTCCTTCTCCAGGAAGGGATCTTCCCGATCCAGAGATCGAACTCTGCGTCTCCTGCATTGGCAGGCAGATTCTTTACCCCTGAGCTACCTGGGAAGCCCGCTAGGAGTGCTCAGCTATGACTTATTTAGAATGAAGGATCTTCCTTGAATTAGGGTGGCCTCAGCTGGCTCCTGTTATTCAGGCTCATTTGATAAAGATTTAGCTGTGTGGTTGCCTAGGCTAGCTATTTGAAAACACCAATCGTTGAAAGTCAAGTGGCCAGGACTGAGTTTTCTTGTCTCTTTGAGCTATTTCAAGCCACAGTGGTTAGCCTTTGGGGCCCACTATGTAAGTTTCTGTTGAGTTCATCTCGTCAAGCCTTAAAGCCGTTTCTAATGCTATCTGTGTCCTGGGAGTTGACTTCTCACAGAATTAGATTCTTTGAAAAACAGACACAAAAGCAAAAGTTTCCTAGCAACATGGCTGCCCTGTGTACATGTTTGGGAGGCTCCCAAGCCAGGCAGACATGGGTGGGCTGAGTTAGGATGGGCTTGGATGAGGGCGGGAAAAATCAGGTCTATGATTTTGGGAGGAGCCTTTGCTAACTTTGGGGTCCAGAGAATATTTCTTTTATTTTGAGGAGATCTGTTGACAAGATGCAATGGAAAAATGGGTTTTTTAATAGCTGTGGTAACCAGAGAAGTACTATTTCTGGTGTATAAGGATTTGGCTACTTGAATGTAGAAGCCTGGTCAACTCAACCTTAAATATTTTGAATCATATTGGGGGAGGGGACACTGGCCCACACGTGGTGTTAAAGACCAGGTCCAGGAAATAACTATACATCAGAACACCTTTCATGTAGGGCTTCGCTCCTGACCTTGGGCCTTGGAGGGCCACACGTGTGAGTCCTCAGAATCCACATGGTGTGGCTCAGGCCTCAGAGTATCACCAAGTACCGGGTCTGGTCCAAGCATATGCAGAAGGCCTTCTCTGCTCACTCACAGGCACACCTCTGAATTGTTCATCCTCAGAATGTCCAGCTTTATGAACGGACGGGCTCCTCCAAATTGACTTTATGAATTGAAAATGATTGGAAGTGAGTCTTTTATTGTGACCGCCCTGATTAGAGCCATCATACCATGTGAGGGCCTGGTGAGGAAAAAAAAGAGAGGTAGGGATTTGATGGCTAAAAGTACTTATGTGGGATTTGTATGTATATGCAACCTAGTTAGATCCTAATTTCCCTTCCAGACTGATGTCCCCTGTCTTGGCCCCAGTCCTGACTCTGGGATGTCCTGTTTTAGCTAGAGTTCCCAGTTTTTAATTTTTACAAAGACATCAAGTCCTTGCTGGAAGTGGTCAAGGATTTATTAAGTACTCATGGTAAGTTTCTTCCAGACTGTCCTAATTGGAAGACCTGATCTTCAAAAGATGAATATACCCTTGAAACCAGGGGTCCCCAACCTCCAGGATCTAATGCCTGATGATCTGAGGTGGAACTGATGCAATAATAATAGAAATAAAGTGCACAGTAAATGTAATGCACTTGAATCATCCCGAAACCATCCCCCACCCCAGTCTGTGGAAAAATTACCTCCCACAAAACTGGCCCCTGGTGCCAAAAAGGTTGGGGACTGCTGTTTAAACTGTTTATGGTATCGTCTGGTTGGAGGACACCCACCTAGGAGAGTGCTGGATGTAAGAACTGGATGGAGCTCAGCGTCCAAGTACCCAGGTGAATCTGAGACCAACAGTGTCCTTCAATTAACCTGTTGTATTCTATTCCAGTTGCTCCTGGGTGGAGCCAGGCGCTATGGGGCTTCCAGCCTGGCTTACACACAGCAGCTGAGCAGCTTGTGGGTACGGTCTCAGAGGCCGTGGGGCACCCCAGTGTAGGGACTCACCTGTGCTGCATGTCCATACTGGGCCATGTGGTCCACGGTGCCATGTGGACCAGAGTTCAGGAGGCTTTTTGACACCCTGTAATTTGTCATGACGAAGCTCATAGTTCCCCGTGAAGGGGAGCCGGATCCTGGCTGTCCTGGGTTTTAGGGTGGAGAGTTGGGTCTTGATTCCTGGTGAATGACATCATTCTTGGGGGCTGAGAGGGGATAGCTGGAAAAGAGCATCTATTAAGCTGAGGAAAGTGCCATGGTTCCCTTGGGTCCATGTGGCTGGTGTGTGTGTGTAGTGCATACAGGTGAGGGAGTTTAGGTGGGTGTGAACATGACTGTGTATAAATGTCAGAGAGGTATAGCAGGAGGTGGCTTATAACACTTACATAGGAAGCCCACTGACCTACCCCAGGCAGCGCATGCTGGGCTGGTCAAAAAGGCAAGAAGATGTAGAGTTCTATCAACCTGTTGTTTCTATCCAGGTAATTCCCTACCCATCCACGCCCCCACCCCCTCCCAAAAATGGGTTGAGTTTAGCAGGTAGGACAAGTCTCAGTACAGGCATGGGCTCAGTCATTCAGTCATGTCTGACTCTTTGTGGCCCCATGGACTGTAGCCTGCCAGGCTCCTCTGTTCATGGGATTTTCTAGGCAAGAACTGTGGAGTGATTTGCCATTTTCTGCTCTGACCTCATAACGAAGGGTGACCGATGACCTCTGCCAGAAGAATCCAGGGGTCAGAGCCTTCCAGAGACTGGAAGGCAGGCACCAAGCCCTCACTGAAGCAGTAGCCTGGGCTGCGATCCAACCACCCCAAGATTCTGCTACAGTGGAAGAGAGCCCAGGGAAATCGCCAGCTAGTGTGGTTCAGTCCTATTGCTTCCAGAAAGGATTGTTCAGACCTAGAAGGGTGAAGAAGACTCCCTCCAGTCCAGGCACGGTCTGGGTGACGGCACCCCAGGGCACAGGCCCAGCTGGGGCAGCTAGGATGCAGCTGATGGTCTTGGCACCCGGCCTCCACTTGCCATCAGGGCCCCCAAGAAGGAGCTGCAGTATCTCCAGTTATTTCAGGTGGCTACAGAAGATGTCATTTGTATTGCCACAGTGTCTGAGGAATAGTACATCAAGTACATAACGTGTGCTGGAGATGGTCCAGGGCAAATTCATCCGACTGAAACTTGGTTTCTTCCAGGCTGAGGATCTGTGTGCCTCTGTTGTGGCTTCTGCAAACCCCAGTGCATCCAGCCATACCAATTCCACAGAACACCCTACTAGCCACTCCCAGGATCATACAAGTAAATTTCTGGAAACCAGACCAGGGCTAGGGACCCACCATACAGTACACAAGTTTCAAATGAAAAGAAATAAAAATTATTTTCAAAATATATAAGGTATCAACAATGTAACATCATCATTGAAAGTGTTTGTAATCTCTTAGTAGATCTGAGTTGATCCCAAGTGTTGATGGTCCAGGCCTCTTTTATGATGATTATACCACAAACCACCTCAGAGGGCAGGCCAGGTTATGGGTTGGAGATACCACTAAAAAAATATAAAATCCCTTCAAGTTCACCAATAATCATTGCATGCTTGTATTAAAATTACCAAGCAAATAAACACTATGGAATGTGTCTAATGAAAATTATGTGAAAACAGCCCAATTTCTATCTCACCATTTCAAATGTAAGTTTCATCACTGACTGTTTTAACAAAAATTATCTCAAATGTCATGTTGGTCAAGTTAAAGGATAAATTACATCATAGAAAGTATTTATAAGCACTGCTCATGTTTCAATTGCCATAATGTTTTTTGCCAAGCTATCTTATGATCAAAAACTCAATTCTGCATTTTTGTGTAATCTATATTTTCTAAACATAAATCTGTTCTACAACTTTATACTTTTTTTGAGCAGAACTGGGCACTCACACAATTACATGCTAAGTTATAAGCGAAACTGAGAATTTTTATATTTGCTCTATTCAGCCATAAAGGTAACATGCTGCTGCTAAGTCACTTCAGTCGTGTCCGACTCTGTGCAACCCCATCCCTGGGATTCTCCAGGCAAAAACACTGGAGTGGGTTGCCATTTCCTTCTTCAATGCATAAAAGTGAAAAGTGAAAGTGAAGTCTCTCAGTCATGTCCGACTCTTCTCGACCCCATGGACTGCAGCCTACCAGGCTCCTCCGTCCATGGGATTCTCCAGGCAAGAGTACTGGAGTGGGGTGCCATTGCCTTCTCTGAAAGGTAACATAGCAATTAGCAATTCTACCATTACAGTAATTCATTAGTAATTCTCTTCTCCTATAATAATGAATGTCCTGAGTCACTCCTTACACAAATTTCTTTGTACCATTATTTATCTTGATGTTTTAATATCTTTCTCTGATTTCTTACAATTGGGACTTGCAAAACCATAAACATTTGACATCCTGTGGAACTTCTCCAGATCGATACAGATCAAACCCTGATTTTACTTTAAACATTACCCTGCTCCATTAAGTAATGAAGTCCTTTCATAAAAAGCATTTCCAAAAGTACACTATACAATCAAGTATTAAATTGAAGTAGAAATACCCAGATGTTCACAGACTAACAAAAATTTAACAAAACCATACAATCCAAATTGAACAAACCACTTGGGGGTGGGGTGTGGGGAGAGGGGAAGGAGCTGGGTTCTAAATCAGGGGTAAATGTAGACATTCTTTCTAGATCTACTCCCAAGCATGTAAGTGTTCCTTTATGTCTTTAAAAATTAATAGGGAGCTTTTCACCAAATAACAGTCTCTATCTTCTGATTAAAAAGAATAAAGGAACGAAAAGGTCACATTTTCACCTTCCAACTTTACAATAATCAGACTTCTCAACGCCTCCGGGTCTGGCAGAGATTAGCCTCTGGTTCTCTGAGGCTAAGGGAGATTTGTCCTGGATGTTCTTCTTTGCTCCTTGCTGAGTCATCCGTGAGGCTTGATCACTTCATTTGAGCTCATTTGTCTTTCCTAGGCTTGGAACCAGCATGGCTTACATTTCCATTGCCATTGTAAAGTTCCAACAAGATGAGAGCTGATTACTTCACCTTTAATTTTTCCTCCTGTTAATCCCTCTCCGTTTTCTACCCCCGCCCACTCCCACTCATCTTCTAGTCTGTATTCTAGTTGCTGTTGTTGTTCAGTTGCTAAGTTGTGTCCAGTTCTTTGTGACCCCAAGGGCTGCGGCATGCCAGTCTCCTCTGTCCTCCACTATCTCCTGGAGTTTGCTCAAATTCATGTCCATTGAGTCAGTGATGCTATCTAACCATCTCATCCTCTGCTGCCCTCTTCTATATGTGCCTCAGTCTTTCCCAGCATCAGGGTCTTTTCCAATCAGTGGGCTCTTTCCCATTCCCTTCTCCATGGGATATTCCCGACCCAGGGATCGAACTGATGTCTCCTGCATTGGCAGGGGGGTTCTTTACTGCTGAGTCACGAGGGAAGCCCCTGTATTCCAGTCCCACCTACAAATCAGAGCACTTCCCACAAGAAGCTCTGCAAGGGTACCTCCTAAGGCCTGCAATGACAATTGTACATGTGGCATCTTAGTTCCAAGACCAGGGATTGAACCTAAGTCCCCTGCATTGGACGGCAGATTCTTAACTACTGGACCACCCAAGAAGTGCCAAGACTGTTTTTATGTCTTGAAGCAATATAATTAAAATAGCCACAGTTTTTCAAACTACAACGTGCAGGTCCTGTGCCAGAGTGATTGCTGATCCTAACACAAAACGGGACAGGCAGTATTTCATCAGATCTAATGATACTCAGTGTAGGTGAAGCTGCTCAGTCGTGTCCAACTCTTTTCGACCCCATGGACTGTAATGTAGCCCGCCAGGCCGCTCTGTCCATGGGATTCTCCAAGCAAGATTACTGGAGTGAGCTGCCATTTCCTTCTCCAGGGGATCTTCCCTCACCCAGGGATCGAACCCCGGTTTCCCGAATTGCAGGCAGACTCTTTACCACCTGAGCCACCAGGGAATCCCCCTACTCCATGTAACATGAAGGAGAGAACAAGACAAAAACCCTATCAACTGTATTATAACCTGACATTGATTGCAAATTGTAGCCTAATTTCAGTGATGTTAAAATGAGAAGAAAAAAAAAAGTGCATCTTAGACTCGATGGTGAATTTTGCAGAGGAAGTTGAAGCTCAGAGAGGCTGTGTGATGTGGCCAGAACCACAAAGCTCATCAGAGGCAGAGCTGGGTTTAGATTGTGCCAGAGTCCCTGCCTCTCCAGAGGTTGGAAGGCTTTTTCTCCCCCGTGGTTTCCTTTTCCTCGCCTGCCTGTTTTCAAAAAGCGGTTCCTAAGCCATCTGTCCTGGAAAAAAGAGCTTCCCCTTTTGGTTACTACTTAACTACTTACTAACAGAGGGAAAACAAGTACCCTTCAGAGACAGCAACCCCTCTTGGCCCTGCCTAATTATAGAGACTGACCATTGTGCTGCCGCTACATTATTTTTGGCAGGGGGACAGAGGGAGGGGAAAGAGTGGGTGTTGGTGATGGTTATGCTTACCTTCCCCCTTCTCCACTTGCCCTGAGGCAGCAGGGGAGGGGGGACCCGAAGCCTTTGCAAGTGGATGAATAAAAGCTGATTTAGGAAGCTAGAAGCTGCAGGGCAAATCCACCCACGCCTCTCCTGATCAGATCTTCTCACTCTTCCCCAGCAAAATGCGCTGCCCCCTGCTGATCCTGAACTCAGCACCACCTCTTAGACTTCAAAGTTTTTTTTCCTTCTGAATTGATGTCCTGTGTCTCCGGAGATGAACTCCCCAACTGCTGAGCCCACTGCCCGTTTGTTGGGTGATCTAATAAATACTTAGTGAGCATCAACTTCATAGTACTCTGAAGATGAGTGATAAGCCAGCGCACACACAGTTCCTGCCCTCTTGGGGTTCGCAGTCTAATGAGAGAGACACTTGTCATCAAAGAAGCTTATAAATTACTGTAAAATGACAACTGTGATAAAAGGTTCTCAGGAAGACCGGCAGCTGAGATAGTGCTCCCGGAGTATTGTGTGTGCTCCTCTGCATTTCCCAACAAAGCCCTCCCCCCTACTCTGTCCCCAACCTGCCTTGCAGTTTCACTTGGGGCCAAGAGGTGAATTCTGGCCAAGGATCAAGAGTGGATGTGATGTGTGTCCCCTCCAGGGAAAGACTTTAAGAACTGATGCCTCTCTTTCAACTCTCTTTGTACTGTTTTCAGGATTGTGTAGATGCTGGAGCTACAGAATGAAGGAGGGCTATGCAAACCACACTGAATTTTACATTTAGGGGAACTAAACTCCTATTGTGCTTGCTCACTGAGACCTCAGTTCGACTCAGTAGCTGGTGTGCTGTGCTGTGCTAAGTCACTTTAGTCTTGTCTGACTTTTTGCGACCCCACGCACTGTAGCCTGCTAGGCTCTGTCGGTGGGATTCTCCAGGCAAGAATATTGGAGTGGGTTGCCGTGCCCTCCTCCAGGAGATCTTGACTGAGTGATCACACCTGCATCTCTTATGTCTCCTGCGTTGGAGACATAACCAACTAGTGGCACCACTAGTGCCACCTGGGAAACCCCCAGTAGCTGGTGGTAATTGCCTTAACTAAGACAGAATCACAGTTCTTATAAGGGAAAGCAGGGAGACACCTGAGCATGCCAAGGGCCAGGAAAGGCATCCTTAGGAAAGTGACACTTAGGTCAGGGTCCAGAGGAAGAGTGGGAGTTAACATGGAGAAGAATGCGGGGAAGGGAGCATTCAGACATACTGACAGCCTGTGCAAAGGCCCTGTGATTAGAGGGTGCAGGACTCATTTGATGAAATGGACAAAGGGCGGAGGGACAGAGGGGTGTTGTTGAGGGGCTCATCTACCTACTATCTGGCTGATCTGAGACATGCACACTGGGCTCCCACTGCTTCTCGAGTCCCCTGAACTGCCAAGGGCTGCAGGATGGGTCACTCAGGCTTGAAATGAGGAGTCAGCTTTACCTTTTCTCTTGGCCCGTCACAGTCAGTTAGTGGGCACCTGGACAGAGTCTAGGCCATGGTCTGCCCCTCTGTGTTTCCCTGTCTGTGCTACTCTTGGGCACAGAGGACCCTGGGGAGGAGGGTGGGAGATGGGGTCCTGGGAAGCTCTTATCCAGCATCCCTGGATGAGAGGAGACTGAGGGTTGCTGAGCAAGAGGACTGGCATCAAATGAGAGGCCATGGTGAGGACCACAGTGATTGGGGAAGAGGCGTGGGAGTGGGGAGCACCGAGGCCCATCTCATCTGAGCCATGCTTTCATTGTGTGCTCTGGGGCTGCTCCTTCCTTTTGTGAATAGAGTGCTATGTAATGCAGAAGCCTGGGTTGCCCACTTCATGTTTCTAGGGTACCCAGCAGCCTAAAGGAGGTGTGAGAGTCTGGACAGCCACCAGTCCCACCCCGCTGGTGCTGTGGTCCTCTCTTGCCTCATTGTGTCTCCACCTCCCTGAGTGTAGGTCTACCTGTTACACACCTGCTCAAAACTCTGCAAAGAGCTCCCTTTTGACCACAAAGTAAACCGAGGCCTGGAGCCCAAGGACCCTGGATTTCTGGCCTCTGACCACCATTCCATTATTCCCCTCTCAATCCTGTCCTCATCTGAACCTGACCATGGTCCCAGCCCTCTGGGGAAGGACAAGATGGCATCCACCACACAGGGGACCCATTGAAGCAGATCTCATCTTTGTCTAACCAATATCCAGTCCCTACATCTTCCTGGAATTTAATTGCATGCAGCAGTGTGCCCAGGCTCAGCATTTAAATCTGTCATGGGTCTCATTCCCAGTTCTCTCAATTCCCCTGCAGTTAGGGAAGGCTGCGTGACTCAGCTCTCTCAGAGAGACCTATGTGGGACTCTGCTGGGAGTGACGGAATAGTTTCTTGAAAAAGGTTTTGCTTTCCTGATAACAGGGAACACAAACAGCTGATACCACCTTTTCTTCTTCCTTTTTTGACTGCAGATGAGGTGGCTGGAACAGGAGCAGTCATCTTTGAACCAGGAGGCAGTGAATGATAGCAGACACCCTGTCATCTAAAGGCTATTAAACCATCACCAACAGCTGTCTACTTGTGGACTTATTATGCATACCCTTTACTCATTTAAGCCACTGTAGGCATGTTTCTCTTGTTTTCACTGGATGTCATTCCTACCTGATACATCTATCCAAGAGCTTAGCCTCACATTTCTTCCACCTCCACAATCTCAGTGACTCTTACCTCTCTGCTGCATTTCAGCACCATACCACATCCAAATCCTGGAACCTCTTACCCCCAGAACTATTCACACTCTGTGTCTGAAATATCTCGTACAAACTGCTCCTTTTCTGAACCAAACTGATCCTTCCTTATTCCTGGGGTGACTGTGAAAGAGTGCTGTTCCTTTGGAATTGGAAAGTTATTCTGGACTCTATTTGGAAAGGGTCAGGATCCACATGTACGCCCTCATTCAGGTTTCTTTCCAGTGTTCACCTGGGCTAAGTACTGCTACAACCTCTGACATCCTGCTTTTCCTCGTGTTTCATGTAGACACCCCCCTTCTACTCTCTCCTCCTGTAATGCAGGAGGTGTACCTAGACACAGGTTCGATCCTAGACACAGGTTCCCTAGGTTGGGAAGACCCCCGGAGGAGGGCATGGCAACCCACTTCAGTATTCTTGCCATGAGAATCTCATGGACAGAGGAGCCTGGTGAGCTACAGTCCTTGGGGTCGCAAAGAGTTGGACACGACTGAAGCGATTGAGCACTCACTCACTCTACTGTCTCCAAGGTTGAAGTAGTCCTCTTGAGGGTCAAATCCAGCCACTCCCTGTCCCACAAACACACCCGGTTCCATTCCCTGTGGCACATCTAGCACTTGCTCCATCTACTCCTATCTCTCTCTGCTATTTTAACTTCTCCCTCCTTGCCTTTCACCTGGAAATATGCTCAAGTTTCCCTCAACACTCACCCCCCGCCCACATGCACACACCTCCCTTTGACCTAGTACTCTCCCCTTGCACTTCCTCTTTCCTTTCCTTTGGCCCTGAACTTGGTAAAAGAGTCATCATCATTCGGTAATTCTATCCTTCGCCACTCAATCGCTTCCCATTCCTGACTCTGGTCCTGTCCTGACCAGTCTACTGTAACTATTTACAGAAGTCTCCAGAGACTTCCCGATTATCCAGCCCACTGGAGACAATTCAGTCCTTATCTTCAGGAGCTGCTTTGATGTGACATGGTGACCATACTCTCATTTTTCAGACTTCTCACTTTGGCTTCCAAGACAGTTTCTCACCTGGCGTTCCTTCAGCTCAGTCAGCCACTCCCTCCAAGACTCTTTGATTGAGGGGGTTAAGACCCTAGTCTTGTACCTTGGAGTTCCATGTTCAGCATGGTGCTCTTTCCTCTCCTCCTCTGTCATTTCTCATTCATCTTAGAACTCCCATCACTTCTATGCTGCCGATGCTCTGATATATATCATCAGTCCTGATAGTTTAAGCCTCTAAGGCTTAAACATTTTTTTCAGTCATTTATGGATTGCTCCTCCATGAAGATGGCGGACCACCCAGTCCAAGTTCCTGGGGGTGTGCACCCTGAGGTCTCAGCTTCTGCTGTTTGTTCAAGTCTGACTTCCTGTCTAGTCATGGCAGACTCCCTGGAATGCCGGTACACATCATGATGGCTCACATCTCTTGAGCTTTTACACATGCAGCTTGAAAATCCCTTCCGCTCCTTTCTTCTCCACCTCATTCTTAACTCATCCTCAGTGCTCACCTTAGGTATCACCTCTCTGCCAGGAAGCTTTGCCTGTCTGGCATCTTCAGGCAGAGACACGTGCTGGTTTTGTGGGCATGCCCTCCACCACTGCACACAACATAACCCGTCAGATCCAGCCTCTCTCTCCCTCTCCATCTCTCTGTCTCTTTGTCTCTGTCTCTCTCTCCTGCAGCCCCCACCCCTCTGCACACTTGTGCGACTCTCCCCTAGCCAGCTGGGGAGGCTTCGTCTTTGCATGGGGCACTAACTCCAATCTGCTATGTCACCTCCCAGCTACAGCATCCCCAGGCTAGCCTCTAAGCTAGGCACTCCTGGGACTTGGGATTCACTTCCACATCCCCAGGAATGTCAGGGAGACAGTGAATGAACGATGACAACTTCAGCCTGACTCCTCATTTTGGCTGGGCTGCCCTGCTCCTGCCACATAGAGATGCTGCTGGGGAAGTGTTTCCTGCAGAAGAAGGCTTCCTTGTTCTCATTTGGGACGGTGCCCTCGCTCCGCTTTTAGCCCAGACGGCAGAGGCACCCCGCCCTCAGCTTCTGAGGTACAGATGGTCACTTTACAGCCTCGTGCTCAGCCTGCGTCTCTGGAGGTTAATCCCAGTCCACAGGCTGAGCCCCACATGCTAAGCCTTCCTGTTGAAACTGGGTCCTGAATCGGTCACCCCCTCTCTTGATGGTGAATTCCCCATCTCAGGCCCTTGCTGCTACCAGTTTCTCACTGGGGACAACCTCAGGGCACCAGGGACAGAGAAGATCCCAGCGGGCTATAGTCCAAAGGGTCACAAAGTCAGACACGACTGAGCACACACACAGTTCATCAGAGATGCTCTATACAACGCTGAAGGTCAATAGAGCCTGTGGCCAGGGTCCGGGTTACTCTGGTTCAGGGAGGCTCCTTGACCCTGTGCAAACGTGCCCGCTGTCCCCAGGCCAGCTCTGCAGAACGAGGGCACAGGGTAGTGACACTGAACGCTGTCTCTGTTACATTCTCAGAAACCATTCTGTGGCCTGCAGCCCTCCCAGGCGTGTCAGACCACGGAGTTGGCCCACCCAGCTCCAACTAGGGCAAGAGGCCCCTTTGAGGTCAGCCTGCCGCCTGTACTTGGTTCTGAGTTAGCAGTTCACTTACACCGTAACTCCCCTGTTGTGATGGCCCCTCTAGAAAGTGCCCCATCTAGACCCACAGCTCCTTCAAAGTCCAGCCCATGACCTCAGGATTCAAGGGTGGCTCTTGTTCAGTCACTAAGTCATGTCCAACTCTTTGTGACCCCATGGACTGCAGCACACCAGGCTTCCCTGTCCTTTACCACCTTCCTGGAGCTTGTTCAAACTCATGTCCATTGAGTCAGTGATGCCATCCATCCATCTCATCTTCTGTCATCCCCTTCTCCTCTCACCTTCAATCTTTCCCAGCATCAGGGTCTTTTCCAATGAGTCAACTCTTCGCATCAGCTGGCCAAAGTGTTGGAGCTTCAGCTTCAGCATCAGTCCTTCCAATGAATATTCAGGGTTGATTTCCTTTGGCATTGACTGGTTTGATCTCCTTGCAGTCCAAGGAACTCTCAAGAGGCTTCTCCAACACCACAGTCTGAAAGTGGCTCTGGCCAAGCTCGAATGTGGAGAGGACCTGGGCTAATTGAGATGCCCCCTTAGGTTGGCATGGAGACGGCTGCATCCCAGGCAGGTACCAGCAGCCTCTCCCCAGAGATTGAGCAGGAAGTAGGAGTGGGGGAAGGTGGGGGCAGGAGAGGAAGGATCCCCTCTACCCTCCAACTGGCTCCCACATATTGGGGTGCACACTAGATTGCTTTGCTCCCCTGACCTCCGCCCTCTGCTAAGCTCATCTCTGTTTCCTGGGCTGGCTCCTCCCTTGCTTCCACATGAGATAGGGAAAACACATTTTGCTAAAAAGCTAACTTAGAGGCTCAGAGGGTAGAGTGTGGGGCTTTATTAAATAACTTAGAATTCTTTATCAAGGCAATAATCTAACTTGCAAGGCTATTTTCTTTTCTCTGTGGAAGTTGAATAGCACCTAAATTTTTTTTTTTAAATTTAACTTTGGTAACAAATCTTAATACTTCTCCAGGCAGATAGAGCACAGATGAAGGTGGAGGTTCAAAGTCTCAACAATATTTTTCAAACCCATTGCATACTCTTCAACTCATCCATTCATCACATACAAAGTTCTTGCTCCCCCCCAAATAAATTAATTGAAAAGTTTTGTTTGGCTGCTTGAGGAAAAGAACTGAGATCCGCCCTTTGTTTTCTGTTTCATATTTTCTGGATAATGAATGAGTCAAACGATGAATAAAGGGCTGGGGACAGCCCTTTATTCTCGTGTCTCCAGTCCCACCGTCCCGGCTCCATTTCTGGCCTCCCTTGTCACCCGCACAGCTGTCCTACATATTTCAGAAGAATGTGGGGTCTCTCCCTGTCTCTGGTTGTGGAGAAACCGTTCCCCAGGAGACGATGGCAGGATGTCAGGACACAACGGGACCAGCGGAGGGGGTGACTTGCAGTTGTCAAGGGGACACCAACAGAGGTCACAGCTACCCTTGCACTCTGCCATCTGTACATTTGCTCAGGAAGTGGTGGTTGGGGGGAGGGTGGTGATAAAGGAGAAACAAGTCACATTTCTTCATACCTGCCTGGGGTTACAGAGTATTTAGGGAGCACCTGTTGTGTGACATCCCAGGGTTAGGCAGGAAGAGACAATTGTTTCCCTCTTGTGTCCATGGGCCTCCTTCTGTAGAAGGATGCAAAGCTCACCCTGGAAATAGAACCACAGTAGCGCCAGCTCAGCAGCCCCATCCCTGCAGCCTCAATCATCCTCTCCCTCACCCTCTCCACCCTACTCTGCATGGGAACCCTAACGGCCCCTTTGCCCTACATCCCATCTCTGGTACCCAGAGGTTAAAAATCTGGGTCTTGGTTTCTGAGCAACCAGTTCAGTTCCTGTCCCTGCTACTTACTAGTTGTGTGACTTCTGCTGATCTCTCTGAGCCTCAGTTCCCCATCTGTAAATTAGGGATCAAACTAGGACTGCCATCATAGGGTTTTGTGAAGATTAAATGAGATCGTGTTGGGACTTGGCATGCCAGGAGTCAGGGATACTGTGATTCATCACCTGCCTGGAGCCTGTTGCAAATTCCGCCTGGGAGCTCCGAGCTGCTGCAGAAAGAGGAGGGGCTGTGCCTCTAGTTGGGGAAATAAGACCAGTCCATGAGAGAAAATAGAGGGCAAATTAAGAGCCAAATTGTGATGCAGGCCACAAACAGTTTAAGATTTATATGAGATAACGGATGACTTGGATGGTTAAGGAGGTCTCAGAGCATGCAGAGCTGCTGACTGATGGGACCAGAGGAATCTTTTTTTTTTTTTTTTTCACTTTTTATTTTGTAGTGGGATATAGCTGATTAATGGGTCTTGCCATGTGGCACTAGCAGTGAAGAACCCGCCTGCCAGTGCAGGAGACACAAGAGACACGGGTTTGATCCCTGGGTTGGGCAGATCCCCTGGAGAAGGGCATGGCAATCCACTCCAGTATTCCTGCCTGAAGAATCTCATGGACAGAGGAGCCTGACAGGTTACAGTCCATAGTGTCACAAAGAGTTGGACATGACTGAAGCAACTTAGCACATATAGCTGATTAATAATGTTGTGACAGTTTCAAGTGGACCACAAAGGGACTCAGCCATACACATACATGTATCTATTCTCCCCCAAACTCCCTTCCCATTCAGGCTGCCATATAACATTGAGAAGAGTTTCCCGTGCTATACAGTAGGTCCTTCTTGGTAATCCATTTTAAATATAGAGGTGTGTACTTGTCCATCTCAGACTCCCCAACTATCCCTTCCCCCATCCTTCCTCCTGGCAACCATAAACTCATTCTCAAAGTCTGTGAGTCTATTTCTGTTTTGCAAATAATTTCATTTGTATCATTTCTTTGTAGATTTCACATATAAGGGATGTCATATGATATTTCTCCTCTGTCTGACTTATTTCACTCAGTATGACAATCTCTAGGTTCATCCATATGGTTGCAAACGGTACTTTTATTCTTTTTAATGGCTGAGTAACATTCCGTTATAGGTATGAACCACCTTGGGGACTGGAAGAATCTTTGGTTAAGTGAAGATCATTCTTGCAAGGCTGAGTCAGGGCAGATTCAGGCTGAGTCAGCCCTGTGCAGCCCACCTAGTGGGCTTTGAAGAACTTCTACTGCCCCAGGGCAGTTTGCCCTTGGGTTTACTAAGCACCTAGTATGTAATAAGCTTCCTTGGTGGCTCAGTGGTATAGAATCTGCCTGCCAGTGTAGGAGATATGGGTTCAATCCTTGGGTTGGGAAGATCCCCTGGAGAAGGAAATGACAATTCATTCCAATATTCTTGCCTGGGAATCCCATGGACAGAAGAGTCTGGCAGGCTATAGCCCATTGGGTCGCAAAAGAGGCAGACACAACTTAGCTACTAAACAACAGCAACAACAAAAATGTGATAAGTATACATTTATGGAACAGTTTTAGTTTCACAAAACATTATTTTGGGAAATACATGATTTGTAGACTTGCTGTTAAATATATACCTAGATACTTCCTGGGTAGATGTTTGGCAGAACTGAAAAGCTCACTTGTTTTTTTGTGATGAGAACCCAATTTAGAAGTCTTTTAGAACAAACCTAGGCTTGGTTTGGTATGATTTTACTCTAATTCCTGGCCTTCCTTTATTTTTCTAGTCATGCAAAGCTTCCTTATTTAGAGAAAAATATTAGTTACAGGTTGCTTTTTTTTTTTTTTTAATCCAATACCCAGTACACTTGGTTTTGTGGTTATGTAGGAGAATGGACCAGTCTTCGGAGATGCAGCCAAAATATTTTGGGCTGATGTACCACTAGGTTTAAACTCACTCCCAAATGTTTCAAAGACAGATTGATAGAAAACAGGGGGAAATAGTAACAATTGTTGAACCTAGATGGGAGGGTTCATGAGTGTTCCTTGTCCTATTCTTTCCATTTTTCTGTATGTTTGGAAACTGTCAAATGAAAAGGTAGAGAAAACTCATTGAATTATAGCGGGAAATGAAATAAGAGGAATGGCTGGTAGTTTTAGGATCTAGCCTAGGGCACTTCCCTTTTCATGCCTGGAGTTCGGTAGTGTTTCACTCACACTTCAGGGTTCTTCAAAGCTTGGGCTGTTCCCACAGGCCTCTGATTTCTGCTCTCTGCCTCTTACTGGCTCCATCCTCAGCCTGCTGGTCTTTCTAAGGATTTGCCAGACCCTGCCCTGGCTGCCATGGCAACAGAGGAGCAGACCCTGGAGGAGGCTGAGAGAGGTCGGAGAGCCTCTTACTTTGAAGACTTCTAGATGTGGCTTCTTTTAGGGACCAGGTTGTGTGAACCTCAGGAATCCCTGAGCAAGCACCTGTCAGCTTCAAGTCTTGGGCAAAGGGCTAGGGTTGGGGTAGGGGGAGTGGACCGAGATCCTCTCCTCTGGTTGGGGCTGCGGAGAGGGGTGGGGGGCAGGTCTTATGCAGCAAATACATTGCACTGAGCTTATTGAGAGATTTACGTCTTCCTGATGGCGCTTCAAGGGTGATTTAGAATCTGAGCTCTTTTGACCTTATTTGCTAACTTTAGACCTAACCTCCACATAGCACGTGATACCCTGGGGAATAAAGTATTCATTCATTCCTTCCACCCATACTGACCGAGTGCTTATTTTGGCCACGCCCCCCCCGCACTGTGCCAGCTCTGGGGACACAGGGCCCCAACTGTGCCTTCACACTGCAGTTGCCCCAGGGGATGGGAGAGGAGGTAAGGGGTCAGGGCAGATTTGTTCGGAGGGGTGGGGACCAGAGGAGGTAAACCAGGGCTTGAAGTGAGACAAAAGGAGGTGCGTTCTTGGGGGCTCGGGGGGGGGGGGGGTGCTCCGTGAGTGAAGGCACCATCTGATCAGTGCGCATTCTCTGGGCGAATGGAGACTAGGGGGCCCCGGTCAAGCTGGGAAAAACCTAAAATTAGCCTGACCAGCTGGGTCCGGATGGTGTGGGACTCCCCCCTTACCGCCCTGGCCGCCTCCTCAGGTTTCAGAGAGCAGGAACATGTGTCCGGAGCACTCGTGCTTTGCCCAGGTCACAGCAAGCAGAACAGGGTAGCCGGGGCCAGGCTGGGCAATATGGAGGGGGTGGGGGTGGGCAGCTCCCGGCAGGGATGTGGCCGCCCCCACGGGAGAACTCCAAGCCCTGAAAAGCCTGATGAGAGAGAAGGGGGAGCCCCTGCCCCCCACCTTCCCCTCTCTGTCTTGACACCACTTCCTCTTTGGCGTCCCCGTGCTCCGTCCGTCCAGATCTGCGGGCCTGAGTGGGGCCAGCAACGGGTCAGCGCCGCCCGCCTGCAAACCAGAGTCAGGGACCAGGCCGGCCCCAGCGGGGGCGGGGGCAAGAGGCCTGGGGCGGGGCCGGCCCCAGCGGGGGCGGGGCCAGCGCACCAGGGGCCGGGGCAGAGGCCTCGGCCAGGCAACTTCCGGGGGCGCTGGGGGAGGAGGGGCCAGAAGCCTGCCTGCTCCCCCCAACACACCTCCCCTGTGCCAGTCTCCTCTCTGACCTTGCCTGAAATTCCCTCCATTACTCACCGTCGGGCAAAGAGCGGGGTGCTGTCATCAAGCCTTAGAAGTTGTCTGAGACGCTAATCTTGCCTTAGAAGGCCCTGGAGCCGGTGTGAGCGGGTGAGGAGTAGCAAGGAGGTGGGGTAGGGAGGTGAGAAAGAGACGGCCCAGACTGGGGATGCCAGCAGAGACGGGGCTGGGGGGCTGGGCAGCCTCTTTGGTGGCTTCTACCCCTTGCCCCGTACAGGGCCACCCCCCACGTCAGACATCACCATGTGCTTCCTCTTATATTACATCTCCACCTTGGCCAACCCCAGTTCATCTGTGGAAGCCCTCACCCCCCCAGTACCTCAGAATGTGATGTTGAGAGAGAAAGTCTTTAGAGAGGTGATTCAAATGGTGGGCCCGAATCCAATGTGTGTGCTCTTTGCTTTGTCGCTCACTCATGTCCAAGGCTTTAGGACCCCATGGACCGTAGCTCACCAGGCTTCTCTGTCCATGGAATTCTCCATGCAAGAACTACTGGAGTGGGTTGCCATTTGCTACTTCCTAACACAGGGATCAAACCCATATCTCTTGCGTTGGCAGGTGGGTTCTTTACCACCAGGTCACCTAGGAAGCCCAATCCAGTGTGACCAGTGTCCTTATAAGAAGAGGCAGTCAGGACACACACAGAGAGACGACCACATGAGGACATGTGGAGAAGACACCACCTACAAGCCAAGGAGAAAGGCCTTGGAAGGAACCAGCCCTGCCAACTCCATCTTGAACGTCTACCTTCAGGACTCTGAGAAGATAAATGTTGGTTGCGGAAGCCCCCTTGTCTGTGGTGCTTATCATGGCGGCCCAGGTGGACCGGCAGTCTCTATCCCCAGAATGCCCTGCCCGGTGCCCTGTGTCCATATCTTCTTCCCATCTTTTCTCCTGGGTCACCCACTCCAGCTTTCACATGGCTCTCATTTGCAAATGCCACCTGTGGGCGTGAGGTCTCCTTGTCTGCAGCTGAGCTGGAAACTTCTGGAGAACCGAGCACAGGCTGGAGGGCCCAGGAAGGCTTCCAGAGAAGGTGTGATGATTGTGAGCCCTGTCACAAGTCACTTGGCCTAAGCTAATTACAACAAGAGTCATTCTGTGCAGTCGTCGGAGCTATGCCGTGTCCCCTGGACCTGCTAAACATCCCACATGACTGGCAGCAGAATTTACTGAAATATTACCTTGGGGTTCCTCCCTCCACCTGCCTGCCTGCACCCCCTTCCCAGCACAGCACTGTGTTTGTATGTCCTGGCCTCGGGAAATGATGGCACTTAGAATGGCCTGTTCACCAAAGACTTTAGCAGATGGCAAATCGTCTGTGATTCCCTAGAAATAATATTATAACTGGTGCACAAGCCCCACTCCCCAGCTTCGCATTCCCTCTTTGGCAGACTGGAAGGGGAAAAAAACCTCCAAGAAGTAGTGACATGAAGCAGTGGCCAACCCCTGCCCCCATCTCCAACTACCCCCGGCCTGGCTGCCATGGGTATGCTGCTCACAGTGTGGGGTAGACCCCAGGGTGAGGGGTAAAAATGGAAGTTGCAGGATGCTGGTGCACAGGGGCTGCATGTGTGTGAATGAGACAGGAGGGTACATGGTTAGAGAAGCAAAACTCACCCCTTCTAGATCCACAGCCCTAGGCCCCACCTCTACCAACTCTGGACTCTCCTGCCAGCCCTGGTGGCGCTGCTGGTGGGTATGGTCTTGGGCCAGGCTCTTGGCGACAGCCCTGACATCACCAGGGGTCTGATGTGTCACCCACCTTCCCTGTACTGAGCTCTGCTGAGAGATGTGCTCTAGGTCCCTACCCAGTGTCTAGTTTCCCCTTCTTTCTACCCAGCTGAAATCCTCCCTAGGATTCTCTGGAACTAGTGGTGACCATGTTGACCTACTTCTGTCCAATAGAGTAAGAGGAGAAGTCAGCAAGTAGATACTGAAAAAGGATCTGACTCAAGAGCTGACACATTTGTCAGCTCTTCACCTCTGATTCACTCTTTCCCCTTTCAACCTTCCTGGAAGACAATTTGGATGCCTGGAGGTGCAGCAACCACCTTTCACTCATGAGGACAAAAACCGGGTGCTCAGTGTGGGAGAGGTAAAACATAGAAGGAATCTGGCTGATGCTTCTAAGTGTCAACATTGACCCTTTTACTGCCAACTCTGAACTTACTTTTTGCAAGAAGTTGAAAAGAAAACCTCTTTGTTTAAACTCCTGTTCCTTTAGTTTTCAGGTTCTTGCGGGAACGCATAGTGCTGACACACAGCCCTTCCTATACAAACTCTGGTGGCTTCTTTTGAAATCTCAGCATGTACCCCAGCCAACCCTAGAGCAGCCCCACCCAAGGATAGCTGTGCCTCTACCCTGAACCCACCCCCCTGAGGCAATGACCCAGAAGAGTGCAGGGTGTAGGGGCACAGGCTCAGAAAGATTAAGTGACTTGTCTTGCATCACACAGCTAATAAGAGCCGAGTAAGTGTCAAAATAAAATCTTCAGTCTCAGCACCATTTCTTCTCCAGTACTAGGGTGGGTGAGAATGGGCAGAGATGTGGGTGTTCACAGGTCAGTGAATCTGATGTGATTCCTTAGGAGAATAATAATAAAACTAGTAGATCAAAACCTCTCTGAAGGCTTTGCAAATGTTTCCTCAAGGAGGCCCACCCTGACCGCTCTTGAATTTCTTGATGTTATTACCCTACTCTATTTTTTTTTTTCTTTAATAGAGTATTCACTTTCTAGCAGAGTATTTAATTTACTTTTATTGTGCTGGCTGTACCATGTCGGTCACCTCTCTCTCCACCCCAGATGTAAGCCCCACAGAAATAAGGGTCTTGGTCTGCTTTGCTCATGAATACAGTCTAAGAGTCAAGAATAATGCTGGCATAAAGAAGGTATTCGTTGAACTGAATTAAATTGGGATGTTTCCTGAGCACCAACCATTAGGGGCTGAATTGTATTCCCTCCAAAATTCATATGCTGAAGTCCTCACACCTAGCATGTCAGAATGTATGTGGAGACAGGGTCTTTGAAGAGGTAATGAAGTTAAAATGAGGCCCTTAGGGCGAGCCCTAATCCAGTATGACCAGCATCCATATAAGAAGAGACTAGAACACAGACACTCAGAGAAGGAAGCCCACTGAAGACAACAGAGAGATGAAGTCCGCCTACAAGCTACGGAGAGAGACCTCAGAAGAAACTAACCTTGCTGACACCCTGACTGCAGTCTTCTGGCCTCCAGAATTGTGAGAAAATAAATCTTTCTAGTTTAAACCACCCAGCCTGTGCTCCTTTGTTATGCAGCCCGAGTAGCACCTAGCTGTGTGTGAAGGGCTTGTACAGGTTGTCTCATCTGATCTTAACCACAACCCTGAAAGATAAGTACTTACTTTTCAGATGCAGAAACCGAAGCCCAGGAACTGATGATGGGGGTGCCTGATGGGTGTACAGCTTGGGGTGCTAGGCCTCCTGGAGCTGTGAGGAGGGAGCCCCAGCTGCTGACCCACCAGGGCCTCCTCCTCGTCTGGAGTTCTATGGACAGTCAGGCCTGACCTCCATCTGCCCCACTCCCAGCCCCAGCCCTGAACCGGTCCACGCTAGACCCCTCACCCGCCAACCTGCTCTCCCAGCAGCTTTGTACAGACCTGTAATCTGAGATGCCACTGGAGCCACCCAAAGAAACAAGTGTCTATGGTACAAGTGACATGTGTCTGGTTCTGGTACCGAGGCCGGTGGGAGGAGAAGAAGGAAGCAGCTTTGGGGAGAAGCAATTTTCTGCAGACTGACTGGAAGCAGTTAGTCCTAATGTACTGACCACAGGCCTGTCCCGAGAGGCAGACCCCCCAAGACAAGGGTGTGAGGAGTTCTTCAGACAGCACCTCTAGTCAGGACAACAGCCACAGGTGGCACTCATTGAGGTCCCACCAGCTGCCCAGCTTTGTCCTCAAGGCATGATGGAGAGTTTCTCCTTTAATCCTCTGAGCAGCCCTGTGAGAGCGTCACGGATATTATCGCCGCTTTACAGGTGAGGAAGCAGAGGTTCAGCAAGCTCCGGTGATTCACACGTGGTTGGGCTGCGATCCTGTCTGACTTCTGCCCTGGGCCCGTGCACCGTGAACTGACGCAGATTGTACTCCTTGCCAAGTGCTGCCTTGGGTGTAGATGGTCCGGCCTTTTCCCCAAACTCCTTGCTCTAGAGAGTTAGGAAAGAAATTCGCGGAAAAAACGGATGGAAACTCTGACGACTAGTGTGACAAAGGTCTGAACTGGTAGTTGACGATCTCCCATGCCTCCCCCCCAACCCCTCGGGGATCGCCTCCACCTGGGACCTGAGGCCGTCTCCCCCGTCTGTCCTGTCTTCCCCTCCAAGGCCACCCTGTGCTCCTCTTGGCCAGGGTCGCTGGGAGGTGGAGGTGCCCGTACCGCCAGCTCCCTGTGGCCGGCAGCTAGCTTTGGAACGGCCTAGTCAGTCACAGTCGATGGGGGATTGTCCGGGCCTTCCCAGGGGGACCAGGGCGGCCTGGAGAGGGTCTGAAACCAGGCCTGTGGGTCCCAGGTGGTGGCCCTCCTGTGCTTTTCCTTCGGGACTCCTCCCCTCCGTCCTCCCCTCGTCAGCGACAGTGTGGGGGCTCCCTTTGTGCTGAGAGTGGTAAGCGGGGGTGGGGGGCTCCTGAGATCTTCTGACAGTCTGCTGTGTGAGCTGGGTTCCTGTAGTCTTGCTGGGAACTTCTGTCCTCTCTGCTGGCCTCCCAGCCCTGGACGCTCTGCAGGTCAGAATCTGGGTAAAGGTGGACCAAGGAGGCCTTCCTTTACCCCTTCCCCGGAGGACAGCTGCCTGTGAGCCAGGCTCCTCTCCCCTGCGTGAGTGTGGCAGACTGATGGGGCTGGCATGCCTCCCGTCCCCGTGAGGACTGGGCCGTCTGTGTATGTATGTTGGGGGGAGGTCCTCAGGGATGGAGCCCAGGAGCACGGCCCTTCCCTGTTGACCAGCCTGCCCTGCACAGTCCCTGCCCACCCCACCCTCCAAAGGAAGGCGCCTGGCACAGGAAGAGGGCAGTGGTGTCACCCAGCTGGATGCAGAGGGCAGGTGGACTGGACGGCCTTGGTGAGAAGCCAGAGGACATGACGAGGCTGCCCCGGGCCCCACCCGCCCCCCCGAGCCTGAGGAAGTGGCAGGGCCCCAGCTTCAGGTGCCCACGAGCTGCCTCCTCTGGGCAAGTGCCATCAGCCGCACCTCCAAGGGGGCGGGGCCCAGCGCGGGCTGGTGGAGGGTCACCACGAGGGGGGGCGTTCCCGTGGGTCCTGGCGGGGCCCTCCTGACCACACGTATCCCACTTTACAGGCTGGCTTCGGGCTCTTCTTTAGAAAAAGTAGCATAACTTGCCTTTTCCTTTGGAACCTGTCAGCCACCAAAGCCCTATCTTCACTTAGCAGACACCCAACACCCTGTTTCTCATTTTCGGGATGATTCTGCAAGTTCTAGAAGTTAAAACCCACTGCATTCTAAAAAGATGCTTTCTCTCTCCCCCTAACCCCACCCAGGGAAATGGGCAACACGACCTCATGATTCCACAGGACACCTCTGGCTACTTCCGGCTAAAAGGGCAGAAAGAGAGGAGCTGGACTAGGCTTGCTAGGCAGGTCGGGGTTCCTGAGATCTCTGGGGTGCTTGGGGAGAGCTGGGCGGGCAGGCAACGCCGGAGGGTGTGGGAAGGATCTGGGAAGCCCCGGAGGGCAGCAGAGGCCTGGCTGAAGAGGCTGAGGGCACGCCAGTCCAGGCGGAGCCGTTCTCAGTGGCAGCGTGGGCGTGGAGCAGGGACTGTCCCAGGGGCTCTGGTCACCCAGACCCGTGGCCGAGGGTCCCAAGGACATCGCTGTAAGGGCTGCTCAGGGCAGCTGCTATTGGCTTCTCATCAAGATTGTGGAGGAGTCACTGGAGGCCTGGGAGGAAGCAGGTACCCTGAGCCCCTGTCTGCCAGATGAAGAATTTTCCTTCGGAAGAGTCTGTAGAGGACGTGGCGGGTGCAGGGCCCCTGAATCCATGAAGGGTGCTACCCCCAGAGTGGGGCTGGTGGCAGGGCAGGGATGGTCCTTACGTCCAGGATAGAGTCATTGTGGGGCATCTGCTGTGTGGTCAGCGCAGGACTAGGGCCGAGAACCGTGGCTAGGACACGGCCACTGAGGGGTCAGCGGCCCCAGCCCAGGGGCACTGGCTACCACTCACCCATCGCTCCCTTTTGGGGGACACTTCCCTTCATGAAGTAGTTCCTTCCAGATGCCACAAGGACTCCGATGTGTGCAGGACACTGGGGAAGAAGGTGACACGTCCAACAAGAGGCAGAAAGGCCGAGGCACCCAAAGAAGCAGACACAGAATGTGGGTTCCCCTGTGGGGTCATGGGGTGGTCTGGAGCCATGGAGCCGGTGACCTTGGACTAGACCTTGAGGGTGGTGTGGGCCTCAGATTGAGATACCAGGGGGCGAGGATCACGGGGGAAGGGGTGGTGTGAGAACTGGCCTGAGCCATCACAATTAAAATGACAACAGCTAGAGTAATGAGGGTAGGACTTGTCAAGTCACTAAGGGTGTGAAAGAGGCTCTGGAGCACTGGCCCCAGGCCTGGCGCAGAGTGAGCAGTTGGCAAATGGCAGTTGTTATTATGACCAGGAGCCGGGCCCCCTGCGCACCCCCCTACCCCGGCAAAATGTGAAAGGTGCCAGTGCCCTGAGTTTTGAGTGTCAGCCTATTTTGTATTAAAAAGCAGAGATATCACTTTGCCGGCCAAGGTCTGCATAATCAAAGCTATGGTTTTTCCAGTAGTCACGTATGGATATTGGACCATAAAGGAGGCTGAGTGCCGAAGAATTGGTGCTTTCGAACTGCGGTGCTGGAGTAGACTCTTGAGAGTCGCTTGGACAGTAAGGATATCCAACCAGTCCATCCTAAAGGAAATCAGTCCTGAATATTCATTGGAAGGACTGATGCTGAAGCTGAAGCTCCAATACTTTGGCCACCTGATGTGAAGGGCTGACTCAGTGGAAAAGCCCCTGATGGTGGGAAAGATTGAAGGCGGGAAGAGAAGGGGATGACAAAGAATGAGATGCTTGGATGGCATCACCTACTCAATGGACATGAGTTTGAGCAAGCTCCAGGAGTTGGTGATGGACAGGGAAGCCTGGCGTGCTGCAGTCCGTGGGCTGCAAAGAGTCGGACATGACTTAGCAACTGAACAACAACTATTTTGGATGCACTTTTGCACCCTTTCTGCCCTTTAACCCATTTCCTGCCCCCAGGGTCAGGGCTGGACCCCAGGTGGACCCAGCCCTCCATAGCTCAGCTCTTCTGAGCTGAGACCCAGCGTGGTGGCATGGCAGCCCCACTACCCTGGCCCCTGGCCCAGACACGACCATGTGAACCCCACTCCACAGTGGATGAAGGTGTCCTTTCACCTTGCTGGGCCTGTCCTCTGGGAGTGATACAGGACAGGGCTGGGGGCCAGCTCCTGTGAAACTTGGGGCTGCTTCAGCCTCTGGAGCGATGCCTTCACTGCCAAGAGTGAAGCGGGGTCCGGGTGTCCTTTCAGTTATCCCAGGGTTGCCCCCAGGCACCTTGGAGAGTGTTTCAGAACTCAGATGAGGAAACTCCACCCTAACCTCAACTCAGAGAAGCCAGGGCCTCATTCAAAGGACCGTCCCTGCCCTAAAACCTGCTCCCCATGCAGAGACCTGTCACCTACCTAGACCTTAATCTCCCAGCCTGCCTGGGGACTCCATTTCCACACATATCCAAGGGACTAGGGCTCATCTCACCCTCCCCTCCTCCCTCAGGCCCTCATCTTCTTCTGCCTGCTATCTGTTATTACATTAGCCTTTCAGTGTCTGGCCCCCCTCCAGATGTTCTCCTTCGGGGGCCCTGCTCCAAACAGCTAAGCAAGAACCTTTTTAGAAACACAAACTCCATTGCCAGAGTTCCCCTTAATGGCTTTCAGCTACCTTCGAGTTAAAACTCCAATTTCTTAGCAGCAAGCCCTCCTCCCTGTGTTCAGCTTATCCCTCTCCTTCTCGCTCACCCATTTCTTGGACCTGGGGCCCCAGGTCCACTGAAATCTCCCCCCTGAAACCCCTGGACCTTTGCTTTCTTGGAACCTGCACACATTTGTAGCTGATCCCTCTGCCTGGAATATCTAATTCACCCCAGATCTTTTTCTCTCTCCTAACTTCTACTCATCTTGAATTTTATTTTCAATGTTTATGTCACTATATTACTTGTAGTTTTTTTTCTTTAAGTGGAAATGTCTACAGTGTTTGCTGGCTATTGGTGTAATGCATGGTAACTCTGCTCAGGGTCCCTGAACTGCAATGCCTTCCTCTCTTCCCATCTGGGTGCTTTCAGTCTGGATTTCCTGGTGACTCTGAACTGCACACAGGTAGTTACACCTATAATGGTTCATGCCTGTCAGTTTCTCAATGTTTTATCCTCAGTACCCAGCAGTTCCTGAATTATTTTGGTTGCTTAATAATAATATTCATTAAAATATTTTTAACATAGTTTCTGTTTCAAAACTATAGGTCTAAGTGTCTGAATGTTTTAAATTAAAATGCTGAAGAGTTCTACAACTCAATTTCTAGCTGGAGCCCCTTTTCTGCCTCAAGGTGGATTCTTAAGCCAATTCCAGAAAATCTACCTTCTATGAGCCCCCTCCCCATCCAATTTATGCTTTTTATTTCATTCTCTTCCTCACTTCTGTTGCTGTTGTTTTACTGTTCAGTGGCTAAGCCATGTTCGACTCTTTGCGACCCCAAGGACCATTCCTCTGTCCTTCACTATCTTCCGGAGTTTGCTCAAATTCATAACAGGATCCAAGATAGGGGGCCTCTTGGAAGGGTCTGGACACTGGCTGGGAAGAGTTGGGTCCTGGGAGACCACGCTGAAGCCTGGCTGGCATCTGCTCTGTCCTTTGTTTCGTAGTAGGCAGATGTCCCCCAGCCTTTGCTGAGATAGCCTCTCAACATGTGGCAGAGGATAGAAAGGGGGCAACCACTGAGTGTGGGCCAGTAGCTTCATTGAACCCGTTCCCTTTCAAATCCCAAACCTCAAGATGCTACCTTTCAAGGGGCCTCAGAGCAGAAGGGATGGATTCGAGTAATGATCCACCGGCCTCAAACGTGAGGAGGGGCTGGAAGTGAGCCTGAGCCTTGAGAAGTCTCCGCTATCTGAAAGAGCACAGTAATGAGTCTCTGAATATGCAAAGAGCCCCGTGGGGCCCAAGTGGGTGGGAGGCGGTCATGGAGCGAAATGGCTCTGCTTAATGAGGGGAGGAATATTTCTGGAGCTGGATTTTGGGATGGGGGTTCAGGGATTGGTCAAGGGGGTGAGCGGGGAGGGTAGAGCCACTGTGTGCAGGATGGCCAGGGGACTGTATAAGAATAAGGATGCCGACTTTGTCACTGCTGTGCCATGGGCCCTGTTTGTCTCTCCAAACTTTCAATAAATTTGACTGCGCCCAAATTGGAGGGCTCCAGTTTGGAGGGCCCCAAATTGGGGGCTCCCCCTAGGAACTGAAGGGAGACTCTTTCTGTCTCAAGCTGAAACTCCTGCCCTCTTGCCCTCAGGGAGACTCTGGGAGAGGTAGCTTGGGCTCCTGATGTGACCCCAGTAAAAGGATCGGTGGTCCTCTGAGGACATACAATTCTGGGAAGGGGTCCTCTTTGAGAACAGGGGTCATTTGGATGAACCTGGGGTATGGTGGAGTCAACTCCCCATCCTCTCCGGTGAACACATTTGGCTCTTTCATCAGCACCTGGGGTGATTTTAATACAGATTATATGCCAATAATCTGTAGAAGAAGGGTACCCAAATTGATTATAAACAAAACTTTTTTGAATGATGAAATTAGCAATTTTCTTCTGGAAAGAAATTGGCATTCCTGATAAAAGGCAGGAGCAAATTTCTGATAAACTTTAGTGGAATTAAACCTGGTGGGAAACCAATGCCCAGCCCACCCAGCTGCCTCCCCAGAAGGAAGGGACAGTGGCCATGCCTGTGTGTATCTAAGGAGACATGCAAACTGTACTTTCTCAGCTGCTCCCACCAAGAGAGGCACTTACACAAAAACAGTCTGTCAGGTCAAAGCTATGGTTTTTCCAGTAGTCATGTACAGATGTGAGAGTTAGACAATAAAGAAGGCTGAGCACTGAATAATTGATGCTTTTGAACTGTGGTGTTGGAGAAGCCTCTTGAAAGTCTCTTGGACTGCCAGGAGATCAAACCAGTCATTCCTAAAGGAAATCAACCCTGAATATTCATTGGAAAGACTGATGCTGAAGCTGAAGCTCCAACACTTTGGCCACCTGATTCAAAGAGCTGACTAATCAGAAAAGACCTGGATGCTGGGAAAGATGGATGGCAGGGGGAGAAGGGGACGACAGAGGATGAGATGGTTGGATGGCCTTGATGACTCAATGGACATGAGTTTGAGCAAACTCTGGGAGATAGCGAATGACAGGGAAACCTGGAGTGCTGCCAGTCCATGAGGTTGCAAAGAGTTGGACACGACTGAGCGACTGAACAACAACAGAAGATTTACTTGAGTCTCAGCAACAGGCTTATAGAGACCTGCATAGTCCGATGGATTCTTGGAGGGGATGCCACACCTTGAGGAATGAGGGAACTGGACACCATCAGGGGAGCCTTGATTTCTTTGCCTGCACAGATGAGGGTTGCATTGCCCCTGTCTCTCCAATCTTGTGATGATCGATGGCGATAAGAATGAGATGGCAACGTAATTGGAAAAACAGAATGTGGTTTGTGAATCGGGGATTTATTATTACTATCATCTGATTCAGAGACGACCTGCTCCACATCAGAAAAGCTCAGGTAGGATTCAGGTTCTACACAGGTGTCCCTCTCCTAGGCCTTTCCAATGGCATGCCATGTCCTCACCATCCAAACATGCAGCTCCCCACTTTGAATTTTTGCTATGATTGCTCTGCCTCTGAAGTGCATAGCTTCCTTCCTCCCTGAAGCAGCTTCCTGACCTCCTCCTGTGGCCTCCCCAACAGTCAAGACCAGAGCAGGCACTCCCCAGCTCTGTTTTAGCAAAGCCAAGGCCCCTGGAGCCAGTATTGGGAGAAAAGGGTTAGTTGCCTTCCCAGCCCATGGCAGTCCCTACCGGGCCTCTCCCCACCCCCAGCACAGGCACAGCGATGTCTGTCTCTCTGCTGATTATGAGATAGCTCATGGCTGTTAGGTCTGCTTGAATAAGCTCTTTTGTCGCAGAGAATTTTCCCATGTCAAACATTTAGTCTGCTGTGTTATGGGTCAGTGAGCAAGGAGATAAGCCTGAATTCTTAAACAAACTGGTGAACGCAAGACATCTGTCTCAAAGCCAATCAAACATCCGTCACACTCTCCCCAACTTCCAAGACATTTTCTTAAAAAACAGATCATTGTTTTACACTTACCTTTCTTTGAAAATTCGGATATTATAAAAATATAGACATTGGCAGATGAAAGGCCCCCAGAAATGGGCACCTCCTCCCTCCTCCCCTCCCCAGTGTCAGAAAACTATTGCTAATATTTTGGCATATATTGCTCAGATTTTTCTTCTCTGCCCCTACTGACATACATATTAGTATCATTGCCTTCTTTGTTTATCATTGTACCGTAGATATGATTTTGCTATTTGCTTTTTGACTTAACACAGAACTTCTTTCTGTATTAGGGTCTCATTTTTAAAACAATTGTGCAGTGTTTCATTGTGTCCATGAGTAATCATTTTTAATGAGCTTCCTGTTGATAGATATTTGGAATTCAACCCTTTCCAATCCAATTTTTACTTTATATAAACAATACTGCGATGGATATCCTTGCACATACGTTTTTATATACTTGTGAGAGTGTTTCTATGAGTACAGGATATATTTCTAGAACCAGAAATGCTGCATCAAAGGTATAAATATTTAAATTTTAGTAGGCATTGCCGAACTGACTAAGCACCATGACTGGCGTTCAGTTTGTGGATTTCTTGAAGGTAGGAATGCCACAAGATACCTTCCCAGTGCTCGCAACGGGAAGGAGTGGTCCAACTTGGGTATACTTGGGAGTGTTTCCTCAGCTGTCTGCAAGAGTTGAGGCAACTTTGTGTGTGAGGCCTAACCCAGGAGAGGATAAGGCATAAACTGTCGGTCTGGAAAGGACAGTCATCACTTGAGTGGATCCCAGGTTAAGTTGAAGCCTGAAAGACAGGGACATTTATGAAATTGTGTGTCTAACATAATAGTCCCTTTGAGAGAGACCCCTTCCTCCTCCCCCAGTTCCAAACACTGGGTTCTTGGAGGAGCCGCCCATGCTATTGTTTGCTGGCTGAGCCAGGGGTCAGCAAATATAATCCCTGGCTAATTGAAAGCTTTCCCTAACATTAAAAATATACATATTTATTTTTTTGCCTGTGCCAGTGGCACGTGGGATATTTAGTTGGGGCATGTGAATTCTTAGTTGCAACATATGGGATCTAGTTCCCTGACCAGGGGTTGAACTCATGCCCCTTGCCTTGGGAGCATGGAGTCTTAGCCAATGGACCACCAGGGAAGTCCCCTAACTTCAAAAAAGTTCCTATTACTTTTGTGAATGGGAAGTAAGGGAAGACAGGGTTTTCCTGTTAGCTCAGTTGGTAAAGAAACCGCCTGCAATGCGAGAGACCTGGGCTAGATCCTTGGGTTGGGAAGATCCCCTGGAGAAGGGAAAGGCTACCCACTCCAGTATTCTGGCCTGGAGAATTCCATGGACTATAGTCCATGGGTTGAAAAGAGTTGGACACGACTGAGTGACGTTCACTTCACTTCAAGGGAAGACAAGTCTTGTTTTATGTGAGGGGTTTGGAAATATGTGTGTCTAGAGTCAACCAGGGGTCTTGGTTTCTGCACTGTGGAGAAAGAGATTTGGAGAGACTGAAGTGTTGCTCAGTTGTGTCTGACTCTTTATGACCCCATGGACTGTAGCCCGCCAGGCTCCTCTGTCCATGGGATTCCCCAGGCAAGAATACTGGAGTTGGCAACCATTCCCTTCTCCAGGGGATCTTCCTGACCCAGGGATGGAACCCACATCTCCTGTGTCTCCTACTGGGCAGGCAGATTCATTACCAGTGAGCCACAGCCAGGTTTGAAACCCCAAAGAGACTGAAGCTGACTCCCAAATAGAAGCTGAGACAAGTGGCAAAGAAAGCTCTAGAGCCCAAGTGGTGATGGAGGCTCCGATTCTCGCCATCCCCAAGGCCCCAGGCTAGTACTTTTGGTATGGGCCAAAAAATTAGTTTTGCCTCTCTTTGACCTTTGTATGAATGGAATTACACAATTTGTACCCATTTGTCCTTGTCTCTTTGATGCAATGGTTGGTGAGATTCATCCATGTTGTTGTACGTAGCAGTGGCTTTTTCACTTTAACTGCCTCCAGTGACCTTGAGTATGTACCTCTGAATAGGATTTTTGGGCCACGTGATAGCTCTATGATAACATTTGAGGAACTACTAAACTGTTTCCCAAGACAATTACACCATTTTAAGTTCCCACTAACATAGTGTGAGAATTCCAATTTCTCTCCATCTACACCAATACTTGTTATTTTCTATCTTTTTGATTACTGTCCTCCTAATGGGTAGGAACTGGTGTTCCACTGTGGTCTTGCTTTGCATTTCCCTCATGGTTAGTGATGTTGAGCAAGAATTGCAGTTATTGGCTATTTGCTTGTCTTTTTTGGGGAGTAAAGTCTATTCAAAACCTTGCCCATTAAAAAATTTTTTTTTAATTGACATGTTGTAACTATTTTTTAAATATGCCGAATGCTAGGTCTTTCCTGGTGGCTTACCAGTAAAGAATCTGCCTGCAATGCAGGAGACGCAGGTTCTAACCCTGAGTCGGGAAGATCCCCTGGAGAAGGAAATGGCAACCCGTGCCAGTATTATTGCCTGGATAATCGCATTAACAGAGGGGCTTAGTGGGCTCCAGTCCAAGGGGCTCCAAAAGAGTCAGATATGACTTAGCAACTAAAACAAAAAATACCCTTATCACATATGGGACGTGGAGATATTTTTACCCCATTATGGAGCTGACTTGTGTTTTCAAAAGATCGCTGTGGTTACTATTTTGACAGTATACTGTGGGGAGAGAGCAGAACTGGAAGCTGGGAGAACAGATAGGAGGCTAGTGTAGTGATCCAGATAAGAGATGATGGTCGTCAACATAAGTTCTGACTTTCTAAGTTGTAAGGCAGAGCCTTGTGTCTGCTGGAAAGTCTCAGTCTGGTTCTGGCCTTTGACTCTCCCTGGCTGATCTTTTTTTGCTTACCGTTTTGCTCACCCTTCCTGATTTCAGTTTATGTCCATTTCCCCATTTTCCCTTCAGTTTCCGTATATGTTAGTTTCATCTGGCCACATTGTAGGCAGTTTTGTGAACCACCCGTTTCCCCTTTGTAATGGGAAAAGAAAGAGGTGGTAGGCAGGAAGTCAGGTGGGCAGATTCCTGGCTTTCGTGGACTCCACGAAGCTGACTCCTGCTGCTCGTCCCCCCCATCCTGCCTGCATCCCAATATTTATCTGGCTCTGAGTTCTGTTTCTCCTTCCTGCATTCCCAGCTGCCCATGACATACTGAGAGCCTGGTAAGAGACTCAGAAGTCAAGGGAGGCAATGGAGAGCTTTGGAAGACAGCCCACAGGCCCCTAAAAATACAGAAACTCCATTCTTTTCCAACCGATGGGGCAGACCCTTCTGAATCTGCATATCAGGGAGCTTTAACAGGTCCAAGTCAAGCCTTGGATGCCACACTCTGCTCTCTGGGAGGTCTGAGTGGGGGCTGCAAAGCTTGCTGAACACAAAGTCTGTATCCAAGATTCAGCTGAATTTTTAACATGTTGGAAACCATCTAGTAGAAATAAAAATTTTAAATAAGCTTCATGTAGAACAGCCATTTCCTAATCTTGACTAGATAGACCTTTGGCTATGGTTTTTCCAGTAGTCATGTATGGATGTGAGAGTTGGACTACAAAGAAAGCTGAGCGCTGAAGAATTAATGCTTTTGAACTGTGGTGTTGGAGAAGACTCTTAAGAGTCATTTTGACTGCAAGGAGATCCAACCAGTCCATCCTAACGGAGATCAGTCCTGTGTGTTCATTGGAAGGACTGATGTTGAAGCTGAAACTCCAATATTTTGGCCAGCTGATGCGAAGAACTGACTCACTGGAAAAGACCCTGATGCTAGGAAAGATTGAGGGCAGGAGGAGAAGGGGACGATAGAGGATGAGATTGTTGGATGTCATCACCAACTCAATGGACATGAGTTTGGGTAACCTCCGGGAATTGGTGATGGACAGGGAGGCCTGGCGTGCTGTGGTCCATGGGGTCACAAAGAGTCGGACACGACTGACTGACTGAACTGAACAGAACTGAGAACATTCAAGGCTAGGACGTTGGGTAAAGTTAGAGAGTATCTAGGGTGCAGAATTTAAGTGAGGGGATAAATTAGGAGTTTGGGATGAACACAGACATCCTATGATATATAAAACAAGCAACAGGGTTCTGTTGTATAGCACCGGGAACTGCCTTCAATATCTGTAATAGCTTATAATGGAAAAGAATCTAAAAAAGAAAAGATGCATATATTACTGAATCACTTTGTTGTACACCTGCAACACTGTGTATAATACTTCCATAGAATAAACAAATAGAAACATAAGGAAGCATTCACTCTCCTTCTTGTCTCTTGCCTTATTCTAGTCCTCACCTTAAGGAAATAGCAAATAGCCAGGAAAAAAATCTAATGAAAGTTACTTAAGATTTACATAGTGAATATACTGAACATTACTGAGAGAATTTAAAGAAGGACAAAAGTGAAGATCTCTACCCTGGTGATGGATTAAAAGACAAAATATTTTATAAAGTTAAATATGACAGTTCTTTCTAAATCCCAGTAACAATCCTAGCTGGTTACCTTGTGGTAATTGGATGATGATTTGAAATTTGTGTGGAAATTAAAATAATTTAGAATAGCCAAGGAAATTCTGGGCTTCCCAGGTGGCCCTAGTGGTAAAGAACCTGCCTGCCAGTGCAGGAGACATAAGAGACATGGGTTTGATCCCAGGGTTGGGAAGTTCCCTTGGAGAAGGAAATGGCAACCCATTCCAGTATTCTTGCCTAGAGAATCCCATGACAGAGGAACCTGGTGGGCTAAAGTCCATAGGGTTGCACAGAGTCGGATACGACTGAAGTGACTTAGCACACAAGCAAGGAAATTCTGAATAAAAACAAAGATGGAAGATATGTTACCTGATTTCAAGACTTACTATGAAGCTACAACAATTAAGACAGTCTGGTGGTGGCGCAAGAATGGACAAACAGATTGACAGAATAGAAAAGACAATCAAGAAACTGTCCTAGACTTCCCTCGTGGTCTAGTGGCTAAGACTTCATGCGGTTTTCTCAGTGCAGGGGTCTGGTGTTTGATCCCTGGTCAGGGAACTAAGATCTCTCATGCTGCAACTAAAAACTGGTGCAACCAAATAAATAAATAATAAAAATATTTTAAAAAATAAAATTGGACTTAAAAAATACTGTCATCACATATGTGGTTCTTGATTCATGGCAAAAACTCCATGGTAATTCAGTAAAGAAAGAATTTTGTCAATAAATGATATGCATCAATTGAATGGTGAAAAAATTATCCTGACCCTTACCTCACACAATATATTAATTAGTTTAAGATGGATCACTGTCCTTAAAGTGAAAGCTGAAAACAATAAGTGTGATGGCATTGCTTGACCTTGGTGGTGGTATATGATGGCATAATTTGTTATATGTTTGTCCACTTCATGACAATTCATCCACCCAGATATGTGTGTTTTATGCTCTTCTAATCATTGAATTATAGTCCACAATAAAATTAAAGTAGAAGCAAAAGAACTAAAAAATGATTACATTTTACTGTGAGTAAATCACACTTTAATAGGAAAATAAAAAGGCAAAGTAAGTCAGGGCTGATCAGAGCTCGCGTCCGTGACACTGGTCAGTCCCCAAGTCCAACCTGATGAATAGTGCATCATGTGAGCCCCACCCCATGTACAATTCATCCCATTCCGAGGGCGGTGTAAGAGGAAGTGGAGGGTTCAGTAGACAGGAAGAAGTCAGAAGAGTGGTGTGATGAGTATCTGACTCTATTTAGATTCAGTTTCAAGATCTGATGAGCATGCAGAAGGGAATGGAAAAACCCCAAGGCCTCCCGTCCCCAGGTTCTAGACAGGAAGCTCAGCGATGAGTACATCCAGAGCACCAGTGTGACTGATGTGTTGACTGGATAAGTTGCAAGGTGCCATTTTGTCCCCTCATGACAACTCAAACCTGCTCTTTGAGATCGTCTTTTTTTTTTTTCTGGTCTCTTGGTTTGCCTCTCCCCAGAAACAGACTCTGAGACAGAATTTGAGTGCAAGCTGTTCATATGGAGACCATCCCAGAACACACAGGTAGGAGGAGTGAGGAGGTGAGACAGGAAAGGGAATGAGCCAGTGAAGAGTGACTTTTCTGGCCAGGGATCACAGAGCCACGCCGACTGTGGGGCTTGGTACTTAACCAACAGCCTCCTGCTCCCCGCTGGCTGAGGACTGCTTCCAGATACGTGAGTTCTGTGGCTCGTCCGGTTTGCCTTGCTCAAGGCTTGGATAAAAGCCTTCAGCCAGAGTTTCAGGTATTGGCAACACGGCCTTCCTGCACAGGGTGATACCCAAGGGGTATGGGCATGAGCGTCCACTAGAACGGGTTAATATCTAGGGACGGTCCACAGTTTTTCCAGGCCTTTGTAGTCACAAGAGAAGACTCCTCTTAACGGTCAAAAAAAGCCTCATCGTATTTGATACTTTATTGTCCTTAAATCCTTCCTGTGCCATTAGCTGAGGCCTGCCGTGGTCTGGACACCAGCAGGAAAATGACCTGACTGTCTTTCTGTCTCCATCTTTTTCCTCCTTTACCAGCTGCTCTGGTTGGTCTCTGCAGGGCGGCAGTAGAGGAGGAGATGAAAGGGGCAGGGAAGGTGTGACCTGACTAGCTCCCTTGTAATTTGGCTCTGGAGGTCTCTGCATGGGGGAGATGTCAGTTGCTAGGACTAGTTTTCTCAGGGAGCATTTTTTTTGGCGGGGAGGGAGGTTGCTTTTCAGGGATTCTACCCTTGCTGGGTGTCTCGCACCTGCAGTTCCCTTGAAGTGGGCAATGGCTCCCCCTGCTGGCCAACTGATTATCAGTAGTTGCCCCCTCCACCCCCACTCCCAACCTCCACTTTCTGTTTCAATCTCCTGCTGTACTTCGCTGTGGTTCTCTGGGCAGACTCTCTCTCCAGAAGACCTGGTCCAGCTCCCTTCAGCAAGTCCGGCTCTGGCCTCTGGGAGATGCACACGCATCTTTGTCCCGTCAGGCTCTCCAAGTTATAGTCATTCCTATTTCCACTCTGGTCATGCCTCTTCCTGCAAGCTGCCAGCTTCCTACGACTCACAGGGGGAGTTCAGCGACAACCTCCAATCTTTAGAATCTGTGGATGTTGATGCCAGCCCTGTGTTTTTCGTATCTAGCTTTCCAAAGGTCTCTCTTAAAGCCCCCCTCGGTGGCTTGAGGTGGTTCGTACTGTCTTGCGATGCCAGCTTGTCAGCTAGAAGCTTTGGGTTGAGAGGAATGCAAAATCCAAGTCACAGTGGCTTAAATGATGACGCTTCTAAATTGCAAGATAAGAGTGTTTCAGGGCAGACTGATCTTGTGGTTTAAAGATCTCTCCAAAGACCCAGGGGCTTTGCATTTCTCTGCTTTGTAGCTTACCCTCTTGGCTGCGTCTGAAGATGACTGTGGCAGATGCAATTTAGGTTTCCTGTTTTCTGCTTCACATCGAGCAGTTTATCTCCTTCTCCAGAGATCTCTCTGTCCCACCATTCTAAGGGAGGATGCTGGGAGTCATTCTGATTGGCCCAGTTTAAGACACCTGTTCATGAACCAGGGACTTACAGGTGAGGGAAGGGAAGATGCTAATTGTCCAAGCCTCTCAGGGTCTGACTTGGTAGGTACTGGAGACATATCAGTTCCTCTGCAGTACATGGTTGGTGTGAAGAAGGGGTGAATACGCAAATGAAAACTAAGTGTGGTTAGAAAGAGGGTGATGGGTGCTGAGTAGTCAACTGTATTCGTTTCTTAGGGCTGCTGTTACAAAGCACTCTGAACTGGATGGCTTAAGACAACAGAAATTCACTGTCTCACAGTTCTAGGCGTCTGAATCAAGAGGTTGGCAGGGGGAGCTCCCTGGTGGTCCAGTGGTTAAGACTCCACGTTCTCACCACTGAGGGCTTGGGTTCAGTCCTTGGTTGGGGAACTAAGATCGCAGAAGCGTGTGGTGTGACCAAAAAATGTTGGCCCGGCCTTGCTGTCTCTGACAACTGTAGGAGAGGAGTCTTCTAGCTTCTGGCGTTTGCTGGTAACCCTTGACATTCCTTGGCTTGTAGATACGTCACTGTAGTCACATCGCTGTTCTCTTCCTGTGCATCTTCATGTTGTTTTCTGAGTGTTTTTGTGTTCACAAGAGGCTCTCTTCTCTTACAAAGACACCAGTAAGACTGGATTAAAAACCCACTCTACTAGTGTATGACTTCACTTTAACTTGCAATGACCCTATTTCCAAGTAGGGTCACCATCTGAGATACTGAGGATTAAGGCCTCAACATACCTTTTTGGGGGGCACCATTCAACTCATAATAACAACAAACATTTATGTAAAACTATTTTCACACACAAGTATTTAATTTGATTATATAACTTACTCATCACACTTGAATCAAAATGACATTTGTTTATTTCTCATAAGCAATTTCACTTCAAAGAAGAAAGCAAGAAGAAATATTAACCCTCTTGGAAGTTATTCAAAAGTTCATGCTATCTATTCTGAAGATAAACTCCAAAGAGGATTATCAAAAATATTTTTTACTGGCAATATCATTAGCATATCGGCAGAGCCTTCAAAGAATGGTATTGTGGCCACTCACTCATTTGGATAAGTACTTTCTGGTGAATTTGGGGGACAGTCACTGTCTTTATTTCCCTCTGAAAGGAACCTGGAAAAAGGTCAGAAGAAAATCTCTGTGGAGTGATTTCATTAGCTGCTCACTAAGAGCTTCTTGGGCTTGCCTGGTGGTTCAGACAGTAAAGAATCTGCCTGCAATACAGGAGACCTGGGTTCAATCCCTAGGCTGGGAAGATCCCCTGGAGAAGGGAATGGCAACTTACTCCAGTATTCCTGTCTGGATAATTCCATTGACAGAGGGGCCGGGTGGGGGGGGTGGGGGTACAGTCCATGGGGACGCAAAGAATCAGACATGACTGAGTGACTAACACACTTCTAAGAGCTTCTTAATTTATCTGCTTCCCTGTGGTTACCCTGAATGTCTTGTATATATCCATCTCTTCCTCTCTCATATTATCCATCTATCTATCATCTATGTTTCTGTCCAATCTATACATATTTAACCATTTAATTACATAAATAAATCATGTTTACTATAGAACAGTGGGGGTGTGGGTCGGTGGGGATATAATTTTTCTCTCCAAGGGATACTGAGCAATGTCTGGAGACCTTCTGGTTGTATTGGCATCTAGTGGGTAGAGGCCAGTAATGTTGCTAAACATCCTATAAGACACAAGACAGCCCCCACAATAAAGAATTGTCTTGCCCCAAATGTCAATAATGCTAAGTTTGAAACATCCTTTGTAGAACAATAGAAACGTTGAATAAACAAATGCAAAAATAGTATCTACTGGGGATTTTTACAATGAACATTTTGGCCAGATTCTTCCAGATTTTTTAAATGCACATAGATACATTTGGAAGTAATTACAGATGCATGAAGAAATATGATTATCATAAACATCCTGTTTTATAACCTTTTTCACATAATATCACTCCATTTTTAATGTCTGTCACATCATTTTTCTCATTAAAAAATAAACTTCAAGAAACAAAAGTTTTACATTCACACAGTTAAAAATGAGAATTGCAGAAGTGTGTTAAGTAAAAAAAGTTCTTCCACAGTGGTTATGTAGAACTTAATACATGTGAATTCTTTAAACACCGCAAATTGGATTATGCAATAGTACTGCTGTGTACTCTGCCTTCATTGCTTAATAATATATCTTAGCACAATTTCCACATCCACATATATAGATCTACCTTGTTCTAAGAAACAGGTAATATGGCTGCATTTTGTTGTTATTCAGTTGTCAATTCGTGTCTGACTCTTTGGGCCCCCATGGACTGCAGTATGCCAGGCTCCCCTGCCTCTCATCATCTGCTGGACTTTGCCCAAGTTCATGCCCATTGAATCGGTGATGCCCACCTTTGGATAAAATGTTCCTTTGATATCTCCAGTTTTCTTGAAGAGATCTCTAGTCTTTTCCCTTTGATTGTTTTCCTCTACTTTTTTTTAGCATTGTTCATTGAAGAAGGCCTTCTTTTCTCTCCTCGCAATTCTCTGGAACTCCGTGTTTAGTTGGGAGTAGCTTTCCCTTTCTCCTTTGCTTTTTGCTTCTCTTCTTTCCTCAGCTATTTGTCCAACACTGCTGCATCGTGTGACCTGTGGTGTGGGTGGGCCTCATCCAATCAGCTGAAGGCCTGAATAACACAAAAGACTGACCTCTCTCAGGCAGGAAGAAGTTCTGCCAGAAAATGATCTCTGAACTTGAACCATAGCATTGGCTCTTCCCTGGGTCCCCAGCCTCCAACCCACTCTCCAGATTTTGGACTTGCCAGCTCCATAATTACATCAGTAATTCCTTGAAATGAAGTCTTTCTCTCTGTATACACACACACACAGCCTCTGTTCTATTTCTCTAGAGAACCCTGATTAAGACGTCAGGTCTCTGGTCTCAACAACACCTATAACTGATGGGAAGTTTAAGTTATATTATCCTCACACATATTATTTTAAGGAAAAGAAAAGTAGAAGAATATCTTGGTTATGTCTCCAAGAGTAAATGGTGGGAGAGGATTTTCCTGTTGAGCTCAGGGGCAGTGTTGATCCAACATACAGTTGGCAAAGATAGACTTCTCCAGAAGGAACACTACTGCAGAGGTCAGGCAGATAGCTCCAGCTTACAGTGGTCTAATCAGAGGGGCCGTGTTAGTCTCCTGGAGCTGCTATAACAAACCACCACACATTGAGTGGCTTAAAACAATGCTTGTTTTATCTCAAAGTTCCGTTGGTCAGAAATCTCAGCTGGGCTCAATAGGGACCTCTGCTGAGGGCCTCTTAAGACTGAAAGCAGGGTACTGGCAAGCTGTGTTCTTACTGGGAGGCTCTGGGAAGAATCTGCTTCCTTGCTCATTCAGGTCGTGGGCAGAATGCACTTCCTTGTGGTTGCAAGACTGAGGCCCCCATGTCCTCATTGGTTGTCAGCTGGAGGAGCTTCTCAGCTTCCAGAAGCTGCCTGCATCCCTTGACTTGTGGCCCTTCTTCTGTCCTCAAAGCCAACAGTGATGTTGAGTGATGTTGATGTGTTGAGTCCTTCTCAAATCCCAAATATCTCTGACTTCTTCTGTTTTCACGGGCTCATGTGGTCACACTGGGTCCACCTGGACAATTCAGCTTATCTCACTATTTTAAGGGCAGTTGCTTAATAGCCTTGAGTACATCTACAAATTCCCTTTTGTCATGTAAGGCAAAATAATTGAGGTTGTGACACCAGAGTGTGAAGGTCATAGGGGCCAAAATTCTGCCTACCTCAGTGACCTTGGAGGTAGGTTTTTCCCAGACTAGAGGACAGGCATGGTCCAAAAGTATGTTCAAGTCTTACTTCCAGGCTTCCCAGGTGGCTCAGTGGGTAAAGAATCTGCCTGCAATGCAGGAGACACAGGAGACGTGTGTTCAATCCCTGGGTCAGGACGATCCCCTAGAGAAGGGCATGGCAACCCACCCCAGTATTCTTGCCTGGAGAATCTCATGGACAGAGGAGGCTGGGGGGCTACGGTCCATGAGGTTGCAAAGAGTCGAACATGACTGAAGTGACTGAGTATGACCTTACTTTCTGGGAGATGGAAAAATGCTTCTCAATTTCAATGCACAATTTTCCCAACTTGGAGGGATCAAGGACTGTAGTCTCTGGCCCTTCCTCTGCCTAGAGCAATTTCTGCAAGAAGCAGGCTTCTTCTTGGTGCAGAGCCCGGGACAGGCTGGGTGTGATGTCATCAGAGAACTCATGGCTCCCGGGGCTCCTCAAACATGCTGATGCCTTTCCCCTGTGTCGTGATCCCAGGGTCACACCAACAGTGTGACTTGAACTTGCGAACTGCACGAGACGCTGAATGCATTTGCCATCAGGAGTTTATATCTGGATTTTTTTTTTTTTCTGGTAGAATACCTTTGATCCAAAATGTCAGAGACAGAGTCACACTTCAGAAGGCTCACTGTTGTGTATGCTGGCAAGCAGCATGGCTCAAAGCCTCTGAATGGTAAATACTAGCAGAGAAGAGCAGTGATGACTGGGAGGGATCCAGACCAAGGGAGAAGCCAGAGAACCAATGAGGATGATGGGAGAAGGTTTACAGGGTACCTAGCAGAAGAAAGTTCAGTGAGCAGAGAGGCTGAGACTGAAGGGAGGCAGAGAGGAGCTGGGATGGAGTGAACCACCCTGGGAAAGGAGAGACGGAAGGAAAGAACTTGAGAGAAAGAAGAAATGAGAAATGTAAGAGGGAGAGAGAGAAGAGATTCTGGAGGTGAAAGGAAAATTTACTTCCCGTGAATATGATACAGAACATGAAACTTTTCAACGAAAATCATCCAACACAGTCCATCAATTTCACATTCAAGCAAAGCCCCAAAACAGCCTCCCAGGCCCTCCGCCATCTGTCTATCTGCCTCCTCTCTGAGGCCACCTCACCAGCTCCCTCTTCCTTCACTGCCCTCCGGTCACATTGGTCTCTACCGCGGGGCCTTTGCACCAAGGCAAGTGGCAGACCCAGGGGCGAAGGTCAGGATAAAAGACCTAGGGGGCAGAAACAGAAAGATAAGAAAATATGGGGCAAGAGGAATATTTGAAAGAAAATGGCCAGGAATAGCATTTAACTGAAGTTTTCAGACGTTTGATGTCCATGGCCTTCAACCATCAGAGGCTGGTGGGGGCTCACAGCCAATCTGTGAGTCCCTCTTCCTGCCTGATGGAGGCTGAGGAAGATGGTCCAGCATCTCACAGCTTCCTCCCCACTCTCCTGGCCTCTCCCTTGTCTGCCTGAGGGATTTCTGGGACATTGTGGGAGCTGGCTGGACTGCAAGCAGCAAGTCTTGGAAATTCCGAGCTTTATTGTCCCCGGGAGCAATCAATGCATGGAGAACAGGAGTCAGCCCGTGGAGCTGCCATCTGCTCCCTTCATGAGCTGGTTCAGAAGCGTGGGCCATAGTTTCTCAGAGAGTTCTGTGGGGGACAGAGCCCCTGATGTCCATACTTCAAAAACGGGCCATTTGTTCTGTCTTTCCCTCCCCTGGGCAGTCTCTCATGTGTGTGTCCTAGTCCACTTCTCAAATAAATGATCTGCTCCCAGTCCTCAGAGGGGACACTTTAGCTCTACTCATCTTAAGCTTCCAATGGGGGATCTAATAAAAAGACAGATTAACAAAAGAAAAATGGTTTATTAACTCAACCAGGATGTGGGAGAAACCACCAGAAAAAGTAACTCAAAGTGGAGGCTTACAACCCTGGCTTATTAGCATCTTCAACAAAGATCAAAAACCTGCAGAGAAGCTAGAGGACAGGGGAAAGCAGGTTTAGGCTTCCTAGGGCGACAAACTGTGATAAGGTAAATAAATACATGGGAGGAAGCTGATGTTGTAAAGTTTGCTTGCAGATTCCACTGGGGCTGGTAACAGTCTGTGACCAGCCCAAGGATAATTTATATTCTATCTTTAGGCAGAAAGGGACTTCCTAGATGGCACTAGTGGTAAAGAATCTGCCTGCGGTGCAGGAGACCCGGGTTCGATCCCTGGGTCGGGAAGATCCCCTGGAGGAGGAAATGACAACCCACTCCAGTATCCTTGCCTGGAGAAGTCCATGGACAGAGCAACCTGGCAGGTTACAGTCCATAAGCTCACACAGAGTTGGACGTGACTGAAGCGACTCAGCACGCATGCATTTAGGCAGAAAAGCAGAGGGTAGAGAGAGCTTTTCTTGTGTTTGCTGCTTGTTAATTGCCTTCAGCTCAAAATAATTTTAATGGCAAAGAGGCATATTTGCAGGAACATATTCTGGTTCCCTTCACCTGCTCTGGGGAAACTTGAACTAGTATCTGACCATTGGTTCCCACCTCTTTGCAAAACTTCTTACAATACAAGCAGATCTTAGAATGAATCTAGGACTGTCATGGAAGTCCAGGGAGAGGACGCTTTAGACTGGTTTGATGACCTTAGCTTTTACCCTGAGCAAGCTAGCAAGGACTGGAGAATTTTAAGCAAGGGAGTGACAGCATCCAACTCATCCTTTAAAGGATCATTCTAGCTCCAGGCATGCTCACTCACTCAGTTGTGTCTGACTCTTTGAGGTGCCATGGACTGTACCTTGCCAGGCCCCTCTCCCTGGGATTTCCCAGGCCAGAATACTGGAGTGGGTTTCCATTTCCTCCTGCAGGGGATCTTCCCGACCCAGGGGCTGAACCCACATCTCCTGCATGGCAGCCAGATTCTTTACCACTTGAGCCATCGGGGAAGTCGCTGCCTATTTAACATCTCCTCCTGGAGCTCAGACAGAGGAGCCTGGCGGGCTTCAGTGCATGGGGTCTCAAAGAGTCAGACATGACTAAGTGACTACACACATACATGCATACATACATACCCACATATATTCAAATAAGCTCAGGTGAGACATTTGGCTAGGTACTGTGTTTGAGGATCATCTGCTCAGAGATGGTATTGAAAGCTGTGAGGCTAGGTGAGATCTCTGAGGAATAGTTAGGAAAGGGATGAAATCCAAGAATTGAACCCTGGGCCATGTCCTCACTTAGAGGCCAGGGAGATGTGGAGAAACCAGCAAGAGACTGGGAGAAAGCAGTCCTGGAGGAAGTCCACGAGAGAGTCAAGTCTCTGAAGCCAAGAGCAAGTGTAATAAGGAGGGAGTGGCTGGCTGTGTCAAACGCTGCCAGAAGTTTCAGTTAGATTAAGGATGAAGGTTGACCATTGGATTCAGCAACCTAAAGTTGGCTCATGACCTTGACAATGAGCCATGTTGGCGAGTGGTGGGACCAAGAGCCCTGCCGCACTGGTTCAAGAGAGAAGGGAGACGAGGAAGTGGAGAGAGTGAACAGAGACCTCTCTCTGTAGCATTTTGCTGAAAAGGCAAAGACAGAAATGGGGCAGTGGGTGGAGGGGCTAACAGGACAGGAAATGCTGATTTTAGGGAAAGAGGTAATGGTGAGAGTACCTTGGACTGTGAGGAGATCCAACCTGTCCATCCTAAAGGAAATCAGTCCTGAATATTCATTGGAAGGACTGATGCTGAAGCTGAAACTCCAATACTTTGGCCACTTGATGCGAAGAACTGACTTCTTGGAAAAGACCCTGATGCTGGGAAAGATTGAAGGCAGGAGGAGAAGGGGACGACAGAGGATGAGATGGTTGGATGGCATCACTGACTCGATGGACATGAGTTTGAGCAAGCTTCGGGTGTTGGTGATGGACAGGGAAGCCTGGCGTGCTGCAGTCCATGGGGTCGCAAAGAGTCACACACAACTGAGTGACTGAACTGATAATAGTGTGTTCCGATGCTGTTGGGAAAGAGCCAGAAATAGTGGAAAACCTGACGATGCAGGAGGTGGAGGGTAGGATGGAAGAAGAGATGCCCTTGAAGAGGTAAATAGGGTCCAGTGTGCCAGTGAGGGATGTAGCCTTAATTGAGGCACACGTGAATCATCCATGGTAACTTTGTAGGCAAGATAAATTATCACATGTGACAGCCCCACAGTAGACATTATAACAGGGTGCCAGGAAGGGACTGAAGCGGTTATCAGAACCGTTCCCTCCATGGATGACGCCACTGTGTCTGGATGATCTTGTACACGAAAATTTAGGTCACAGGACAAGTGTTCCCTCCTCACAGTGCTGTGCTGTGTGTATTCAGTCGTGTCTGACTCTTTTGTGATCCCATGGACTTTAGCCCGCCAGGTTCCTTCGTCCATAGGGTTTTTCCAGGCAAGAACACTGGAGTGGGTTGCCATTTCCTACGCCAGGGGATCTTCCTGACCCAGGGATGGAACCCACGTCTCCTGAATCTCCTGCACTGGTAGGCAGATTCTTTTCCACTGCGCCACCTAAGCTCCCAGTCTATAAAATCACTCTGTTCTATTTTCCTCATAGTCTTTTTTTTTTTCATTTATTTTTATTAGTTGGAGGCTAATTACTTTACAATATTGTGGTTTGTGCCATACATTGACATGAATCACCATGGATTTACATGTGTTCCCCATCCCGATCCCCCCTCCTGCCTCCCTCCCCATCCCATCCCTCTGGGTCTTCCCAGTGCACCAGCCCTGAGCACTTGTCTCGTGCACCCAACCTGGGCTGGTGATCTGTTTCGTCCTTGATAGTATACTTGTTTCAATGCTATTCTCTCAGAACATCCCACCCTCGCCTTCTCCCACAGAGTCCAAAAGTCTGTTCTGTACATCTGTGTCTCTTTTTCTGTTTTGCATATAGGGTTATCGTTACCATCTTTTTAAATTCCATATATATGCATTAGTATACTGTATTGGTGTTTATCTTTCTGGCTTCCTTCACTCTGTATAATGGGCTCCAGTTTCTCCTCATAGTCTTATTCCTTGTTCTCTGTAACAACTCTTATTTCATTGATTAGCAACCACTGAGACTGCTTCTTTAAAAATTATTTACATGGAGAATTATTTACAGGAGATAGCCAGCATCATGGAAGGTATCTATAACCATTCTTGTAATTGATAAAATTATAAATATAATAATTTACAATATTTTGCATGAGATGTACAGCTAAATGATTCAGATATATACACATATAACTGTTATGTACATATATACTGGCTTCCCAGATGGTGCAGTGGTAAAAAGTCTGCCTGCCAATACAGGAGATGTAAGAGACTTGGGTTTGATCCCTGAATCCAGAAGATCCCCTGGAGAAGGAAATGGCAACCAGATCCAGTATTCTTGCTTGGAAAATTCCCTGGACAGAGGAGCCTGGTGGGCTACAGTCTATGGGGTTTCAAAGTATCAGACATGATTAAGCAAGCGTGCACACGCACAAACACACACACGCACACAGAGACAGACATACATACATTGTTGTTCAGTCACTCAGTAATGTCTGATTCTTTGCAACCCCGTGGACTGCAGCACTCCAGGATTTCCTGTCCTTCACTATCTCCTGTAGTTTGCTCAGACTCATGTCCATGATCAATGATGCCATCCAACCATCACATTCTGTGTCGTCCCCTTCTCCTTTTGCCCTCCATCATTCCCAGCATCAGGGTCTTTTCCAATGAGTCGGCTCTTTGCATCAGGTGTTCAAAGTATTGGAGCTTCAGCATCAGCCCTTCCAATGAATATTCAGGACTGATTTCCTTTAGGATTGACTGGTTTGATCTCCTTACTCTTTAAGGGACTCTCAGGAGTCTTCTCCAGCACCACAATTCAAAACCATCACTTCTTATGTGTTCAGCCTTCTTTATGGTCCAACTCTCACATCTATACATGACTACTGGAAAAATCATAGCTTTGAATATACAGACCTTTGTCAGCAAAGTAATGTCTCTGCTTTATAATATGCTGTCTATGTTTGTCATAGCTTTTCTACCAAGAAGCAAATGTCTTCTAATTTCATGGCTACAGTCACCATCTGCAGTGAGTTTGGAACCCAAGAAAATAAAGCCTGTCACTGCTTCCACTTTTTTCCCCATGTATTTGTCATGAAGTGATGGGACTGGATGTCATGATTTTAGCTTTTTGAAAGTTGAGTTTTAAGCCAGCCTTTTCACTCTCCTCTTTCACCTTCATCAAGAGTCTCTTTAGTTCCTCTTCACTTTCTGCTATTAGGGTGGTGTCACCTGCATATCTGAGGTTATTGATATTTCTCTCGGCAATCTTGATTCCAGCTTATGATTCATCCCGCCTGGCATCTCTCATGATGTACTCTACATATAAGTTAAATAAGCAGGGTGACTATACAGTGTTGACTCACTCCTTTCTGAATTTAACCCATACTTTGTTCCAAGTAAGGTTCTAATTGTTGCTTCTTCTCCTGCATACAGGTTTCTCAGAGGCAGGTAAGGTGGTCTGGTATTCCCATCTCCTTAAGAATTTTCCACAGTGTGTTGTGATCTACACAATCAACTGCTGTAGCATAGTCAATGAAGCAGAAGTAGATGTTTTTCTGGAATTCCCTTGCTTTTTCTGTGATCCATTGGACGTTGGCAATTTGACCTTTGGTTCCTCTGCCTTTTCTAAATCCAGCTTGTACATCTGGAAGTTCTCAGTTCACATCCTGTTGAACAGACTTTATTTTTATTTGATTTCAACTTTCAGGATTTGTGATGTGAAGTTCTTTTGCTTATGGAAACTGTTTTCCTTGTCACGAGACTGGGAAACGCTTATCTCCGAGCATGTTGCTCCTGCTTCAGTGTTTGCTTGTACCTGCCTGATGCTTTTTGTGGATACAATTTCCTGGGGCTGGAGCCATGATGCCATCTTAGTTATGACTGTCAGTTTGAGAAACCCACCCTGTTCTCTGTGTGGGACTCCTCATGAATGCACGAAGAGTTTGGTTCTGTCTGCCAACCACACACGTCACAGGGGGAGTTCTCACTGGAATATGACCTCTGGTGTGAAGCCACTTTTCTACACACATCACCTCCAGAGGTCACATCCTGCACATAAACTTGTGCTGGACAACAGTTATGATGGTGCACAGATGGAGCCCTCCCCAATACAATGTCCATCCATAGCAACCCACTTCTCATCTCCCCTTAAAAGACAGCTGCGGTTATGCTCACCTTAATACCCAGATCTTTCTTCTCTGTGCAAGTCACCATTGAGACTTCTCTTGTAAGAAGCATTCCCAGATTCAAAATCTGTAAGGCAAGCCAGTGGAAGTCAACAGGCTCTGTGCTGAGGTGGAGGCTGTCCAGATGAATATGCAGACGCCATGTCGCTGCTCTGCAGCTTCAGATACCCCTTGGTTCACTGCGGGAGTCCTCTGAGGGAAGCTCACCTCATGGCATTCCCAGCCTAAGGGGGAAGTCCGGAGGGCAGGAATGTCTGGTCCTTGAGGACTTCTAGGCCCAAGGACATTCTCATGGACAACTCAGAAGTAGGGGTGGAAAAGAGTCAAGGACATAGGATCCTCACAATTTGAGCTAAGACTTCTCTGTCTAGGTCTTGAATCCAATTATGGGCATATGAATTGCCAAACAGGAAAACTATCTCATGCACCAATTCCTTATATTATTTCACTCCCTTTTATTTAGAAGGAAATAATGTCACCTCTGGGCTTCCCTGATAGCTCAGTTGGTAAAGAATCCACCTGCAATTCAGGAGACCCCGGTTCAATTCCTGGGTGGGGAAGATCTGCTGGAGAAGGGATAGGCTATCCACTCCAGTATTCTTGGGCTTTTCTTGTAGCTCAGCTGGTAAAGAATCCGCCTGCAGTGTGGGAGACCCAGGTTCGATCCCTGGGTTGGGATCCCCTGGAGAAGGGAATGGCCACCCACTCCAGTATTCTGGCCTGGAGAATTCTATGGACTATATAGCCCAGGGAGTCGAAAAGAGTCGGACAACTAAGTGACTTTCACGATGTCACTTCTAGGGCTTCCCAGGTAGCTCACTGGTAAAGAATCCACCTACCACATAGGAGACATGGGCGATGTGGGTTCCATCCCTGGGTGGGGAAGATCCCCTGGAGAAGGAAATGGCAACCCACTCCAGATTCTTGTCTGGGAAACACCAAGGACAGAGGAAGCTGGTGGGATACAGCCCATGGGGATGGCAAAAGAGTTGGACAAGATTTGCAACTAAACAAAACATGTCACTTCTAACCTTGATTTTGAGATCTTTGTTTGGAGGATTAAAAAATGAGTTCTACTTTTTCAGGACCGACAACAGGATGAATTATGAGAGGAAAAGTTTTCAGACATTTCTAATTGGAAGGACTGATGTTGAAGCTGAAACTCCCAATACTTTGGCCACCTGATGCGAAGAGCTGACTCATTTGAAAAGACCCTGATGCTGGGAAAGATTGAGGGCAGGAGGAGAAGGGGAGGACAGAGGATGAGATGGTTGGATGGCATCACCGACTCAGTGGACATAGGTTTGGGTGGACTCCAGCAGTTGGTGATGGACAGGGAGGCCTGGCGTGCTGCAGTTCATGGGATCACAAGAGTCAGACACGACTGAACAACTGAACTGAACTGAAAGGGGACTGCGCAATAGCAACATTCAGCCACCAGAGGGCAGTGTAGACGTTCTGAAGGTTCTGGAGAGGGGAACGGGGTAGAGAAAGAACCCTAAAGAATGAAAAAAAAAAATTACTTTTAATGGAAGGATAATTGCTTTACAGTATTGTGTTGGTTTCTACCACACATCAACATGAATCAGCCATAGGTCTACCCGCATCCAACCCTGAAAAAAATGCAGATTTAAAGCGAAGTTTCCTCTGCTAAAATTGGAATTTTAAAAAAGTGACCCCGGTAGCATGGCTCTCCTTTCATCTTGCTGCGTGCGCTCCTGATGAAAACAGACGCCGGCCGCAGTTTGCAGCAGGTTCCTGGAGGATCCGGGGCTGATTGGTTGCTGATTGGAGAGGTCTTGGCGGGTGGGGTGGTGTTTAGATATAAGATGAATGGCAAGGGCAGCAGGTAGTGGAGGGAGGCCCTTGAAGGGGCTCAGGACAGCGGTTATTTACCCACTGGGTCAAAACCGCGTTTGATTATGTGCATCGCTTTAGAGGAATGTCTTGGCTGACTTTTGCCCTAGAAGGGGGCGGGTGCTTTGGGAAAGCGCGTGGCTGGCTCCCAGGGGGCTGAGCTTGCGTCAGCCGCTGACTTCCAGTAAGCAAGCTTGTGCTGGCGGGGAAGTCCTGACCCGTCCCCCGACATCCGGTGTTTGCTGGGCGAAAACCGCTCCTGCCTGATCTTCTGTTACCCAAGCGCGGCTTCAGTCGCTCGTCCCTTATCTGGATCCGATCATGATTCCTTCCTTTGGGGACAGGAGTTCTTCCTCATCCTGAAGGTCTTCACTTTTGCCATTAAGTCCACCTTGGCCACACCTAGTTCACCCCAGGATGAAATTTAGGGAAAAGAGGAGGAGAGCCCCTGGAAGGCTCCCTTCAAGCGGAGACCCAGTGCTTTCTGCCGGCGCTTGTTTGGAGTTTGTTGAAACTAGCAGAATAGGAAGCTCAGGTGTAGCTCTAAGAAGTTTCTGATATTTGTCAAGGCCTGAGTGATCTGTTAGGATCTCACTCTTCACTCTCTATGAGACCTTGCTGGGTGCCTCCCACCCTTTGGCCAGTTTCTGCTGGTACAGCTGTTGTCTAAGTGGAGAGACAGACTTTGGAGCTTGACATTTTGCCATCTTTCCTGACTCCCCCTCCCATAATTAAGCCTCATAATAAAACTGTTGCTGCTGTTCAGTCGCTCAGTCGTGCCCAACTCTTTGCATGGCTGTGGCAGGCCAGGCTTCCCTGTCCTTCACTGTCTCCTGGAGTTTGCTCAAACTCGTTCATTGAGTCAATGATGCCATCCAACCATCTCATCCTCAGTCCTCGCCTTCTCTTCCTGTCCTCAGGCTTTCTCAGCATCAGGGTCTTTTCCAGTGAGTCAGCTTTTCACATCAGGTGGTCAAAGTATTGAAGCTTCAGTTTCAGCCTCAGCTGAAGATTGAGGGCAGGAGGAGAAGGGGACGACAGAGAATGAGATGGTTGGATGGCATCATCGATTCGATGGACATGAGTTTGGGTGGACTCCGGGAGTTGGTGATGGACAGGGAAGCCTGGTGTGCTGTGGTTCATGGGGTCCCCCCTTTCCTCTCCCTGCTGGTGAACACTAGTTTGTTCTCTTTAACTCTGAGTCTGTTTCTGTTTTGTTATACTCATTCATTTTATTTTTTATATTCATGAAACATATAAGTGATGACATACACTCAAATGTCTTTCTCTGTCTGACTTATTTCACTAACCATAATACCCTTCCATGTTGTTGCAATATGGCAGAATTAAATTATTTTTTATGGCTGAGTAGTATTCCATTATATACACACCACATTTTCTTTATTCATCCACCTATTGATGGACACTTAGATTGTTTCAATATGTGGCTATTGTAAACATTGCTGCTTTGAACATGGGGGTGCATGTATCTTTTTGAATTAGTGTTTTCATTTTCTTTGGATATATACCCAGGAGTGAAGTTGCTGGGTCACATGGTAGTTCTATTTTCAGTTTTTTGAGGAATATAATCAAAATTAATCAAAAAGAATAAAATGCATAAGAATAAACTTAACCAAAGAGGCGAAATATCTATACCCTTTGTTTTGATTGGAGCATTTGGCACATCCATTGACATATTAATTATTAATAGATATGTACTTATTACCATTTTCTTACTTGTTTTCTGGTTGTTTTTGTAGTTTGTCTCTGTTCTTTTTTCTTTTAGTTTCTGCTCTTGTGGTTTTATAATCTCCTTTAGTGGTTTATTTGTGTTTCTCTCTTTTTTGTGTATCTGTTGTTGGCTTTTTATTTGTAGTTACTGTGATGTTCATCTATGTTGACCTGTAATTATGTCTACTTGCTTTATTTTTTTTTTTTTTTTGTCTACTTGCTTTAAATTGGTAGTAATTTAAGTTCAAACACATTCTAAAAGCAAGATAATGCTCAAAGTCTTTCAAACTAGGCTTCAACAGCACATGAACTGAGAACTTCCAGATGTAGAAGCTGGGTTTAGAAAAGGAAGATGAAAAAAAGATCAAATTGATAACATCTGTTGGATCATAGAAAAAGCACGGGAATTTAAAAAAAAATCTACTTCTGCTTCATTGACTATGCTAAATCCTTTGACTGTGTGGATCACAACACATTGTGGAAAATTCTTGAAGAGACAGAAATACCAGACCACCTTACCTGTCTCCTTAGAAACCTGTATGCAGGACAAGAATCAACAGTTAGAACCCAACATGAAACAAAGGATTGGTTCCAAATTTGGAAAGGAGTACGTCAAGGCTATACATCATCACCCTGCTTATTTAACTTATATGCAGACTACATCATGAGAAATGCAGGGCTGGATGAATCACAAGCTGGAATCAAGATTGCCAGGAGAAATATCAATAGCCTCAGATATGCTGATGATACCACTCTAAAGGCAGAAAGTGAAGAGGAACTAAAGAGCCTTGAGATAAGGGTGAAAGAGGGGAGTGAAAAAGCTGGCTTAAACTCAACATTAAAAGAACTAAGATCATGGCATATCTGGTCCCATCACTTCATGGCAAATAGATGGTAAAACAATGGAAACAGTGACAGATTTTATTTTCTTGGGCTCCAAAATCACTGCAGACTATTACAGCAGCCATGAAATTACAAGACATTTGTTCCTTGGAAGAAAAGCTATGACAAACCTAGACAGTGTATCAGAAAGCAGAGACATCCCTTTGCTGACAGAGGTCTGTCTAGTCAAAGCTATGGTTTTTCTAGTAGTCATGTACAGATGTGAGAGTTGGACTATAAAGAAGGCTGATACTTTCAAATTATGGTGCTGGAGAAGACTCTTGAGAGTCCTTTGAACAGCAAGGAGATCAAAACAGTCAATCCTAAAGGAAACCAACTCTGAATATTCATTGGGAAGACTGATGCTGAAGCTGAAGCTCCAATACTTTGACACCTGATGCAAAGAGCCGACTTACTGGAAAAGCCCCTGATTCTGGAAGAGATTGAGGGTAGGAGGAGAAGATGGTGGCAGAGAGTGAGATGGTTGGATGGCATCACTGACTCAATGGACATGAAATTGAGCAAACTCTAGGAGATAGTGAAGGACAGTGAAGCCTGGCATGCTGCAGTCCATGGGGTTGCAAAGAGTCAGGCATAATTAGCGACTGAACAACAGCAACACATTCTAAAAGGTCTATATTTTTTACTATCCCCATTTATGTTTTAGATGTTATATTTTGCACTTTCATGTTTATCCCTTAACTGTTTATTATAGTTATAGTTCATTTGATAATTTTTGGATTTTTCATCTTTATTTAGCTCATTTAATTGGTTGATCCACAGCTTTTGAATGTAGGATTTTTTCTTTCCTCTAGATTTTTACTTAAGGTTGTAGTTTTTTCTTTTTATACTTAGAGAAGACTTTTTAAATGTTCTTTTAGGGTAGGTTTAGTATTGATGAACTCTTCTAGTTTTTGCTTGGGTTAAACTGGATTAAAGATTTACTGAGCATGGCTCTGCCCATCAGAACAAGATCCAGATTCCCCCATATCAGTCTCTCCCATCAGGAAGCTTCCACAAGCCTCTTATTCTTATCCATCAGAGGGCAGACAGAATGAAAACCACAATCACAGAAAACTAATGAAACTGATCGCATGGATCACAGCCTTGTCTAACTCAATGAAACTATGAGTCATGCCGGGTAGGGCCACCCAAGACGTGCAGGTCATGGTGGAGAGTTCTGACAAAATGTGGTCCACTGGAGAAGGGAATGGCAAACCACTTCAGTATTCTTGCCTTGAGAACCCCGTGAACAGTATGAAAAGGCAAAAAGATAGGACACTGAAAGATGAACTCCCCAGGTCAGTAGGTGCCCAATATGCTACTGGAGAAGAGTAGAGAAATAACTCCAGAAAGAATGACGAGACAGAGCCAAAGTGAAAACAACACCCAGTTGTGGATGTGACTGGTGATGGAAGTCAAGTCTGATGCTATAAAGAACAGTATTGCATAGGAACCTGGAATGTTAGGTCCATGAATCAAGGTAAATTGGAAGTGGTCAAATAGGAGATGGCAAGAGTGGACATCAACATTTTAGGAATCAGTGAACTAAAATGGACTGGAATGGGCAAATTTAATTCAGATGATCATTATATCTACTACTGTGGGCAAGAATCCCTTGAAAGAAATGGAGTAGCCTTCATAGTCAACAAAAGAGTCTGAAATGCAATACTTAGGTGCAATCTCAAAAATGACACAATGATTTCTGGTCATTTCCAAGGCAAACCATTCAATATCACGGTAATCCAAGTCCATGCCCCAACCAATAATGAAGAAAAAGCTAAAGCTGAATGAATGTTCTGTGGTGACCTACAAGACGTTCTAGAACTAACACCAAAAAAAGATGTTCTTTTCATTATAGGGGACTGAAATGAAAAAGCAGGAAGTCAAGAGATACCTGGAGTAACAGGCAATTTTGGCCTTGGATTACAAAATGAAGCAGGGCAAAGGCTACAGAGTTTTGCCAAGAGAACACACGGGTCATAACAAACACTCTCTTCCAACAACACAAGAGATGACTCTACTCATGGACATCACCAGATGGTCAACACCAAAATCAGATTGATTACATTCTCTGCAGCCAAAGATGGAGAAGCTCTATACAGTCAGCAAAAACATGATCAGGAGCTGACTGTGGTTCAGATTATGAACTCTTTATTGCAAAATTCAGACTTAAGTTGAAGAAAGTAGAGAAATTCACTAGGCCATTCAGGTATGGTCTAAATCAAATCCCTTATGATTATACAGTGAAAGTGACACATAGATTCAAGGGATTAGATCTGATAGACAAACAATTAAAAGTTATTCATAGCCTGAAGGACTATGAATGGAGGTTTGCAACATTGTACACGAGGCTGTGATCAGAACCATCCCTCAAAAAAAGAAATTCAAAAAGGCAAAATGGCTGTCTGAGAAGCCCTTATAAATAGCTGAGAAAATAAGAGAGGTGGAAGGCAAAGGAGACAAGGAAAGATACATCCATCTGAATGCAGAGTTCCAAAGAATAACGAGGAGAGATAAGAAAGCCTTCCTAAATGATCAGTGTAGCACAAGCTGGAATCATGACTGCCAAGGAGAAATATCAATAACCTCAGATATGCAGATGACACCACCCTTATGGCAGAAAGTGAAGAAGAACTAAAGAGCCTCTTGATGAAAGTGAAAGAGAAGAGTGAAAAAGTCACCTAAAACTCAACATTCAAAAAACTAAGATCATGGCATCTGGTTCCATCACTTCATGACAAATAGATGGGGAAACAGTGGAAACAGTGACAGATTTTAGTTTGGGGGGGGGGTTCCAAAATCACTGTAGATGGTGACTGCGGCCATGAAATTAAAAGATGTATGCTCCTTGGATGAAAAGTTATGACCAACCTAGACAGCATATTAAAAAGTAGAGACATTACTTTGCCAACAAAACCCCATCTAGTCAAGGCTATGGTTTTTCCAGTGGTCATGTATGGATGTGAGAGTTGGACCATAAAGAAAGCTGAGCACCGAAGAATTGATGCTTTTGAACTGTGGTGTTGGAGAAGACTCTAGAGTCCCTTGGACTGCAAAGAGATCCAAACAGTCCATCCTAAAGGAAATCAGTCCTGAATATTCATTGGAAGGACTGATGTTGAAGCTGAAACTCCAATACTTTGGCCACCTGATGCGAAGAACTGACTCATTGGAAAAGACCCTGATTATGGGAAAGATTGAAGGCAGGAGAAGAAGGGTATGGCAGAGTATGAGATGGTTGGATGGTATCACCACCTACTCAATGGACATGAGTTTGAGTAAACTCCGGGAGTTGGCAATGGATAGGGAGGCCTGGTGTGCTGCAGTCCGTGGAGTCGCAAAGAGTCGGACACAACTGAGCAACTGAACTGAACTGAACTGAACTGAAAATAAGAAATGACTAAGTCCTATGTGGGCTTCCCTGGTGGCTCAGAGGTAAAGAATCTGCCTGCCAATGCCGGAGATGCAGATCCAATCCTGGGGTCAGGAAGATCCCCTGGAGGAGGAAATGGCAATCTACTCCAGTATTCTTGCTGGGAAATCCCATGGACAGAAGGAGCCTGGTGGGCTACAGTCTATGGGGCTGCAAAAGAGTCAGACACAATGACTAAACAATAGCAACAAGTCCTGTGTGGGGAGGAGAAAAGAAGAGAAAAGTTTACTTAAGAACCTAATAAAGATTTAAGTAAATGGAAGCACAAAATATGATCCTTTATAGAAAGACCTGACATTTTCTTTTGTGAATATCACCCCTTATTACCCAGTAAGAGAATCTGAAAATTTTAAATTTTATTTAGAAAAATAAATGAGCAGGAATGTCAACAACAACAAGTTTGAAAAAGAAGTGTGTTATTTGCACAGAAACGGGCAGATGGTCAGTGAGGCCACAGGCACAGTCTTATGTAGCTGCTGGAGGCTCTGAAGGGACAACTGGAAATGGGCTCCATTATAAAAGAACGGCTCAAACTAAGTGCTGTTTGTACTTATTTCCTGGATGCCAAAAATGTCTTTGAAATCGTCCTCAAATTTGGCCTCTAGTTGAAGTCCCAGATTGATGAATTTTTTGTTCTGAAAAAGCAAAGACAGAAACAATATTAGACACCTGATGTTTCGGTTAATCCGGAGCTTTATTTTAGACCCCCAAATGTCAAGTGAGAATTGATCCAGTTGAGAGTAGTTTATGTTCCCTGATAGCTGGATTGTTTCTTTTTATCTGGAAGACATAGGAGCAAAAATGGCACTGTATTACAATCTAATTCTTCACCAGAAATTTGTTGATTAATTAAATTCTAGCTATTTGATTTTGAACATAGCACATATTCCACGTGACAATATGAAAATACAGTAAGATCTAAGGTAAGTTTATGGTGTCTTCCTTTATTATTCATTCCCACCCCTTGAGATAATCCGTATTAACTTTTAGATACAGCAGTAGGAAATGCGAATGTAAAAAGATCCAAGATTTTTAAATTTGAGAAAAGTGGTCTGCTCTCTTCCTTTAGAGGAGAGAAGTGCAAGTTGCCTTTAAAACGTGCTTCTAGGAACATTCCTGGTGGTCCAGCGGTTAAGACTTTGCCTTCCAAGGCAGGGTGTGTAGGTTTGATCCCTGGTTGGGGAACTAAGATCCTAGATGCCTTGAGGCCAAAAAATCAAAACACAAAACAGAAACAATATTGTAACAAATTCAATAAAAACTTTAAAAATGGTCCATGTGAAAAAACATCAAAAAAAAATTTGCTTCTTGCTGATGAGAGGCCTGACCCCACTTCTGTGTGAGCACCAAGGCCATGAGAGTTCTGCTTTCCATCCAGAAATGCTGGAAATAGGGAGATGCCCAGGTGTGGGGGGAGGCCCCTGTACACACATTTCTGAGGGCCTGGATGCCAGAGGGCAAGTGCACAGCGGCAAACTGCACATGGACCTACGATGCCTCAGCATTCAGACTCTCCAGGATGGTCTCCAAGTCTGGGATGAGTGAGGATAGAAGCCTAGGCCAATGGCAGGGACTTCTGAGGCACACACAGTACTGCCAGGTCCAGTAAAAAAAAAAAAAAAGTACTTCCATATCCTGTGGAAGCTACTGGGTCTGCAGTCCACTTTTGCTTGGGCTTCCCAGGTGGTGCCTTGGTAAAGAATCCGTCAGCTGATGCAGGAGACACAGGAGTCGCGGGTTTAATCCCTGGGTCAGGAAGATGCCCTGGAGTAGGAAATGGCAACCCACTACAGTATTCTTGCCTGGAAAATCTCATGGACAGAGGAGCCTGGCAGACTGCAGTCCATGGGGTCACAAAGAGTTGGACATGATTGAGCACAGCGCCAGTGTTCTTTATGGCAAACTGAAGAAGGAACTATGTGGAAGTAAGAAGAACTATGTAGAAGAAGTAAACTCTGAGGTCCAAGGGTAATGCTTCCAGCGATCCCTTCTGATCTGTTATTATGTTCCCTACCATTGCCCACAGGGCTTGTGGAATACTGCCAGAATTTTTACTTGTGTGAGCTTGAGGGAAATTGTAACATTTACTTGATACAGGAAGTTGAAAGGCAAAATAACTTAACTGAAGAAGAATAGAAACAGGGAGAACCACTTACCCTGTAAACTACCTTGTGGTTCTGGAAAATGAGATGCATGTCCCGCACAAACTCCCCCACTGTGTAGTACAAGGTCATCGTCAGCTTGTCCTTGATTTTGTTTAACCACATGGGCTTCTCAATGTGCCGAGAAGTGACTGTAGTCTGTTGACAAACGTGACAAATGGTAGTCATGGTTTCAAGTTTCCCTTCTATCGATTCCCACTGTTAAGGACCGAGTGCTTGTATTCCCCCAAATTCATATGCTGAAATCCTCACCCCCACTGTGATGGTCTTAGGAGGTGGGACCACTGGGAGGTAATTAAGTAATTGTGAGGATGGGGCCCTCCAAATAGGATTAGTGCCTTTATACAAGGGATCCCAGGGACTTCTCTCTCCCTTTCCACCATATAAGGACAAGATGAGAAGTGGTTGTGTGCAACCTGAAAGAAAGTCCTCACTATGGCCTGATCATGCTGGCACCGTGATCTTGACTTTTCAACCTCCAGCCACCCAGTCTATGGTAGTTTGTTGTAACAGCCTAAGCTTCTAAGGGCTGACTGAGCTAACTAAGACATCCATCAACAAGGCAAAGAGATTGGCAATGGGTGCCCGTTAATTTATATCACAAATTTGACAAATACCAGTTTGCAGTTTTTATTGCTGTTACTTACATAATGTGGTTTTGAGACAAAAAAGGAGCTTTTTGGAGAGCAATAGAACTTCAAGAGGAGAAATTCACATTTCTGCCAAAGATAGACAAGATTTTTAAGTGACAAGCAGCTTGGAAAGAATGAGCTTTTACATATGCTTAGATCAATGCACAACCCCCCAAACCTGCAGACCTCCCCAAACAAACACAGAACGGGAATTTTCTGTGGCTTATGGATTTCGGTGTCAGGTAATGTGATCAGAACACATCACATCAAGGCACAGCAGTTTGCCTTGGGCACTCTTCCTCCTGCTCCCTGCAAGATGGTGCTCCTTCTCTTGTGTAAACAGCAAGGAGGGGGCTTAGGTTTACATTTCAACTCACCAACTGCTCTCTAGGCACCATCTGCTTCTGTAGGATCTCAGATTCTTGATAAATTGGCTGGCTTTCTGAGCAACATTTCTTAAGATCCTCTATCTGGCAGAAGGTGCAACTCCATGGGTTCCTGAGAGGTCAAATATAAGGTCAGCAAAGCTGGGTTCTCTGTGACTCAACCATTGTCTCCATAGCTGCTAAAGTCCTCTGTTCGGGAGTAACTGGAAGTTTCCACCTGTACCCAATTTCTCTCTGACACCCCTCTTGCACTGGAGCCCCATTTGGGCTCAACTGCCAAAAACAGCTCTCCCATCAATAATGGTAGAAGACTGACAGTCTCAGTGAAGTACCGCAGTGGGTCAGGACTCTCATTCTCTTCAAAACTTAGGGTTCCTGTCTGAGCTACTGTGAGTTTGGTCATGAACTCTGCCTTTTAGAAATAAGAACTAGAAATTGGTATGTTAAGCATTGGAATCTTGGACCTTGATGATCCATCAACTCACAATAAGAATCATGAAATTAAAAAAAATCATGAAATCAGCCCTTCTTGTCAGCTTTGCTGAATAAGCACAGAGCATAAGCGATAGGCATTATTTTTTCTTCCAGTCATTGCTATCTCTGTGTCTAGAATCTGCACTGCAGAAACTTCTTGAAAAGGAAATCTACCAAGAGAGGGCCAGATGTTTTTCATGTGCCCCTAGATTTGTTCTCTACTCTCCTCTACCATGTTCTCTGTCCTGGGGCACTCTTGATAATCTGAAAAGAAGAGACAGTGATCCAACCTAGAGATGTCATTTAGCATCTCTCCTGGGCCACCTCAGAGGTTGCTCAAGGGGACCCGTTACAGTGCCCATGGTGCAAGGGTGGCCTGCACTATACAGGAGCTCCACAGAAAAATGAATCCTTCTACCTCTGCAGAATGCCCAGTTGCAGATGTTTATGCTGAAATCCTGTCAGTTCAGTTCAGTTCAATCGCTTATTGTGTCCGACTCTTTGCAACCCAATGGACTGCAGAATGCCAGGCCTCCCTGTCCAACACAAACTCCCGGAGTTTACTCAAACTCATGTCCATTGAGTCGGTGATGCCATCCAACCATCTCATCCTCTGTTGTCCCCTTCTCCCACCTTCAATCTTTCCCATCATCAGGGTCTTTTCCAATGGGTCAGTTCTTCACATCAGGTGGCCAAAATATTGGAGTTTCAGCTTCAACATCAGTCCTTCCAATGAATATTCAGGACTGATTTCCTTTAGGATGGACTGGTTGGATCTCCTTGCAGTCCAAGGGACTCTCAAGAGTCTTCTCTAACCCCACAGTTCAAAAGCATCAATTCTTTGGTGCTCAGCTTTCTTCATAGTCCAACTCTCACATCCATACATGACTACTGGAAAAACCATAGCCTAGACTAGACAGACCTTTGTTGGCAAAGTAATGTCTCTGATTTTTAATATGCTGTCTAGGTTGGTCATAACTTTCCTTCCAAGGAATAAGCGTCTTTTAATTTCATGGCTTCAGTCACCATCTGCAGTGATTTTGGAGCCCAAGAAAATAAAGTCTGCCACTGTTTCCCCATCTATTTGCCATGAAGTGACAGGACTGGATGCCATGATCATAGTTTTCTGAATGTTGAGCTTTAAGCCAACATTTTCACTCTTCTCTTTCACTTTCATCAAGAGGCTCTTTAGTTCTTCTTCATTTTCTGCCATAAGGGTGGTATCATCTGTATATCTGAGGTTACTGATATTTCTCCTGGCAATCTTGACTCCAGCTTGTGCTTCATCCAGCCTGGTGTTTCACATGATGTACTCTGCATATAAGTTAAATAAGCAGGGTGACAATATACAGCCTTGACGTACTCCTTTTCCTATTTGGAACCAGTCTGTTTTTCCATGTCTAGTTCTAACTGTTGCTTCCTGAACTGCATACAAGTTTCTCAAAAGGCAGGTCAGGTGGTCTGATATTCCTATCTCTTGAAGAATTTTCCACAGTTTGTTGTGATCCATACAGTCAAAAGCTTTGGCATAGTCAATAAAGCAGAAATAGACATTTTTCTGGAAGTCTCTTGCTTTTTCAATGATCCAGCAGATGTTGGCAATTTGATCTCTGCTTCCTCTGCCTTTTCTAAAACCAAATTGAACATCTGGAAGTTCACGGTTCATGTACTGTTGAAGCCTTGCTTGGAGAATCTTGAGCATTACTTTACTAGTGTGCGAGGTGAGTGTAATTGTGCAGTAGTTTGAGCATTCTTTGGCATTGCCTCTCTTTGCTGAATTCCTGAGGTGGCACAATCCCTGGGAGCTTCATGGGAGCAAATGAGCTATGTTAAATTCCTCCCATTTTGGAGGAAAAATGCTCTATCTTCATAGGGATGGACATAATCCTGGTAGAGATTCTCCTCCTTGGCCCCAGAAATTCTACTACTTCTAAAATGCCTTCTCCTTCTATATGTTATCTCACACGTCATCACCTCTGACCAAAGATACACTTTACCACAAAGGAAATGCAGTAGTGGACTCACACCCACAGAATTCAGGGATCTTATCCTGAACCCTGAGATTCAAGATCTTGATAAAACTGCGATGATCATCTTCTGAAAGCTCAGAACAGTCCCAGTTTTGTCAGCTTTGTGATAGTCCCATTTTGTTGTTGTTGTTCAGTCGCTCAGTCATGTCCAACTCTTTGCGACCCCTGGACTGTTGCATGCTAGGCTCCTCTGTCCATCACTATCTCCTGGAGTTTTCTCAAACTCAAGTCCATTGAGTTGATGATACCATCCAACCATCTCATCCTTTGTCATCCCTTTCTCCCCCTGCCTTCAATCTTTCCCAGCATCAGGGTCTTTTCCAATGAATTGGCTGTTTGCATCAGGTGGCCAAAGTATTGGAGCTTCAGCTTCAGCATCAGTCCTTGCAATGAATATTCAGGACTGATTTCCTTTAGGATTGACTGGTTTGATCTCCTTGCAGCCCAAGGGACTCTCAGGAGTCTTCTCCAGCACCACGATTCAAAAGAATCAATTCTTTAATGCTCAGTTTTCTTTATGGTTCAACTCTCACATCTGTACATGATTACAGGCAAAATCATAATTTTGACTATATGGACCTTTGTCAGCAAAGTGATATCTCTGCTTTTTAATATGATGTCTAGGTTTTTCATAGCTTTTCTTCCAAGGAGCAAGCATCTTTTAACTTCGTGGCTGCAGTCACCATCTGCAGTGATTTTGGATCCCAAGAAAATAAAATCTATCACTGTTTCCACTTTTTCCCCATCCATTTGCCATGAAGTGATGGGACCAGATGCCATGGTCTTAGTTTTATGAATGTTGGGTTTTAAGTCACCTTTTCCACTCTCTTCTTTCCCCCTCATCAAGAGGCTCTTTAGTTCCTCTTTGATTTCTGCCATTAGAGTGGTATCATCTGCATAGCTAAGGTTGTTGATATTTCTCCTAGCAATCTTGATTCTAGTTCATGGTTTATCCAGTCCAGCATTTTCCATATGTACTCTGCATACAAGTTAAATAAAAAGAGTGACAATATACAACCTTGTAGGAATCCTTTCCCAATTTTAAACCAGTCAATTTTTCCATGTCCAGTTCTAACTGTTGCTTCTTGACCCGCATGCAGGTTTCTCAGGAGACAGATAAGGTGGTCTGGTATTCCCATCTCTTTAAGAATTTTCCAGTTTTTTTGTGTGTGTGTGTGATCCACATAGTCAAAGGCTTTCGTGTCATCAATGAAGCAGAAGTAAATGCTTTTTTCTGGAACTCTCTTGCTTTTCCCATGATCCAATGAATGTTGGCAACTTCATTTCTTTTTCCTCTGCCTTTTGTAAATCCAGCTTGTACATGTGGAAGTTCTTGATTCATGTACTGCTGAAGCCTAGTTTGAAGTATTTTGAGCATTACCTTGCTAGCATGTGAAATGAACACAATTGTATAGTAGTTTGAACATTCTTTGACACTGGAATGAAAATTGACATTTTCCAGTCCTGTGGCCCCTGCTGAGTTTTCCAAATTGGTGGCCATGTTGAGTGCAGCAGTTTCACAATATCATCTTTTAGGATTTGAAATAGCTCAACTGGAATTCCCTCACCTCTACTAGCTTTGTTCATATTAATGCTTCCTAAGGCCCACTTGACTTCACACTCTAGGATGTTTGGCTCTAGGTGAGTGACCACACCATGGTGGTTATTTGGTCATTAAGATCTTTTTTGTATAGTTCTTCTGTGTATTCCTGCCACTTCTTTTTAATCTCTCCTCTTCTGTTAGGTCCTTACCATTTCTGTCCTTTATTGTGCCCATCCTTGCATGAAATGTTCCCTTAATATCTCCAATCTGTTTGAAGAAATCTCTAGTCTTTCCGATTCTATTGTTTTCCTCTATTTCTTTACATTATTCATTGAAGAAGACCTTCTTAGCCCTCACTGCTATTCTCTGAAACTCTGCTTTCAGTTGGGAATATCTTTCCCGTTCTCCTTTGCCTTTCACTTCTCTTGTTTCCCCAGCTGTTTGTAAGGCCTCCTCAGACAACCATTTTGCATTTTTGCATTTCTTTTTCTTTGGGATGATTTTGGTCACTGCCTCCTGTACAGTGTTACAAACCTTTGTCCATAGTTCTTCAGGCACTTTGCATACTGGATCTTATCCCTTGAATCAATCTGTTACCTCCACCGTATATTTGTAAGGGGTTTGATTTAGGTCATACCTGAATGGTCTAGTGGTTTTCCCTACTTTCTTCTATTTAAGCCCAAATTTATTCAGATAACCATTATATCTACCACTGTGAGCAAAATTCCTTTGGAAGAAATGGAGTGGGACTCACAGTCAATCAAAGGGTATAGAATACAATATTCGGTGCAATCTCAAAAACAACAGAATGTTCTTGGTTTTTTCCAAAGCAATCTATTCAATATCATAGTAATCCAAGTCTATGCCCAACCACTGATGCCAAAGAATCTGAAGCTGATTAGTTCTATGAAGACCTACAGCATCTAGAATGAACACCAAAAAGGGGTGTCCTTTTCATTGTAGTGGATTGGAATGCAAAATTAGGAAGTCAAGAGATACCTAGAATAACAGGCAAGTTTGGTCTTGGAGTACAAAATGAAGCACAGCAAAGCCTAACAGTCTTGTCAAGAGAACATGCTGGTCAAAGCAAACACCCTTTTCCAACAACCCAGGAGATGAATGCACACGGACATCACCAGATGGTCAATACTGAAATCAGATTATGTTCTTTGCAGCCAAAGATGCAGAAGCTTCTATTATATCTTCAGCAAAAGCAAGAGCTGGAGCTGACTGTGGCTCAGATCATCAGTTCTTTATCTCAAAATTCAGCCTCAGATTGATGTTTCCATAGCAGGTGGTATATGTTTTAAACCAGCAAACATCACCCCATCAAAATGCATGGGTCCGGGAATCAAGTGAGGGAAGTGAGGGTTATTCCTTTCTCTATTATACCTAATCACCACTTGAAAAGTTTTCTTCTCATTAATCTACTGCTACTAGCACTGTTAAACAGCTATGTATCTTTTTTCTGAATCCTGATACGTAAGAACTCTGCTTCTGAATCAAGACATACAACAAGAGACAACTTTGCAGTCTGAGTGTGCATGATGGGAGAAACATAAGAAGGAAGGGCAGGAGGGAGCCAGGTCTCACTCACTTGATAGCAACTTTGGGTGGAATGTGGCAGTTCTCATGAAAGAACCTTGGACACTTATCACAGGATAACAGCTTGTTCTTTTCACCACACACCTCGCATTTTTTTGAGTCTTCTGGCTAGAAGGGGAGAAGATGTAGACATCATTGGGATCAGCAAGACTCTGGAAAGTCAGCCCTGTGGTTGGCACTGTAGACACACAGCCTTTACTTGTACCTAGGCGATACTTGTAAACTATTCTCAAAATGGTTTACTAGAGTTCAGGAGACTTTCTGGTCTGCAGTGAAGTTCAGGAGGAAGTGGCTATGTGTTAAACTTTCAAAGTTTTCTTTATAGAGACAGAGATTCTGACACATGAAGACTTTCAACAACCACAGAAAAGGATAAATTAAAGATAATCTGAGAAATTTATTATTCTGAAGGCAAAGTCTGTCTCAGGAATACAGTGTCTCATCTAGTTGTCTATACTGCATCATTTACATTGACTCATTGAAGAGTGATTTACTAAGAATTTTTTTTTTATGGTCCTTTGGCCATGTTGCATGACATGTGGGAATCTTCTCTGACCAGGGACTGAACCTGCACCGCCTACGCTGGTAGCAGTGTCATAACCATTGGACCACCAGGAAAGTCCCTACTGAGACTTTACATGATAGAATAAATATCTGAGAGATCACTGCATCCCATTTTCCTTGTTGTAAGTTCTCTGTGAATTGAAGGACTTGAGGAGACATTCCTGGGCTATGGATTTTGTGCTGGAGAGCCCCTGAGCCTGCAACAGTGCCTCTGGTTGGAAAGACGATGGGCACAGATAATCAGGTGAATGCCAGGGCAGACAGACCTCTCTGGATCTGAAGCCTAGGGAAAGCTATCCCATGACTTAACTTGGCATCTAGGTGTGGAGGTGTCATCTCTCAATGGCTGGGAACTGTGGTAACGGCAACCACTGGAGTTGAAGGCCAAGGTCTTACCCTAATCTTCTGAGCCCATGGAAGACCTGGTGCTTTGTCCTGTGTAAGGAAGATGAAAGGGCCCACAAAGTCAGTTGGTGCAGGATTTTTTACCAGTCTCAATATGTGGGGCCTTTCAGTTCAGTTCAGTTGCTCAGTCATGTCCGACTCTTTGCAACCCAATGGACTACAGCATGCCAGGCCTCCCTGTCCATCACCAACTCCTGAAGTCCTCCCAAATCATGTCCATTGAGTCAGTGATGCCATCCAACCATCTCATCCTCTGTTGTCCCCTTCCCCTCCCACCTTCAATCTTTCCCATCATCAGGGTCTTTTCCAATGAGTCAGCTCTTCACATCAGGTGTCCAAAGTATTGGAGTTTCAGCTTCAACATCAGTCCTTCCAGTGAACACCCAGGACTGATCTCCTTTAGGGTGGACTGGTTGAACTTCCTTGCAGTCGAAGGGACTCTCAAGAGTCTTCTCCAACACCACAGTTCAAAAGCATCAATTCTTTGACACTCAGCTTTTTTTATAGTCCAACTCTCACATCCATACATGACCACTGGAAAAACCATAGCCTTGACTAGATGGACCTGTGTTGACAAAGTAATGTCTCTGCTTTTTAATATGCTGTCTAGGTTGGTCATAACTTTCCTTCCAAGGAGTAACATCTTTTGATTTCATGGCTGTAATCACCATCTGCAGTGATTTTGGAGCCCAGAAAAATAAAGTCAGCCAGTTTCCACTGTTTCCCCATCTATTAGTCATGAAGTGATGGAACCAGATGCCGTGATCTTAGTTTTCTGAATGTTGAGCTTTAAGCCAAATTTTTCACTCTCCCCTTTCACTATCAGAGGCTCTTTAGTTTCTCTTTACTTTCTGCCATAAGGGTGGTGTCATTTGCATATCTGAGGTTATTGATATTTCTCCCAGCAATCTTGATTCCAGCTTGTGCTTCATCCAGCCTGGTATTTCACATGATGTACTCTGCATAGAAGTTAAATAAGCAGGGTGACAATATACAGCCTTGACATACTCCTTTTCCTATTTGGAACTAGTCTGTTGTTCCAAGTCCAGTTCTAACTGTTGCTTCCTGACCTGCATACAGGTTTCTCAAGAGGCAGGTCAAGTGATCTGGGGGCTCTTAGCCAGATTTTATTTCATTCAGTGACATACTAGAGGGATGGGATGGAGTGGGAGGTGAGAGGGAGAGTCAAGAGGGAGGGGACATGTGAATACCTATGGCTGATTCATACTGATGTATGGCAGAAACTAACACAATATGATAAAGCATTATCCTTCAATTAAAAATAAATTTACTTAAAAAAAAGAAAAAAATTGACAGTGTTTGCATCTAAATTTTGTGGAGTAACAAGCAGCACATGTTAAAACTGCAGAATTTATGGGGACTTCCCTGGCACCTTAGTGGTTAAGACTTCCCCTTTCAATGCAGGGGGTGCAGGTTCAATCCCTGGTTGAGGAACTAATATCCCATATGCCTCACGGTCAAAAAACCAAAACACAAAACAGAAGCAATATTGTAACAAACTCAATAAAGACTTTAAAAATGGTCCACACAAAAAAAATCTTAAGAAAAAAAAGCCTATAGAATTTATAGACCAAAATAAGAATGGTCAAGGAAAGACCCCATTGGTGGGCAAGGAGAATTAAATTTCTTCCTTTTTATTTTTGGTGATAATCTATGTGGCAATAACATGTGAATCTCTATATACTACGATTTCTATGTATGAGGGTCATGTGTCTGTTCTGCGGAAATGCCCAGAAAATGGGCACCTGTTCCCTCTCCTGGCTCACCTGAGTGGAAAGATAACCATGTGGTGGGAAACAGTTCATCTAATAGATAGCAGCTCCTCATCTAGATGAAGCTACCCTTTCTACACCATGGGCTGGAAGAAGAAATTCACATGACAGGACTTGCATGACAGTCTAGGTACAAAACAATCGCAGATTTGGGGACTGGCCCACCTGTGATGGGTAGCTGGGACTCTGGTGGGTGTTGAGGAGGTGGGGAGGTGGTGGGGAGGGCCATTCACCTCTTCCTTCTAGAAACACTCTTTATGCTTTGTTCCATGACACTCCATTCTCTTTGATTTGTCTAACATGTTTCTTCTTTTCAGCTTCCAAACCTGGAATGTTGGAATTCTGTAGGGCTCTGTCCTGTTGTCCCCTGCCCATTTTCCTCTCCTAGATGACCACAATACTCCCATGACTTACCACATTCATCCCTAGGCTTTAAGACCTGTGTCTCTCATGTGTACCCCAATGTTCATCGCAGCACTGTTTATATAATAGCCAGGACATGGATGCAACCTATATGCCCATCAGCAGACGAATGGATAAGAAAGCTATGGTACATATATGCAATGGAATATTACTCAGCCATTAAAAAGAATACATTTGAATCAGTTCTAATGAGATGGATGAAACTGGAGCCCATTATACAGAGTGAAGTAAGCCAGAAAGATAAACACCAATACAGTATACTAACACATATATATGGAATTTAGAAAGATGGTAATGATAACCCTATATGCAAAACAGAAAAAGAGACACAGATGTACAGAACAGACTTTTGGACTCTGTGGGAGAAGGCAAGGGTGGGATGATCTGAGAGAATAGCATTGAAATATATATATTATCAAGCGTGAAACAGATCACCAGCCCAGGTTGGATGCATGAGACAAGTGCTCAGGGCTGGTCCACTGGGATGACCCAGAGGGATGGGATGGAGAGGGAGGCGGGAGGGGGGATAGGGATGGGGAACACATATAAATCCATGGCTGATTCATGTCAATGTATGGCAAAAACCACTACAATATTGTAAAGTAATTAGCCTCCAACTAATAAAAATAAATGAAAAAAAAAATCCTAAGAAGAAAACGAACAAACAAAAAAATAAATAAATGGCCATATGCAAACTTCAAAAAAAAAAAACAAATCCAAACAAAACCCTGTGTATCTGGTCTCCTGGTCTTCTTTTGAGTACCTGAGCATCCAAACACTACTTTTTTTTTTAATCATAAAATTATATGTCTTTCATCATGTCTGAAACCCATTGTGCCCCAGACCACAGTCCTTATCTTTCTGTCTTGAATGTGCTCCTCTTCTGGTGCCCTCTCCTCTCATTAAGAGCCCCACCATTTACCCAGGGGACTGGAAGTGAACATGGATTCCTTCCCTTACCCCATTCCAGACATCCAACCCATTACCAGTCCTGCTGATCTGAATTTTTAAATACTTCATCTCATTCTCAGTGCTTCTGTGAGGCCTGTTGCTACAAGAATGCAGAGCCTCTACTTATAATATAGTATTATGAGCCAAAGCAAAATGGCCTGATATTTCCAAATCATAACAGTCAAAATATTATCCTTGAGCCCAATGAGCTGAGGTGAATTGGAACACATGTTGATCGGTGGAAGCATTTGGTCTTAAAGAACAGTGCAAATAGCATCTCTTTCTCTAGAAAACACAGTGGATGCAAATCCTAGTTACTGAATCTTTAGCATGTAGTCAGTGGAGCAGGTATCCCCAGAAACCAGCTTTGTGAAGATCATGACTTCCTGGTTTGGCAGAGATGGCCAAGGTTACCTCTGCTGGAAGTTAGGAAAATGGAAGCTTTTCTATTTCCTTTTTTTCACCTCATAGCTTCTCTCTCACACACTGTCTTGGAGAGGAAGACATCAACTATCTGACGCCTTCCCCAGAATCCACACAACACAGACAGCGCTAGTCCATGAATGTCACATGCTACTTTGGAGGAGAGAATTTGCCTTCATTGGTGGCATTAAGGTCTGCACAGCCCCTCTGATGACATTGAAGGGCCTCTCCACAGTAGCAGCCTCTTCTACAGGGCACTCCTGCTTCCCAATCAGTGTATTCTTTAATGTGTCATCTCCATGAAGGAAGTAAAATTTACCTTGAAGACAGACCCCTTGAGGAAAGACTCAGTGTGAGTGGCTGTGTGCATGTGAAGGAGAGGTTTGGTTTTGTTTTTGCTTTGCCAGGTGACATATGACTATATATTCATTCCGAAGGGGATTTCTACATTAGGTCTATACTAGGTCAGCTAGAGTGACCATGAGATGTTTCCATTTTGCTCAATCCTTATTTCATTAAAGCCAGAACCCAGAAAAACCAGTGAAAATACAATCAGTTGCAAAAGCAACCATCATTAAAAACACTTTTTTTTGTGCCTTCCAAAATCATGCTTTTCCACCTCTAGCTCCATCTTTTATGTCTAATTTTAAGACAGTATGCCCCCTGCAGTGGCCTATGTGGGAAAAGAATCTAAAAAAAGAGTGGATATATGTATATATATAACAACCCACTTTGCTCTACACCTGAAATTAATACAACATTTAAGTCAACTGTACTCCAATAAAAACTTTTTAAAGAAAGACAGTACAGAAACTCACCTACCTACTAATGAGCTCCACTCCGAGAGCATGTTGAAAGTCCAATTTGTTGGGTAGTCCAACAAAGTTAGCCTAGGTACCCAGCTAACACAATCAACTCTATGGTACTGTGCTGTAATAAACTTGTAACACTTTTCACACAAATAATACAGAAAAGGCATACAAACACAAAAAGTAAAGAAAACATTTTTAATGTACAGAAGAGTACCTTGAAAAGTGCAGGGGTACAGTACAACAGCCGGCACATAGAGGCTGGCAGAGACTGAACAGGCAAGAAGGGTTACTGACTGGAGGAGGGACTGGAGGTGGAAGACGGTAGAGCTGAAGGATCGTCGGCAACAGGAGACGGAGGGCAAGCTGCAATTTCATGCACGCCTGACGTTGATGACACAGGTTCTGGTTCTTTGCTGGATTCAATTCTGTCTACTCTCTTTAAAAAATGATGCAGTGATGTCTGGGTAGTGGCTGTTTTTTTCTCATCATGGATGACACGGTAGCATCGGACTGCATTCTGAACGGCTGCTACAACCTTCTTATACCGTTCTACGCCCGAGTCCTGTGCCTCAGAAACTAAGGCTGCCTCTTCAGATAAAGAAAATCCCGTTACTATTTCCCGCCTCGTGCATCTCTTCAGTTCTGCAGTTACTTCCTTTTGTCTCTCTTCCTCCTTCCTCTGGGCCTCCAATTCCTGGAGTTTCTTAGCCATACCAGCTACATCACTGCTGCTTTTACAATTGCTTCCAGACATCCTGGACTTGAAATAAAGATACTGTACTCCTATCCTCTATACTGCACTGTACAGTAAAGTACACACAAGCACCATTAGCTGTGGAGGATTCACATACATGACCACACGCCAGACATGTGAACGAACTTATGTGATTGAACATGCGAATGCATGTTTGCGTCTTCGAAAGCTTGCAACTTTAACGTTCACATATAGGGACTTACTCATCTATTTTTCTAAAACAAATGTACAAGGTCAGTTCTGCCTCGTTATCTATTTTTAAGGATTATCTCCACCCTCTATCTCAAATATTTTAAGACTCAAAGAAGTCCCAGCTTCACACACATAAATGTTTGGAAGTAGCAAAAACACCATACTATAAAGTCAAGCTTCATCATAATTGGTTAATTTAGAAACTATGCAATAAAGCCAGAGAGATGGAAAATCAACAATATGGTAGGTGAGACAGAAGATAATAGCTACCTTTTTCCTTTTTCTTGATGGGTTTGGTAGGTGTCCTTTCTGAAAGAAAAATGAAATTCATGCTGTGATGGGTCCTTGTTTCTACTTTGTGAGCTCAATAATTCCAACTGCCTTTCATTCATGTCCCACTGTCAACACAAGTTCGAGGGATCTTCATGGGAAATAAACTCCCTCTCCAAGTCTGTAATGCACTGCTCTCTGTTACCCAGCCTCAGATTTAAAGTCAGCTTTAAAAACTGTATCCTCACGCTTGCTCTCCTTATAAAGTCTTGCCAGAATTTCCTTTACAACCACTTCTACACCTGCCACTTCCTTTCCATCCCCCAGTATCCCTCTAGCTTGTGTATTTATACCTCGAGTACTATAGCTATTCTGTTGGTACATACCTAGTGAGTGATTGACAGGTGGCAGGCCTTATCAGTGGCCTTGGACACACACTTTCTTTGGGGAGACAAGTGGGAAAAGCTGGCACAGAATCGGTAAGAATGATAAAGTTTAAACTGTGCTCTCAGAATATTTCAGGATCCAGAGATGGGTAAGTATAGCAGGCTAAATAATGTCTGTTGTTCCCCACACTCCCCCATCTCCACCAAGATGTTCACATCCCAATCCCCAGACCCATGAATGTGCTAATTTATACAGTAAAAGGGACTTTGGTCCCTATTAGAGGGGACAGGAGGACGAGAGTCAGTAGTAGGAGATGTGATGACAGAACAAGAGCTGGAGTGATGTGAGGAAGGGGCCACAAGCCAAGGAATGGAAGCTGCTTCCAAAAAAAGCTGAAAAAATCGAGGGACAGATTCTCCCTGGAAGGCTCCAGGAGGAACCAGCCCTGCTGAACCTTGACTTGAGTCCTGTGAAACTGATTTCATGCTTCTAGTCGGCAGAACTATGTGATAATAGATTTACGTTGTCTTAAGGCACTAAATTTGTGGGAAATTGTTACAGCTGCAATAGGAAGTGAGCTCAGGGAATTTGCAAGGACTCCAATAGAGTGTGCTGTTTGTGCTGGGCCTTGCAGGGTGAGTGGGGTTGATCAGGTGGAAAAGTGATGGAGGTCGTTTGACGTCTCCATGGGTTAACCTTCCCCACCCTGTAATCCATCTTGCATTCCCTGATCAGATTCTTACCTCTACAACACTCTTTCAACTTAGTCAGTCAGTCCAGAACCCAAACCTCCCATGATTGCCCCATGATTAAATGAAGGGCTCAGTCTTTTTTCTTGGGCCTCAAGGCCTCCACAATCAGCCCTGTTCATGTAGGAAGCCTTATCATCTACAACTTCTTGACAAATCATACCATCCTTGCTATGCAGAATTTCTCAGTCCTACCATTTTGCTTGTTGGAAGTAGTCTTCTGTTAAGACCTAGCTCAGTGCAAACTGTCCCATGAAACTGGACTTAACTTCAAAGACAGAAACGACCTTCCCTCCCCTGAGCTGTGTCTTTTCCTGCCAGCGAATCTCATTATGCTACCCACGAGCTGTGCTGTCCTGTGCTTGGAAATGAGTAGTTGTCTTCGTGATTAGGGGTTGGGGCCACACTTTACTTTAGATGTATTCAATAACTATCTTCTCATCATTAGAGTGGCACAAGGAAGGACCATCTGGGGCATGTGATACAGAGCCAGGAGGCACAGGTTCATCTGTGACAGAGTTCTGGCCTGTTTTGTTCACATCAGGGGCTGATAAGAGGATCAAAGAGATATTTTAAAATACATTTTAAGATATTCTTTTTCAATAATGAACTTCATAAGTCTATCCAGAAAACACTCACTCTGATGCATTATTTTCAGATACATAGTTCTATTATTATTGTTTTAAACATTCCCCTGACAAAGTCTAAGATCTTCCCCCACCAAATTAAATTTATTAAATTTAATTTACTTTCCTGTGACCAAATTACACAATGGCAATTATTAGTGGCAGCGCCAAGGTCACAATTTTTACTGTTCTACCTCCAAAATTGTAAGAGTTTGAATACTACTCAGCCATAGAAAAGAACAAAATTTTGCCATTTGCAGCAACATAGATGGACTTGAAGGGCATTATGCTAAGTAAGCAAATGTCAGAGAAAGACAAATGTAAGCATGGTATCACTTATATGTGGAATCTAAAAATATATATATATAACAAACTAGTGAATATAACATAAAAAATGCAGACTCACAGGTATAGAGAACAAACCAGTGGTTAACAGTGAAGTGGGGAGAGGAACAACATAGAAGTAGGGAAGTGGGAGATACGAATAGTGGGTATAAGACAGACTCAAGCACGATAGGGGGAATATAGCTAATATTTTGTAATAAATGGAAGTGGAAAGTAACTTTTAAAAATTGAATAAAATTTTAAAAATTTAAGTGTAAGAGTTTACACACTTAGAGGATTGAGTTGTAATGAAAGCCAGTGAAGATAGCACCCACATGAACTATTAGGATAATATATGCATTGTGACCTAGGCATGGTGATTTTCTGGAAGTGTCCTGCTAAAACTTGAAGCCGGTAACCCATGGCACAAAACCCTTGATTGCAGTGCTTTGACGCTAGAATACCTGAATCAAGTCTTCCAGGGTCCATCCATGACAGCGCACACTCCTCTTCCAGTTCTTGGAGGCTTCACGGCCTCCTTGTTTTTCAAACTCCTTGAGGGTGATCCACACTCCATTCTCATCCTTTATACATTTTTCTGAGGAGCCTGTGAGACCAAGACAAGGTGAGCTCCCTTTCTTGCCAGGGCATGCACCAGACTGTGAAAATCCCAAGACTTGACCTCCCACCGCATGAATCTGGGCCACCTGTTTTGGCTTCAGAACCGTCAACAGGAGAGCAGAGTCCCCTCCTGGGGACCCAGAGCAGTCTGAAAGGCAACGGTAGGAGCCAACTTCCTGTCCAGTGTGCATACTTTGGCCTTCATGCAATGAGAAGTGCAGTAATTACTACCCGGAGTGCGTTCTAACTCACTTCAGTCGTGTCCAACTCTTTGTCACCCCATGGACGGTAGCCCGCCAGGCTCCTCTGTCCATGGGATTCTCCAGGCAAGAATACTGGAGTGGGTTGCCATGCCCTCCTCCAGGGGGTCTTTCCGACTCAGGGACTGAACCCTCATCTCTTATGTCTCCTGCATTGGCAGGCGGGTTCTTTACCACCACTGCCACCTGGGAAGCCCCCAGTTACTACCCACATCTACTTAAAAAAATATTTCCTTATGTTCAAAAGAAAAAAAAAGAATGAATCAAAAGATGAGTAGGGAAGATTCTTTCTCTTCCCTTCTCTGAGACCTGAGATAGAACCAGGTTGAGTTTCTGAGGGGGCAAGTGAGGTCACACGGGGTCACCACAGCTACATCTGCCTTGTCTTGTACAAAAGTTGATCATTTCAGCTAATGGCAAGCAACTATTTCTCATATTTTGAATTCAAGCTATTTTATGTTAAAAGAAATTAGGAAATGCTATAAAGTGGGAAAAGATAAATTATATATGTGCTATGGCTACCTGATGCAAAGAACTGACTCATTTGAAAAGACCTTGCTGCTGGGAAAGATTGAAGGCAGGAGGAGAAGGGGACAACAAAGGATGAGATGGTTGGATGGCATCACTGACTCAGTGGACGTGAGTTTGAGTAAACTCCGGGAGTTGGTGATGGACAGGGAGGCCTGGCATGCCGCAGTCCATGGGGTTGCAGAGTCGGGGGCAACTGAGCGACTGAACTGAACTGATATAGTCATTAGGCAAACATTTATATATGGACTTCCCTGGTGGCTCAGATGGTAAAGAATATGCCTGCAATGAGGGAGACCCGGGTTTGATCCTGGGATCAGGAAAATTCTGTGGAGAAGGGAATGGTTACCCACTCCAATATTCTTGCCTGATGACTCCTACTGACAGAGGAACCTGGCAGGCTACAGTCCATGGGGTGGCAAAGAGTTGGACATGACTGAGCCACTACCATACACACAAAAGCAAAAAACCCATTTATATTGGGTTGGCCAAAAAGTTCATATGGAGTTTTCTGTAAGATATGGAAAAATTGAACAAACTTTTTGCCCAACCCAATACTTGTTTGGTACCGAATGAACTGTATTTTGGGAGGAGGGAATCAGTTATGATAGATGAGCAAGATGAGCATTTGTATTATAACAATTATAATTTGTAAGCTTTTACATCTATTATGTCATTTTTTTCTCATGATATGGTGAGGCAAGTTTTATTATTATTCCCATTTGGGTGAAGACTAAGTTCAGTATGAGAGATACTACATTGGCCCATACAAAATAGACACCCTTGGTACAGCTGAAACTCGAATCCAGGTCTTCTGAACCTAAAGGCTGTGCTCTTTTTCAGTGAGCAAAAGGCCAGACAGACATTACAGGGAATCGACTGTGAAGGATGCTGTTGGGTTTCTCAAATGTGTACATCTTCCATCCTGTTATTGAAGCACTTGCCCTTGTATTGGGTGTAGATGGGAACCTGTGGGCACTTTCCATGGCAGGAGAGGAGATGGCCTGGTCAGCTAACGTTCATTAATTTAAAAAGTGTGGAAATGCCATCTTTCCTCCAGCCTCTCTGGGATGTTGTGTAGAAAAGAACCAACAGAGAAGAATTGAGCCTGCTTTCTTCAGAAGGTCTGTTTGCCAGATGGCCCGTGGCTGGCATCTGGGAACATGGACTTGGGAAGGGGGTCTCACTATTCCCAGAACTTAAGAGTGACTCACTGTGCCTGATATAAATGATATAGTGTGTGTGGAATGCCTGCTTTCCTTCCAAGAGTTTGGAATTTTGGCATGTGCTAGGCAGAGGGTACTTATGTAACTAAGTAAGTAAGTGAAGTTGCTCAATCATGTCCGACTCTTTGAGACCCCATGAACTGTAGCCTATCAGGCTCCTCCATCCATGGGATTTTCCAGGCAAGAATACTGGAGTGGGTTGCCATTTTGGACTCTTAGGCTCAGGGCAGCTTCCCTGGCAGACAACATTGCATATCGTTGCTGGAGAATTAAGTGCATCATGGGGACCCCTCTGGGAGAAGACTTTGGAAACTGACACCTCTACGATGTGCTTTTTCCCCTTGCTGATTTTTTTTTTTTTTTGCCTTTTCAATAGAATAAATAACAGCCACGAGTTCAACAATATGCTGAGTCCTTTCAGTCTTCCTGGTGAACCATGAGACCTGGGGATGGTCTTAGAATGTCTTAGAAACATGTTCCTCCCCCCAACAAGGGTCTACAATCTGTACAATATATTATTTACATGGGAGTTTTCTAACTGAAAATTGTAGAATATTGTGAAGCCCACCTTTTTTCATTTTCTCCTTGTATAAAGTCCCCTTCGCTTTACCACAAGTCACAGGAAGCTGATCACTTTGAAAATCCGCATTTGTATCTTTGAGAGCTCTTCGACCTGCAAGGAAGCATGCGTTTTTTCATTCCATCTTGCTCTAAAATGGTCTCTCCTCCCCCATCTTGAGATCCTTCTTTATAACTTAAAATATAATGGGAGGATTTCTCCCATGAATTAGGTATATTTCTAGGTCTTTCTTTTATGACAGGTTAGGTCCATAAAGCTAATGTCACTTTATATCCCAATCCTCTGAAATCCTACATACATGCCTCTTGAGGAAGGATCTGAATTCCCAAGCTTGCTGGCCCTACCTACCTATTGCACGATCATTTTCCTCCTGCTGTTTTGAAGGAAGATTTATAGTCATATCATCGCTTTGAAGTTATACAGATGGAGAAAAAGCCTCAATTTTTCATTTTTTCTCTCTGTTTGAGGGCTCAACTGGGTCAACAAAGCAGGATTGCAATGGGCCCCCAGCGGGTCAGTTCTGTCTTCCCGCCTTGCTTTCTGCTTTGCTTCACTTCTCTTTCATGTGAGCTTTCTCTGTGGCTAGAAGGTAACTTGCTCTAGAAGAAACCACAAATTGCTCAGAGAGAGGGCCTCTGTACACCCTTGGGTGAGGGTGCTGAGGTCTGATTCCTCTGAAGCAGGTGCTGAAAATCTTAGAATGTCAGTAGTGGGAACACCTTCTCTTGCCCTTCTGGCCAGCATTGAAGGGGATCCATTAAAGACCGATATTGGGGCTTCTCTCTGGATGGCGAGTGTAGGCTGTGGACAGTCCTTCCAGAGTTAATTCTATTAGAGTTGGGTGGGAGTAGGAGGCCATTCAAATTCACCTGCCACCCACCAATTTACAGAGGAGGATATTGAGGCCAAATAAATAAATAAATAAATAAGTGACAGGCCAAAGTTATACAATTAAAGAAATTTTAGGAATTTCTTTGGTAACAGGTCCCGTTATCACTCAGAGTCCCCTTTGGTGGCTAGCCTATGGCTCTCTATGTAGGCAAGAGAAGAATGAGCTAAATATTACGTGAGTCATACTCTTTAGATACATTTCTTCATATTTCCCTCCTTAAAAGTTATCACTGTGGTGAGGGGAGACCTGCTCAGGAGGCCTGGGGGTCTCTCACAGATCAACTGACTAATCAATGAAGTGGGTGCCTGTCATGTTGTTGAAACTGACCAGGACCTAGGACTATCTTAGTGTTTGTTCCTGGCTCTATAAGTCAATTAAGAAAATTGATTGATCACTAAAAACATGAATTATAAAATAGAAATTTGCATTACTTTAATTAAAAATGCATTAATCATTTATTTTTTTACCTCTTTTTCTGCCTGTTTTCAAAGACTCAGTGCAGACTGTTTCTCTCCCTGGGAGAAAGTAGAAAAATAACATAAATGTGTCTTTTAACAACATTGTGTTGCAAACAGTGTTTTGCAAAAATTCCATTCAAATGTCACTTTTCAGGAGTCTGTCTAGTACATCAAGAAAAATGTCAAATGCCTTGATAAGGAGTTAGGAGCTTTTTTCTGTAAAGGGCTATAGAGGAAAATATTTAAGGTGCTATGGACCACAATTCCTTTTGTGATTACTCAGCTCTACTATTTTATTGTGAAGGCATCCATAGACAATTCGTAAATGGTAAGATGTGGCTCTGGCTCTGTTCCACTAAAAATGTATTTATGAAACAGTTCATGGATTGAATTTTCCCTGTGGACCTTAGTTTGGGGGACCGTGGTCTAGACTTAGTTACAAAGATGATGCCTATCTGGGATATATCCTCTATTTCTTTTACTAACATTTCCCAGTCATTCCAAATAAAATTGAAACCGTGTCTTACATACTTCCCGAGTAACAGAGCAGCAATGTGAGTAGTGTAATGAAGTTGGACATCTGTCAAGTCTTTATTGTGCACCAGGAATGATCCTTAGAACCTGTCTCTATTGATTTACTTTATCTTTGGAGCAAATTTATCAAATAAAAACTAATACTATCCTCATCTTACAGATGAGAAAATTGATGTGCACATCTAAAAATACAAATTAAATAAAAGCACTGAAGATTTACTTTTATAAAGAGGCAGTGATTAAAGGCAGTAATATTAGGTCTCAAGGAAAACTTTATGCTCAATTCTGTAGGTCAGATAACTGCCACAAAACTCAACTTGAAAGGTTTTTGACCAAAAATGGCACAAAAATGAGCAAGGATGGAAAAAAAAAAAAACAAACTAGCTCAATGGCCCAAAGAAGGGAAGCTTATAAAATTGATTGTTGTTTTTGTTGCTGTTTTTCCACCACTAGGTCTTGTCTGACTTTGTGACTTCATGGACTGTAGCATGCCAGGCGCCTCTGTCTTCCACTATCTCCCAGAGTTTGCTCAAAATCATGACCATTGAATCAGTGATGCTATCTAACCATCTCATCCTCTGCTGCCTCTTCTCCTTTTGCCTTCAATGTAAAACTGATGCCTGAGTTCCTAAAGTTGTAGGGTTAGAGACAGCACAAAATGTTGACTTAGATATTTCAGAAAAATGTAGTATCTGATTCAATTGCTGATTGCATCCAAAAAGATCAGGCATGTCCATGTGCATGTGTAGGTCTGCCATCATTCAGCAGTGTCTGAATGTTGAAGTCAGGGATGCTTTCTAGCTAAAGGTCTGTGCCCATCATTCAGTTCCCATGGCTAGAATCCTAGAGTACTAATTTGGTAATGCTGGTTCTGGGAGAAAACAGCTCATATATGAAGCTGAGGTGGGCCTTGCTGGCCAGTTAGTCTCTTTATTATTATTTCACTTTACAGAGGAGTAAATTCAGGCAGAAGAGGCAATGTGACAGACTCAAGTCCACAGGACTACCTCAGGGGGTTGGGACGTGGGGCAGGACAGTTTCATCACTTGTGAGTTACATAGTGTTTTATAGCTACAACTATTTCCAGCCTCAAAAGTTATCAGTTCAGCACTGCAGAAGCCCTTGGGCCTTGGGCTCTAGTTGCAGATTCCACCACCATGCTACTTGTTTGAGATATCATCTTTGTCTCCCTGTCATGTTTTAGAAGTTGACTAAATCTGGTATATTTCTCAATGGTTAGTAGCTACAGAAAGTAATTAGAGAAATAAGTCTATTAATAAAAGTGTAGACTAAAACAAAAGAATTTAGACATTTAGTTATTAAAAATTTATTTATATATTTATTCCTCTTGGTTTGCCTCTTTGAGGCTCTGTTACTCAGAATTTCAATTCTATGTCTCCCCCTTTTTCTGAGAAAATAGAAAAATATAAAACAGATGCTGCTGAAAAGTTGCATTGCATATAATAATACTTTAAAAAAATTCCATTTTATTGTAAGTTGTCAAGAGCCTACTGCATAAAGAAATATAAATACTCCATAGCCTTGCACTTACCAAGCCTTTGATAGTTAACCTGGGTTCTTAGATTTCATGTTATTTACTCTCACACTAATCCAAATACTTTACATCTACATTTAAAAGAATTTAAGGCAAGTTTTATTTCTTGTATCTAAAGGAACACTTTGAGAATGATAATAATGAAAGCTGAAAATGAAGGAGAGTAAAAAATGCTGGCTTAAAACTCCACATTCCAAAAAATGAAGATCATGGCATCTGGTCCTACCACTTAATGGCAAATAGATAGGGAAACAATGGAAACAGTGAGAGACTTTATTTTTGGGGGCTCCAAAGTCACTGCAGATGGTGACTGCAGCCATGAAATTAAAAGATGCTTGCTCCTTGGAAGAAAAGCTATGACCAACCCAGCTGGCATATTAAAAAGTAGAGACATTATTTTGCCAACAAAGGTCCCTCTAGTCAAAGCTATGGTTTTTCCAGTAATCATGTATGGATGTGAGAGTTGGACTATAAAAAAAGCTGAGCGCCAAAGAATTGATGCTTTTGAACTGTGGTGTTGGAGAAGACTCTTGAGAGTCCCTTGGACAGCAAGGAAGGAGTTCAAACCAGTCCATCCTAAAGGAAATCATTCCTGAATATTCATTGGAAGGACTGATGCTGAAGCTGAAACTCCAATACTTTGGCCACTTGATATGAAGAGCCAATTCACTGGAAAAGACCCTGATGCTGGGAAAGACTGAAGGCAGGAGGAGAAGGAGACAACAGAGGATGAGATGGTTGGGTGGCATCACTAACTCAATGGACATGAGTTTGAGCAAACTCCTAGAGTTGATGATGGACAGGGAAGCCTGCTGTGCTGCAGTCCATGGGGTCGCAAAGAGTTGGACACAACTGAGTCACTGAACTGAACAGTTGTTACATGCTTATTATATGCCAGACACGAAATAAGACCCTTACATTTACTAATTTATCTTAAGGAGTTTTACTATCCCCATTACCTATAAAGAAATTGAAGCATCCTGAAATTTAAAAAAATTAAGTTTAGCAGTCAAGATTTCCTTTGCTTGAGATGCAGAATCAATGCAATAATGCAATCATTTGGATTATCTAGGGATATGTGATGGTGACCTACACAAATAATGCATTGGCCATCATCTTAACCCTGAATGAAGGCTTTTGGGCTGAAAAAATGAAAGAGAAAAAAGAGCTTGTTCACGTAGGTTTGGACACACAAAAATAAGATCTGAAGAATTAACCAAGAGAAATTGCCCAAGTGGAATTTGTAGAAATATAAGTTCACGTCATAGAAAATCTTAGGGTGAGAGATATCAAAAAAGGTTGATTGAAACCTTATCTCAGGAGAATAGGCTCTCAGATTTAAGAGGTGATGGGTTGTGAGAGGAAAGATGAGGGGGCTTGTGTAGGTGAATTTCTTGAATGCCATGTTCAAACACGCTGGTCCCCAAGGCAGGGCCATGAAATGTTCACCTCTCTTTCCTTTCTTCTTTTACTCTTTGTTTCCTTTTCTTCCCTTCATTCTTTCCACTTTTCTCTCTTCCTTACTTTGTTCCTTCTTTCTTCCTTTCTCTTTCTTGCACTGGACTATAGTTTGGGCCTGTTTAACCATAGGTATCTTAGGCAAACAAAAAATACTTTCTATTCCTCTATGTTTTTCTCTGGCACTGCTTGATTCACCTTTTGTCAAACCTGTTAGGCCAAATAAATTAAAGATACAAAAGTAGTCTGGTTTAGCTTAAGAGTTCTCCTTACTGGGAGATTTGGGGTTTAAGTCCACCTAATAATTGTTCTTTGTGACGTTTCTCTCTCAATACACCACAGGAAGTGGAGTGGTTGTTCTTGGGTTTCATATTCAAATATACTATCTATTGGCACCAGAGACTTGCTATAGAAGTTCAGTGCTCCCCTCCCCTCAAGGCAAGTGAGGAGGCTTCCAAGATAATTAATCTGTGTCTCCAAGGGAGACAGAGGCAGAGGTGTTTAAAGACTCAAACCTGGGAAGTCTATAGAGGGGTCTAGACAGTCTGAAGACCATGAAGAGGCATGGTTTTCATGAGCCTTCCCTGGGAAGGGAGAGGCTCAGTTAATTCTTGAGAGATACTGTGTCCAGGAGGACGTTTTGGATGAAAGAGGTGACCCCAGGAGGGGTGTAGACCTCTGGGAGCTGGGAGACTAGGAAGGAAGTAGTAAGCCATTGGTTGGATTTCCTGCATCAGGGGAACTTCAGTTGGGAAATTCTCCCTGAAGGGGGAGGATCTCTGAAAAACCCACAAATGTGACTCATGCATCTGCCATTTCAGGGAGAAGTGAAGGGTTTATTGTTAGAGGGCCATTTCTGCTTTTGACTACTTCCTTCTCTCTTTCCTCCCCAATTTGAATTAGCCAAAAGCAGTAGATACTGAGCGGCATTAGAGAGGATGTGTAGATGGTTGAAGAGTCTGGTCTTACCCAATTTCCCCCCTACCTATTTTACAGTTTTAATATTGTATCAGCTCAGTCTTTTTAATATTGAGTGAGAATATCACTGCTGCTGAAAAGGATTAACACAACTCTGGGGCTTATTTAAGACTTCATCCTGTGGCATAGAAAGAACTATTTAAGACAACAGGTTTGATAAGGAAGGAAGTAGGAGAAGGAACAAATGTGATCTGTGCTTAGACTTCTCATTCCAGCTATTAAATCAAATATGGCAGTGAGATTTAACAAAAACTCAGAGGACAAAATTCTTAGATCAGGTAGGTATAACCTGGGAAATAAACAAGATGGTAAAGATAAGTATGGTAGGCTTCCCTGGTGGTCCAGTGGTTGAGAATTGGCCTGCCAATGCAGGAGACTTGGGTTTGATCCCTGGTTGGGGAAGAAGATACTACATGCTGTGGAGTCACTAACCCCATGCATCAAAACTACTGAGCCTGTGCTCTAGAGCCTGGGGATGGAAACTACTCAGCTCACATGCTGCAACTACTGAAGCATGCCCAACCCACTCCAGTTTTCTTGCCTGGAGAATTCCATGGACAGAGGAACATGGCAGGCTACAGTCCATGGGATCACAAAGAGACATGACTGAGTGACTACTACTACTACTACTATATTTTAAAATGTATTTAATATATAATAATAATATATTCAAATATATATATATGTATTGAAAGGATTTCTTCCAAATGAAAGAAACGTATATCCAAATATGTTTTCAGCTCCAGAAGAAAAATCTTCTGTGCCATGTAACCCAACAGCAGTGTTTTATATGATATGATTTTAAAGAATGACCAAAAGAAATAAAGTAGAGAAGAAAAACATTAGTAGAATGGGAAAGGAGCAGGAAAAAGAAGAGAGATAAAGAAGAGAATACAAGGAATGAGAGAGAAATGACAATCACAGAACTCAGTACAGAGAATGGAGTGTCATTGTCTCTACGGCACCAACAGTGTGGTGTGTGCTATGAGTTTGGTTTAAGTAATTGTGTGTATATTGGGCATAGACCTGATGTGATACCAGGAGTCTGGCTTCTGCTTAATTGATGAAATTCTCTCTTGTCTGTTTCTCCTCATTCCATTGAGAGCTGTGTTCATCAGTTACAACAGACTTTTCTAACACTCTCTCCCTTACTCCCCACTTCCCACAACGCTAACTTGTCTCTGGCCACAAAGCTCTGGGTTGCATCCACATTCCAGCTCCTTTTATTGCCAAAGTGCCTCAGGTGACAAGGCCAAGCTTGAACCAACAAAGAGTCTGACTTTGCCTCTTTGAGGAAATCAGGGACTTGGGAGGAAAATGAGGAGAACAAGTAAGCAGATTGCTGTTTGTCACCCATAAGTATTCTCTCTTTTCTTTCAAAGGACCCTTGATGCCTGTAGCCTCCCCTTGCACTTAGCTCTGGCCATGTGACAGAGTGTGGGCCAATGGGATGTGAGCAGAATAGTCTGGGTCTTTCCATTAAAAGAAAAATGTGGGTGATATCCCTATTAACAGAAAGCAGTGAACAAATCCTTAGAGTTCTTGAAGAAGAAAACCAAAATAACAGAAGACATAATTGAAGGTAAGTTCAAGAAAAAATTTTCCAAAATTGTTTAAAAAAATCAAATATACTTTGCGTAAGCACATGTATTTTCACTCTGTAGCAGAGAAAATAGATTCCAGTCAACCCTGAAATATATTCCAGCAAACTTACTGGACTTTAAAGATAAAGAATTGAATGGGCAGCTTGGGCCAAAAGACCAAGTCATTTTCAAGGGAGAGGAATCTCTTTGGTGGTAGAATTTTCCATAGCAACATTGAATGCCATAGAAGGTTTCAGGAAAATCCTACAAGACAGTTCTAGAAGTAAAGAACAAGCAAGTTATTTTCAGGTAGAAATAATAAAATCAAGTACTTTTGAATAGGGACATTTTGGAAATATTAGTCCCATGAGTATTTATTGAGAAAACTGCTAGAGGGTCCACTTTAGCAAACCAAGACAGAACTGAGAAATTTTGGCAAAAAGATTAAAATATAAATGGAAATGAGGTGACAGACCAGAGTGATAAGGGTATATGTCCTGAAAATAAAGATATAATGTAATACCAAAAAAAATTGCGGAGGAAGGCAGAAATACAAGTGGTAGAGCAAGCTCATTGTCTGTCTTACTGTTGGGAGTCAAGGGGTATTATTTGGATAAATAAAGGATAAATATAAAGCACTTTTAATATATGAGAGGTAAAAAATAAAGGGAACATATGGCCTAAATTGGGTAGGAGAAGAAAGAGACTGGACAAAGAAATAGGACACATGCTAATTTTGCAAATCTACCGGATGGGAAATTAATGGGATCTGTCTACAGAGAGGATCAAAGGTACCATATAAAGGTAATTCTAAGAGTAATTACTACAACAAAAGAATAAAACTTTGTAAATATCATAAGTATATACTCCCAACCAAAAGAAATATGGGAAATGAACAAGAACTCAACCATTCATTTCTTTTAAAGGAAAGACCCCAAAGTGGCTCATGTTTCTCCTACTCAGGAGAAATGTGGCCGGGCTAACTGGGAGGCCAGTTGGGAGGGTTAGTCTCAGCTAAGCAATCCTATGCCCAGCTTTAACCACTACAACCAAAGTGCAAACCTTCTAAGTATCACAAGTACACACATGCACATAAATGCATTGAAGACAGAATGCAGAGTGTTGACATTTTTAATATCCAAGACACTAGAACAAGATGAATCATCAGTACAAATTAACATGACAGAAACGAGTTCAAACATTTTGGTCCTAACAATAAAAGGACATGGACTTAACTCACTTATTTAAATAATATGTTATGTAATTAAATTACAAAGTAAACCCCAACACTTAACCATATACAAAAGACTCAAGTAAAAACACATTTTTAAACGCTGAAAATCAATGTACAGGCAAAGGTAATTTTGGCATACATCAACGAAAAGAAACCACGGAATCCTGATCTGATTATCAAACAAAGTATAATCCAGGACAAAACGTTTTAAGCAAATAGAAATTACAGGAAATATCATGAGAGGTAAAAGCACTCTACTAGTAGACAATCTTATTTTTTATTACCCTCAGTCCACAGGTGATCAAGTGGACAAAATGAGAAGGCTATGAAAGACCCAAATGATACATTTTAACAAGGTTGATATGATTGATACACATTCAACTTCATACCTAGAAAATGGAAATAGAGAATGTACATTTTCTCCCACCCTCTCTGAAGCAACTCTTGGGTGAAAGAGTAAATATAAACCCAAATTGCAGGCTATCTGGCAAGCAACAATACTAAAATATTGCCTATAAGAACCCATGTATTATTTAATTTAAAAAACTAATTCTAGAAAGAATGAAACTATGTATATATACAGCCAATCTTCATTACTCACATATTCCAAATCTGTGAAGTCACCCACTCTCTAAAATTAATTTGAAACTACCAAGTCAGTTCTCATGGTGCTTCCATGGTCATTCATGGTGGTGTGCAGAGCAGTGAATAATTTGTGTGGAGCTAGACATGCGTGTGCCCAGCAGAGGCTGAGCAAGACAAAGCTCTGCCTCCTTGTTTCAGCTCATTTTGTAAACATTCATCCTTTTGCCATCTACTTAATTTCATGTTGTTCTCATTTTTGTGCTTTTTTTGTTGGTAATTATGTGGCTTAAAATGGCCTCAAGCCTGGTGTTGAAGTGCTGTCTAGTGTTCTTAAGACTGTGACGTGTCTCATGGAGAAAACACGTGTGTTAGACGAGCTCCAGTCAGGCATGAGTTATAATGCCGTTGGATGTGAGTTCAACATTAATGAATCAACATATATAATAAATTAGGTGTCTTTAAACAGAAACACTCATGAAACAAAGATATATATTTATTGATTTACAAAAATAGGACCAGAGGCTCACAGGAACCAAACCCTCTATTTCTTTTGGAAGCAAAGTTTTGATATTAGCTACTTTGTGTTTGGGGTGACTTCATACAACCTCTATACCATGAATAATGAGAACTGGCTGTATTAGTATACACATTTATACACACACAATGTATTTTCAGAGTCCACCCAATTTTTTTCATTGTTTTTGATTTCAGATATTATACTTCTCAATCTCAGAATTTCTATTTGGTTCTTTAAAAAAATATATATGTATATAGTTTTGAAACATTTTTGTGAATGGATGTGGAGGGACTAGGAAAAATAAAAGAGGAATCAAGCACATTTTTCTATACTTTTGACTCAAGCAACTGAGTAGAAATAATGCCATTTAGTGAGAGAAAGGTGGTGGATGACAGGCTTGGGAGTGAAATAAAGAAATGGGTTTCATGTGTCAAATCTGAGACTCCAAGTGGAAGTTTGGAGTCAGAAGTTGAACTTGTGACTTGGCAGTTCAATAGAGGGACCAAAGGAGGTGAAATAAAATTGGTGGTCATTAACATATGGATAGAATTTATAGCTACCAGACTGGATGAAATACCTAGGGATGCAATCTCAGCTACATTCCAACATGTAGATATAGGAAGCCATATGAAGGGACCATCACCACCAACAGTACCACAACTATCAACTCTCTCATCAACAATACCAACAAATGACCAGGAAGGAGCTATAAGCAAGTAGGAGATCATCTTTAGCAGACAAGAGAGTGTGTCAAATACTCCCAGCTTACTCACCTGATCACAGTGATGCCAAGACCCACCAGGTGTTAGGAGGCAAGAAGCAGCTGACAACCTCCCAGTCAGAAAGACCATGACCAGACCTCCCTCTGATAGGCCACCCAGCTTCATCCTCTTGACTGGAGAAACCAGCTTGTTAGAAAGAGATCCCTTCAGGTCTAAAGCCCAGGATCCTGGGAGGAGGTCTGCCTCCCCATCCTCAATGCTCCCCACGCCTGCTGCCTACTCCTGCCTCACCCATGAGGTCAGCAGAGCTGTTCATCTATGGCCAATCTGTATAGTCCTCTTGGGAGCATGTGGTGTAGAGGCAGCCTTAAAATCGCAATGAGATCTACAGAGAATATACCTTAGCCAACAGCACTGATTATATCACTGTACATAACAAACAACCAACAATGGAAACTGACCAACCTTCTAATTTGTAGTTTCCTAACATTTCCTTATCCCTCCCTTTATTTCAACATTTTTTCCCCCAGATTTAAGTATAGAATCATATACTTAGATTAAACTTTTCAAACTGATAGAATTATTCATTTAAATTACTCTTCCAACACATTCTTAGATGCATCAAAAAGAAGCTTAACTATTTCTAGTGCAGAGTTTCTTCTCACCTGCCACGTGGTGTGAGTACTTTTAACCTGGGCCAAGGATAGTTGGAGGCATAAATCACTCCAAGTATTTGGGGTATGACATTGGCTTAATCTTGTGGAATTAGTCCTTCTTGGTTTCATCTTAGTGGAAAAATATGGAGGTTCCCACCTTGCATTTAGCACCTAAGGTTGCTAGATTGTGAGGCTGTGTCAATATGTATATTTGTCACTGGGAACCTCTATTGTGACCCGACCCTGGGCTATGTTGCAAATGAGACTCTTAACTCTTTGCCTCTGGGTGAAACTCAGAATTTTTTTTAAAAGGGAAGCTCTGAGTTCACTTCTTTCTTCTGTGGAAGTAGAGAATCATTGTAAATTATCCTGCCATGTTCTATAGGATGAGCTATGGGAATTTTATCTACAGCCCACAGCAACTCAGTCTTTAGCATGAGTGCTAGCTTGGCCAAAGTCTTTCAAAATCTTGGACGCCTTCTATACCTTTGTTTTTGGGGATACCCAAATCTGGCTTTTCCTTCAATTATGCTGAATTCCCACACAACACCAGTAATAATGCTCACTTTTGGAGTCTGTTTATATATCTTCACCCAAAATGAGTACCGTGAAGAAAGACTGAGTTTTAGCAGCCATTAGTAGAGATGTGGTCTGATTTTTCAGGAAGGAGAAGTTGTAGAAAGGTTGAGAGTGTGAAATGGGTAAGTTGAGAGGTGAAAATGGAAATGGGATGAGGCCCATAAGGATAAGGTCTGATAAATAGAAGGTGTATAAAGAAGGGTCCTCAGTATTTGGAGATCAAAGAACAATACAGAAAGTATTTTGATGATGCTGGGAATAATAATTAGCCTATAAGTAGTAAATACTTATTAAATACTACATGAGAGAGATAGTCTTAAAAAAGATGTTGTAAATATCCTCGCTTAAATCACTGAACAAATCATTTGCATTATATATTTAGGTGAAGACAAGAAAGGAAATCAGAACAGAAAAAAGATAAAGGATCTCAAACTAATTCAGATTTAGCAACAAGATGGAGACTGTAGTAGAAAAATCTATATTCATCATATTTTACTGTTTTTAGGTAAGATCCTTTCCAAATACTTTCTCTACTTCTGCCAACAAAATCCAACTCTATGGGCCTGTGTTTTGTACAAGGCTAACTAATCAAATTCCAGAGACCAGATTTTTAAAATGTAAGCCTTTGTACCTAACAAAGAATTACACAAAGAGAGCAAGGGGAAGTCCTCTCAACCTATAGCTTTAGAAGGAGAGACAGAATTCTGTACCATAAAACTAACATAAAGAATTGCCTTATATGGGAGAGATGTCCCATGTAAAGCATATGAATGGAGAGGACATATGTATATCTATGGCCGATTCATATTGATGTATGGCAAAAACATCATAATATTATAAAGTAATTATCCTCCAGTTAAAATAAGTAAATAAATTCAAAACAAGAATTGCCTTGACAGTATTAAATTGAGAATTTTCATAAGAAGGTAAGACATGTCTGTTTGTAACCATTACCAATATATTCTGTTCTCTGTAATATAAATTTGCCTTGAAAGAGTTATTTGGAAGGGTTTTGTAATACTCCCCTCATTAGAAAGTATTGCCACTTATTACAAATTTCTTAAGAAACTTAATTCTGATTGGTTGTCTTGATCATTGGAAGGCCTGGCCCTAATATTTTAAGTGACAGGTGGATCCTTAAACTACTATACAGATGCTCCTAAGATTTTATATTAAATCCAGAAAAAGATCCCTGGCATTCTGATTTCCTCATATGCAAATAGGCAATAAAATGACCATAGATTTCCTACTTAAAAAGATTTTGAGAGTCTTATCTCATTTAAATTTATTCCAGCTCTTTTGTAATGGGAAAAAGATATTCATAGATGGAAACAAATGTGTATAGTATATAAATTTTTTTAAAACGTAAGAAAATTTTTAGTGGAAGAACATTAAATAAGACATAAATAAATGGGTATGTCTCTGTTCTCCCTAAATTATTCTGCAAAATCAATGTATTTCTAATTAGAGTTTCCAAAGAACTTGGGAAGGAGATAGGGAGAGAATCTTCTTGAGCTAATTCTAAAATTCATCCCTAGCTTCAGTCTGTTGCTACTTCTGAGCTCTCCCTTTCCTCCTGGAATGTTTTATAAAAGAAAAGCTAATATTCAGACAAGTAAAGGTGCTGTGTGATCAAAGTGCCTATATATAAATAGTCAAAACTCATGGGATTTTGATGAAAATATTAAAAATTATCAGGTAGTTCAAATATTCTAGAATCAAATATAGAGCAATATTTTTTAAAAATCTAGAAATGGCTATTATAAATATGATAGGAAACCAAAGAACTAGAGAGAAAAAGACTAACAAATTTAACCTCCTAAAAATTTATAACTTCTTTAAGACAAAATATTCCATTAACAAACCTAAAAGAAAAACAACAAACGGGACAAAATATTAGGAATATATAGGACCAAGATGTAGTGTGCATGTATCTGATACAAAGATGTCTATAGTCATGCAATATAGTAAGAAAAAGAAAAACATCACAACAGGAAGCACTGACCGAGCATTCCATGACAAAGCGTTCTATGAAGAAGGAAAACAAATGACCAATAACAAATGGAATATACCCAACCACACTAAAGATGAAAATAGGGCATGTTAAAGCATCCTTTAAAAAAGGTTTTTTGTAGTTCAATTTAAAATGTTATGTATTTTAATTTTCTAGGTATGATATAATTTTTAAGAGAGTCAGAGTATGCATAGAGTTACTCTATTTAGATAAATAAAACTGTATTACAAAAGGTGTTAGCACATGCATAGAAAAATTCTGCAAATGTATATGTCAGTATTTATAAGAAACATTTTAAACAAAGAATAAAAAGCAAGATATTCACATGAAGATATGAGCATTTTGAAAAATAATTACTTTAAAAGGCATTAATCTTTTTCTTATTAAAGGTATAGAAAATATAATAAATTTTAGCCTTAAAAATAGTTCATTTGAAAAAAAAAATAGTTCATTTGTAACATGAAAACTGAGTAAATTCTTATGCAGTCTTACTTCTTTTCCTACTGTGTTTTCCCAAAGTAGAATTGCTTCCAATATCCATGGAATCTAGAAAGTAACAGGTGGTGGTCAGAAACTTTAAAAAACTGTAAAACTGAAAAATCTCTTCACAACTTACGTGCATCAGTTTCCTCATTTATGAAACAGGGATAACAACAGGTATGCCATTCAGATTTTACATTTTTTATGAAGATTAAGTAAGACCTTATTTGCAAAAGCTAATGAGAAATCACTATATAAATCAGTAACATGTTAGAAGGCCTCCTCCAAAACTATCTGGTGAGCTTACAAATAGTTGTCTGAGGTCTTTTTTTTCTGATAGGGTAAAGGATTGTTTGTCTTTTGAGGTCTTTCCAAGGTTGTGACAAAATTATCTTCCAGCAGAAGAACACATTTATTTCTTTGCCCCATGATATTGTCGATTTCACCAGTGTATTTCAACTACATCATCCAGGTATAATCAATTGGACCCATTCTGTTAAACAGAATTCTTTCCTCCCTGCAGTTCCTCAAAGGGTCAGGTCAAGTGAGGGCAGAGAATAGGGTTGTGATAGGACTGAGCACACTCTCTGTCAAAGTGTGTTTAGACTCAAGCGCATCAGAAGTGGGAGCTCTGATTTCAGACTCCTGACATCCTGCAACCCAAGGTCCTGTGACCTTCACCTTCTGTAACTGGTCCACCCACTGTTGGGAGCTGCTTGAAGTTCTCCTTGAACACTGATCACCTTCCACAGCTGCCCCTGGGTCTGGGATATCTATTCAACCACCTCTACCTTGAACTTGGGTGGCCTTACCCATCCTATCAATGCTTGATGACTTTTAGTCACTGCTTCTTGGCCTCTTGGAACACTTTTTGAAGAATATATGACACAGGAGCACTTCTAAGTCCGTGGAGCTCTGCTCCTAAGTTATGGCTTGTAAAGAAATTTTCACTTACACCTCCTCCCCTCCTCTTTCCCTGACTCCTACATCACAGGGTGGCTTTACCTCTGCCATCTCTTTCTCTTGTTGCTGCTCCTCACTGTCCTTATCCCTTCCTTTTCATCTACTTTTACTCTTCACCCCAAATATGCATTTTTATTTTTCTATTTTTTTCTTTATATACTTCTCCAATCTACTCATTGATGACATTTTTACATACATCTGTACTTACTTTTATGTGACATTATTCTTTTCCAAAAATACTGTTTGTTACATTTATATGTATATACATATTCAATTATTAAAGTAACTTTAATAGATATTCTCATATAAATACTGTAATAAATGAATTTTTGCCAGACAAATTTCCAAATGTTGAAACACAGAAGGTAGACTTTTTTTTTTCTGTTCACTCAACAAGCTTGCTGAGCATCTCTCACGTGTCAGGTGCTGAGGTAAATGATGGTGATGATGCAGGGCAGAAGACTACGGAAGCATCAGTGCTTATCAATCTTATGAGCAACCAGGGAACTGATGCATAAAGAGGGGTGCACATTGAAACACGGAGACTGTTAAGACACATTGTACAGTCTACTCTGGGGATGCAGAAGGCAGGAAGAACTAGCCTGGTTTGAAATGAGGGACATTTTCTAGAGGAAGAATCATGGAAGCAGGAGGTAAATTGATTAGGGAGAAAGGTGACCAAGATGACAGCCCCAAAGGGATGGAAGCTCACATATAAAAGTCTGGATTCAGCAAGTGCAGGAAACCAAGAAGAGTTCAGGGTGTCTGAACCAGAGTGAGACAATGAGAGGCAATGATGAGGATGGAGAAAGATGCAGGGGCCTCCGGTAGGGAGTTTGGAAGTAACTCAAAGAAGAATTAATTTATTCCAAAGGAAAATTACAGGGCATTTGGCTATTACATAGGAGAGCAACATGAACACATTCGCATTTTTGAAAGGTCAACTGAGCTATATCACTTAGACTGTGTTTGGTGGGAACAATATTAGAAGGAGAATAAACAGGAGCCTGTAGAACTAGTTCAAGTGAGAAGTGATACAGACATGGATAAGGGTGCTGACATGGAGATGGAAATAAGTGGACAGGCTGGAGACATTTAAAAGGAATAACTGATAGAGTTAGGTGACAGACTGTTGTTGTTTAGTCACTAAGTCATGTCTGATTCTTTTGTGACCCCCATGGACTGTAGCCCATCAGCCTCCTCTGTCCATGGGATTTCCCAGGCAAGAATACTGGAGTAGGTTGCCATTTCCTCCTCCAGGGGATCTTCTCAACCCAGAGATCGAACCTGCACCTCCTGCCCTGGCAGGCGAATTCTTTATCCCTGAGCAGCCAGGGAAGCTGAGGTGACAGATGGGTTATGTCAATTGAGATGTCTGTGTCATGGATGACTGAGAAGTTCAAGTTGAAAGAATGAATCTGTTAGTAAGAGTTTTAGAGATAGAGAACATTGGAGGAGCAGATACTGGTTTTCAGGGGAAAGACGATGCGCTCAGTTTTGAAAGAGTTTGAAGGTCTTTGAGAGATATCTAAGTGGAGAAGTTTAAAACCTTAGGACCTTGGCCAGATCTTTCTGATACTTGGATAACTGAGTTTGAAAGCACAGCAGACAGAGCCAGGCTGGGCTGGAAATGTGGGTTTAGGAACAATTTGATTGTAGATGGTGATTGAAGCTGAAGAGTGCATGAAACTCCATTGGCAACATCTCTTACAAACTGGGTGAGTTACAGGAGCCATTTTGATACCTGGGGACACCTTACCCTAAAAACTCACTGTCGTTGTGAACAATGTTGCTTTGGTCTCATGAGCATCTCAGATCCACAACTTCTCCATTTCTCTCCTCTCTTTCTTTTGCACTATCTTGATTCTCTCTCTACCATTTTTTCCCTCATTTTTTAACCATTTATCTCTCTGTTTAGTTCAGTTCAGTCACTCAGTCATGTCTGACTCTTTGTGACCCCATGGACTGCAGCACGCCAGGCTTGCCTGTCCATCACCAACTCCTGGAGCTTACTCAAACTCATGCCCATTGAGTCAGTGATGCCATCCAACCATCTCTCTGTGTCTCATCTTTATCCCCTCCACTGATTACTTCCTGTATGCATCTCATTCCATCTGGTTTTCTATGCTTCTGTCTCTGGAGCTAGTGTTATTATTGAAGTGATTCTCTTTATACTGTCACATCCCTTTCTAATTTTTCTTTTCTTTCAATTTTACCTTGATCTTTTGGCTTTAAAATATTACAGTCTTTGCATTTATCTGTTTTTTCTTCAATGATATTTAGCTTCATCTCACAGTTTACCACTTTCATCATCACTATTTGCTTGCTCTTTTGACATTGGCCACTCTATTGATTATTATTACTTCTGCCATTCTCTATGAGTTTCCTGCCTCACAGGCCTATCAATCACAGACTTTATTATCATGTTTATGGTAAAGTTCCTAGAGATACCTTGAAAATTACCCATCTTCCTCTATAAAACTTCCCAATCTGGTGACATTTGGATCTTGTGAAACTTGAAACATACTCAAACATCTTTTAATTCGAAGAAACTTACTCAGAATATCTTTTCAGCCTAACTCTTCCATTATTGGGCTTCCCTGGTGGCTCAGAGGTTAAAGCGTCTGCCTGCAATGTGGGAGACCTGGGTTTGATCCCTGGGTTGGGAAGATACCCTGGAGAAGGAAATGGCAACCCACTCCAGTATTCTTGCCTGGAGAATCCCATGGACAGAGGAGACTGGTAGGCTACAGTCCACGGGGTCGCAAAGAGTTGGACATGACTGAGCGACTTTACTTCACTTCACTCACTTCCATTATTATTAAAGAAGGAAGAGTTTTTCCTCTGGGCAGACAGGGAAACAAAGAAAACTGATAACTAGTATCACAATAAGCTTTTCTATCACATGCTAATAGACTGACATCTCTTCTAACTCTATTTTTAGAGTTTTGAATCCACAGGACACTGAAGGGAAATAAAGAAACAACAGACTACAGATGATGACAGGAAGCTAATCTGTGTTCACAACTGAGATGGGTGGAGGAGAAATACATCTGCTCCAATGACCACTCTTCATATCCAGCAGAGATTTGCTCTCTTTCTACATAGCCACATCTCCTCCTTCTCTTCCTCTTTATGGTCTCCTTAGAAAATTTATCTCCATCACTTTGATTCTGTGAGCTTCTCTGCCCCTGATTTCTCTTGTCTTCTGTGTTGATTTCTCTCATATCATCAGTTATACTCTTTTTTTTTTTTAAAGAATTATTCATTGTTTATTTGAAATTCAAATTTAATTGCAGGTCTTGCATTTTTAATGCTTATTTATTTGACTGCATTGAGTGTTAACTGTGGCACATGGGCTCCAGAGTGCCTGGGGTCAGCAGTTATCGCACGTGGACTTGGTTGCTCCGTGTCATGTGGGATCTTCCCTGATCAGGGATCTAGCCTGTGTCTCCTGCACTGCAAGGCAGACTCTTAACCACTGGACCACCAGGGAAGTCCAGTTATATTGTTAACATCTGTTCTTTTTTAATTCTCTGTTCATCCTTTTTCATCTTATCTTTTTAGGTGTTTTGTAGGCCATATAGCTGATTCCATTCCCACCCTCTTTGTTTATGGTTTCTGCTTTTTCCCTCTCAATCTGGATATATATATATTTCAATATTCACACTAATACTGGTGGTTAAATATATTCATCAATATATATACATATATATGCATATATGTGTGTATATGTGACATATACACATATACACACATATATATGCATTTATTTGTTGTTCAGTTGCTCAGTTGTGTCTGACTCTGCAACCCCATGGACTGCAGCACACCAAGCTTCCCTGTCCATCAGCAACTCCTGGAGTTTGCTCAAACTCTTGTCCATCGAGTCAGTGATGCCATCCAACCATCTCATCCTCTGTCGTCCCCTTCTCCTCCTGCCTTCAATCTTTCCCAGAGTTAGGGTCTTTTCAAAGGAGCCAGCTCTTCACATCAGGTGGCCTAAGTATCAGAGGTTCAGCTTCAGCATCAGTCCTTCCAATGAATATTCAGCATTGATTTCCTTTTGGATTGACTGGTTTGATCTCCTTAGTCCAAAGGACTCTCAAAGAGTCTTCTCCAACACCACAGTTCAAAAGCATCAGTCCTTCAGTGCTCAGCCTTCTTTATGGTCCAACTCTCACATTCATACATAACTACTGGAAAAACCATAGCTTTGACTATATGGACCTTTACTGGCAAAGTAATGTCTCTGCTTTTTAATATGCTGTCTAGGCTTATCATAGCTTTTCTTCCAAGGAGCAAGTGTCATTTAATTTCATGGCCACAGTCACCATCTGCAGTGATTTTGGAGCCCAAGAAAATGAAGTCTCTCACTGTTTCCATTGTTTCCCCATCTATTTGCCATGAAGTGATGGGACCAGATGACATGCATTTATTATTGTTAAATACACTTTCTTGCATCAGACACTGATACATTCCCCTGTGACTATGCCAGATCCCTTGTATCTCCTCTTTGGACTCTGATCATGCAACACAGCTCTTATCTTCCTGTTACATAAAATAGTCACTCCTTTTTATCCTTAAACATTTGTACATCCATTAATATTTCCTCATCCCAAAATGGGGAAGCAAGAGCTAGCCTGCCTAAGTCTTAAAGATTTTGTGATGACAGAGTAAGATCTTATTTGCTAAAAGAATTTAAAATACCATCAGACAATCTAATTACAATGTGTTGAATATGTGACAAAATCTATACTAAAGTTTTAGAATGGTTGATCTGAAGCCTTTATTTCTGTCTATAATTACACAGCAGGACCAGTTGTCTTTTGATGTTTTTATAATTACAAATGGCATTAGGGTCAACTAGTACACCACTATAGAAATCTAGGATCTTGGTGTTAGTAGACATGACAGTAAGTGCTTGAAAAGATACCATCATTGTGGTAATTGTTTCTGCTAAAATAGGAGTATAAAAGTACACACATTTAGTGACTAGGGTTTCCCAGGTGGTGCAGTGGGAAAGAATCCGCCTGCCAGTGCAGGAAATGTGGGTTCAATCCCCAAATCGAGAAGTTCCCTTGGAGTAGGAAATGGCAAACCAGTCCAGTATTCTTGCCTGGGAAATCCCATGGACAGAGGAACCTGGCAGGCTACAGTTCATGGGGTCGCAAAGAGTTGGACATGACTGAGCGACTAACACACATTATTATATTATTATACTCATTTTGTTAAGCGTAAATTTATAATAATTTCCTGCCTCCTTCCATTTTCTAAAAATCCCAGAAGTAGTTCCCAGGATTAACTGGATACAAGGTAGACAAGGAGCTCAGAATGAAATGCATCTGGAAGTAGCTTTAAATTCAGACTCCTGACATGCTGCAGGCCAAGGCTGGACATCCTAATCTTCTTTACCTGACCCATTTCTTAGGGCGGAACTAGATGTTGCCTGAGGCTCTCCTTCGTTGCTCAAGTCTGAAGAATCACTACTGCACATCCCTGCAGAAAGAAATAAAAGTCCTTTACAATCTCAGTCTGTGTCCTAGGACCAATACAGCATGGAAGTCTTTAACAGAAAATTTGGAAAAGGGAAGCTTGTGTAAGAGGGTTAAGGATAATTCTCCCACCAGGTCACCCTGTGGCTCCATCTGACCTGGTGGTCAATGTTGCTCCAGGAACCACCCCCAAGGCTGGAAGTGGGCACAACTTTGCTATGGAAGGCACTCCCTTTGGTCACTAGCTTTTACCCTTTCCTCTTGTCTGTACATATTAACATTCCTGCTTTCACTCTGTTTCTTATCCAGAGAGACCGTGGAAGCAACAATTTCAACATCAGAGCCTCCATCAGCTGGGCCCTCAATGAGCACCCCTCCAACCTGGAAACTGCTTTATCCTTTTATGTGAATGAAGAATAAACTTGTACTGCGCTGCGACACTCAACTTCTTGAGGTTTCTGTGTTACATCAGTTAGCCCAGCTCACCTAATTCAAGATAAATGTGAATCATCTAAAATACTTACAAATTTGTAGCTTCATTTTCAATGATATAACCAAAAAGTTGAAGGAGGGTTTTGTAGCAAAGAAAGATATTTGTAACAGCATGAGTTTTAATTGTTCTTACGTCTCTTCCTACTGTTCATTCTGAAAATAGACATGCTTCCAATGGCTGACGAATCTAGTAAGTAAAGGAAAATAAAACCAATAATCTATATCAAAAAGAGTTATGAGCTTATGAATACTCACATTACAGACAGGATGTAGGCTATAAAGATGCAATGATGAACATTACTGTCTCGTCTCATCTAAGGGAGAGATCACTACCAAATGGAGTGAAGATCCCCAATCCTTCAGCCTTAGTTGCAAAGTCAAAGAAGTTTCGAAAACCAATATTTTTTCACAGGATTGCAGCTAACAAATTTGGACTTCGGCAGCCATGAGTTCAATAAAATATTTATCACAGTTGATGTGAATTCACACAATTTGCTGCAGCAACACTAACACCGTCTATTTGAGAATGAGATGCGGTCCCAAACTTATTGGGTTGTCTTGTAATCTATAGGATATACACCACACTGCCTTTCTAAAATAATAAAGCATTATTATTTTACATCTGGCTTTAAAATTTTTATCAATTTTTATTGGGGTATAGTTGCTTTATAACGTTGTGTTAAAGATTTTGAATAAAGGATTACAAACGTTTCCTAAGAGTCCAGATTGTTAGTTCTGTCTCTTCTGGTAAGTTTCTGTAAGTTTCCATATATGATGTGTAATGGGCTTCCCTGGTGGCTCAGATGGTAAAGAATCCACCTGCCAAGGAGGAGATATGGATTCAATCCCTGGGTTGAGAAGATCCCCTGGGGAAGTGAATGGATTCCCACTCTGGTATTCTTGGGGCTTCCCTGGTGGCTCAGGACGATAAAGAATCTGCCTGCAATGTGGTACACCTGGGTTTGATCTCTAGGTCGGGAAGATCCCCTGGAGAAGGGAATGGCCACCCACTCCAGTATTCTTGCCTGGAGAATCTCATGGAATGAGGAGCCTGGTGGGCTACAGTCCTTGGGTTCATAGAGTTGGACATGACTGAGCAACTAACACTTTCACTTTTATCAACAGGATGTGTAAAAGACCCTTAAGTGTTTATGTGCTGGAGTTTTCTCTTCTGTGAAATGAGGGAACAACAGTTTTCTGACTGACATTTTAGGCTGTTATGAACATAAAAGGATACTTTATTTTTGAAGATATTTTTGAATATGACTATAGGCCAATGCCATGTTGCAGGTATGTCATGTTGGAGTCCTACCCAGTACTGCCTTGCACTCTCCATCTGAATTCATAAAAGATACTCTTGAGTGCATGCATGCATGCTTGCTAAGTCACTTCAGTCTTGTCTGACTCTATGTGACCCTGTGGACCCTAGCCCACAAGACTCCTCTGTCCATGGAATTCTCCAGACAAGAATGCTGGAGTGGGTTCCCATACCTTCCTCCAGGAGATCTTTCCTGACCCAACAATTGAACCTAAGTCTCTCACATCTCCCCCATTAGCACGTGGGTCTTCACCACTGTGCCAACTGGCACTTTACCAGTGCGAACTGGGAAGACCAAAAGACCCTCACACCTGGAAAGATCAAAAGACCGTCAAACATTACCAATTCCAGTTTCCTCATCTATAAACCTGGGAGAACTTGGTTACCCTCACTCCCTGTTAAGGTTTTTGTAAAAACAAAATGAAACTTTATTTACGAAAACCCTATGGGAAATCACTGTTAGCCAATGATCCAACTATAATTAGGGTTTGAGAGTATTTGGTCTGAAGCCATTTTTCCATCAATAATATAACAGAAGCACAAATTACTCTGTGAAGACTTTCTAAGTTGGGGACTAAAGATAATATTAACAATGAATAGAGGAATACCGTGCTTAGTACGCTCTATAGAATAAAAGCATGCTGGAGAATAGGTACACTATTTCCACTCTTTAGCATTAATAGCTGTGATAGTGTGTACTAAAAATATCATTTTACTAGCATATTTTTACTACATTTTCAATATAGCAACTGATTGGGCTCGCCCAGTTAAACAACAGTTTATGTATAATATCTTTTTGCTTCTTTCCATTTCCCAACATGGCCAGAGAAGTTATATGTGGAAAGTGATATCCTAGAAATAATTAAATCAAGGCATATGGAGAATGATCAGAATAAGATTCATCAGGAAAACAGAACTCTGGATTTAGACTCTGGATATTTGTGGTCCAGGGCTGCAATCCTGATCTTCCTACTTGAGCCATCTGGGATGGAAAGATGATGTCTTCTTGGGTCTCTCCTCCCTCACTTGATGCTAAAGACTCAAGGTTATTGGCCTCTGCACAAAGGAACTTCTTGAGGAGTCTGGGGTGTGACCAAGGAACCCACTGGGCAGGAAATTCCCTAATAAGAAAACTCAGAAAGTCTTGAAAAGCCAAGGAAAGTGTGGCTTGTACATCTAAGTCACCTCCCATTTAGGTTAGTGATGCTCCAATCCCCTATCTCCAGAACAGAGACAATTCAAATGCAAGGGGAGACTTTGCTCTACTTGAAACTTAACCATCCTACCCTTCTCTGTCTTCTACTTCTGACCCCTTCTATTGTCTTTTTCACATGTCATTCATCTGGTGTTTCTCACATAGGGTACCTTGGAAACCTGTTCAAGACTGAGTCTCCTCTTCCCACCTCCTCCCACCCCCTGCCAACCTGGTGCCCTTGAACTATTTGCAAGCCTGGAAAATAATCTCATGTGTCTGAACCATAGATATGTTTGGGAACTACCTTTTAGAGCCTTTTACCTACTCAACTAAGGTGAAAGTAGAAGGTGGACTTCCCAAAAACTGAAGCAAATTTATATTTTACTTGGGGCTTCCCTGGTGGCTCAGATGGTAAAGACTCTGCCTGCAATGTGGGAGACACAGGTTCGATCCCTGGGTTGGGAAGATTCCCTGGAGAGGGGAATGGCAACCCACTCCAGGATTCCTGCCTAGAGAATTCCATGGACAGAGGAGCCTGGCGTGCTATAGTCCATGGAGTCGCACAGAGTTGGACACAACTGAGCAACTAACATATACTTGATAAATCTAGTGAGTAAGTAGATTGAATGCTTTTCTAAAAATATTACTCTTTTGTAGCATCAAGATCAAGGAATATTTTTGCTTCTTTTTAGGACTTTTTCTAGTGTGTTTCTATAAATAGGTATGTTTCTAATATTGCCTGGGTCTAGAAAGTAGAAAGGGAGGAAAAAATCACCAATTTGTACACTACAGAAATACAGATCTTATGGCCACTCTGGCTGCCGCCAGGACTGAGGAAACAACATTTAGATAATTTTGAGTTCCAATTTTACAAAGGAAATAATGCAGAATCCAGAATGCCAGCTTTGTTATTCCCTTTCATCTCTCATGAGACTTATTAGAGACCTTGAAACATTTATGTGATTGTGTTTTCTCATCTAGAAACAACGATAGCAATGTTCATCCTGCTTACCCTTTAAGATTGTAAGATTGTTTGCAAAAGTCCTTTGAAAAATCACTTTATATGCCATGACTTGCTGAAGAATTGTCAAAAACACTTTGGGTTTCAGAATACCTTATCTGAAGTCTTTATTTCTGGTAACAGTAGATAGCTAGATGAGTTATCTTGTGACACGATTCAAGTTTGTGATCAAATAATAATATGAAAGTGAAAGTGAAGTCACTCAGTCATGTCCGACACTTTGTGACACCATGGACTACCAGGTTCCTCCGCCCATGGGATTTTCAAGGCAAGAATACTGGAGTGGGTTGCCATTTCCTTCTCCAGATAATAATATGACTTTCCAATAAAGGAATACAGTTCACATTTGAACAATATGGATTTGAGCTACAAAGGTCCAGATGAGACTCAGATTTTTTTTTTTTTCCTGTAGAAAACACTACATCACTAGACAATCCACTGTTGATGGAATTCATGGATGCAGAAACTGAAACTCGAATACTTTGGCCACCTGATGTGAAGAGCCGACTCATTAGAAAAGACCCTGATGCTGGGAAAGATTGAAAACAGGAGGAGAAGGGGCCGACAGAGGATGAGATGGTTGGACGGAATCACCACTGACTTGATGGACATGAGTTTGAGCAAGCTCTGGGAGTTGGTGATGGACAGGGAAGCCTGGTGTACTGCAGTCCATGGGGTCACAAAGAGTCGGACACGACGGAGTATCTGAACAACAACGCATGGATGTGGACCTGTGTATATGGAGGCTGACTATAAGCAGATTGTCGATTGCACTGAGAGTTGGTGCGCTTAACCCGTGCATTGCCAACCATATTTAACTTTCTGTTCTTGGTAGAAGTCACCATGTAAATCCAACATTTTGGGGCTTCCCTGGTGGCTCAGTGGTAAAGAATCCATCTGCCAAGCAGGAGACTCGGGTTCAATCCCTGATCCAGAAAGATCCCAAATGCGGCAGAGGAACTGAGCCCATGTGCTACAGTTGCTGAGCCCGTGCTAGAGAGGAGCCCTAATTACTGAGCCCATGTGCCACAATTACTGAAGCCCACACGTCCTAGAGCCTGTGCTCCCCAACAAGAGAAGCCACTGCAATGAGAGAAGCCCAAGGACCATCACTAGAACTAGAGAAAAGCCAAGGCAGCAATGAAGACCCAGCACAGCCAGGAATAATAAATAAATAAAATTATTGAAAAAAATCTAACATTTTATAGACATAGCAGGTAGTAGTTTTAAACACACTCATTACTTTGTTAATCTATTTCTATTATATAATAAAATGGAAAACATGTATTAATTAACGGGACCCATCAGTTAATAGTGGAGAAGGAAATAGCAACCCATTCCAGTATTCTTGCCTGGGAAATCCCATGGACAGAAGAGCCTGATGGACTAAAGTCCTTGGAATCGCAAAAGTGTTGGATACGACTGAGCAACTAAACGGCAACAACCATCGGATAATAGACCTCATCCTCAGATAGAGATTTCATATCATCCTGCATTTCCCATAACAGTAAAATTCAGAGGATACGATTCCAAGAAAAACTGGGTCCGTGGTTCAGAAGGGACTCCGAGTAAGATGCTCCAGAAACAGTAGTGCTCCTGCAGATTCCTGCAGCCCTGGCCTTGCTCTCCCCCTTCCTTACCAGTTATCCTTCCTGGTGTTGACGTGGAGGGTTCTGGGAACTCATCTCCATCACTGGATTCTGCAGAGTCCTCACTGCTGATCACTGCACAGAGGAACAAACCCCCTTAGGATCTCAGGGTGGAGCCCACGCAGCAGGAAACCCCAGAATGAGAGCAGCGGGGAGAACTAGAAGCTAAGTTAATTCAAGGCACATGGTCTGTGCTTGAATATGGGTGAGCTGCAGGCTGCTCCCAGTCCTGCATGGAAGGTGACGACGCTCACACACAGAGGGCAGCTCTGCCCATCCTGCCCACACTCCCCTCCCCCACCCTCCTGCTACCCCTCACCCCCACCCTAGACCTACCTCTGACCCTCTACTCCATTCTACCTCTTTCTTTCATTCTCATTTTACCTCTTCACTTTCCTCTTGGCCCCTTTCCCTTACTTATGCCTCTCTTTCCAGGAACGGTATCGCTTGACACCTCGCTTTGTCTTTATGTGTTTCTTTTCCATCTACTCTCTTGAATATCTTGGCTCTCTATTTTTTCCCCCCTTTTCTTTCTTTCTCATACTTTCCTCTCTTACTTTGGAAAGTCTCCTGGGCATCAGTATTTGTTACCCATCATCTGTCTTCTGATACTTCTCTGGTCCCTGGGGAACCTCTTCCGCTAAACTCACAGCACAAGATGCTGGTTCCCTGCCCTTCCTTCCTCTGCCCAAGGCCACCTGGACTGGCTGGCTGGACCCTGACGCCCCAGCCTCTTGCCTGGTTCCCTTGATCCCTGCTCCATTTTCTCTCTGTCAGCCTTACCTATTATGTTAGACACCTGCTTGTAGTTAGTCCTTGCTTGGGCTTGCAGTTGAACTTCTGAGTTAAAAAATGGCTTTTCCTTCTTTATATCCACTAGACGGACAGAACAGGAATTGATTTGTAGTCCATGGTTGGATGGCTTTGCTCCTGGATCAAATTTTAACGAATGAAAGCTTTTAATTTGTCTCCCCAAAAAAGGAGCTCACTAGCGTTGAAAGTGAAAGTGAAGTTGCTCAGTCGTGTCCGACTCTTTGCGACCCCGTGGACTGTAGCCTACCAGGCTCCTCCCTCCATGGGATTCTCCAAACAAGAATACTGGAGTGGGTTGCCATTTCCTTCTTCAGGGGATTTTCCCGACCCAGGGATTGAACCCGGGACTCCTGCATTACGGGCAGATGCTTTAACCTCTGAGCCACCAGGGAAGTCTTCGTCCTGTGATCTTACTGCAGAGAGAGGTTCCACCCCACCCTTCTCCTTTTTCCTGCTCAACTCTGTCCCTTCCTTCATGCCCTTCTCAACTCTAAATGGAATCAGAGCTTTCCTAGTGGCTCAGAGGGTAAAGAATCTGCCTGCAACGCAGGAGTCTGGGTTCGATCCCTGGGTCAGGAAGGTCCCCTGGAGAAGGGAATGACAGCCCATGCCAGTATTCTTGCCTGGGAAATCCCTTGGAGAGAGGAACCTCGTGGGCTACAGTCCAGGTGGTTGCAAAGAGTCCGACATGACTGAGTGACTAACACTCTTAAGTGGAATCAGTCACTTTTGTTCTGTCTATTCTTTCGGGGGCAGGGCGGATACGGATTTAGCTTCTTTTATCAACATTATGTGTGCAATAGTCATCTGTATCCAGTTAAATATATTTTCTCACTGTTGTGTAACATTCCATTACAGAAATTATCCATTGACAAATAAAACTAAAAAGTCTCCATTTGTACTGGCTCAAGTTTTAGACTACGACAAATAATGCTACGATAAACATTCTTTTGTGTGTGTTGTGATAATATACATTTCTGTTGACTTGTTGAAGAGTGTAATGCTAAGTCATAGGCTACCTGTATTTTCTACTTTGGAAGATTATACAAAACTGTTTTCCAAAAGCATATGAAAAGGCAGGGATGGTTGAGAGAGCTTGTCAAATTTAAGTAACTAAAAGGAGTTTGGTGTGATGGGAATGTAGTATGATGGGGAAATACACAGCTGGTAGGTATGTGTCAGTACTCCATACCTGCAGCTTTGATTTCATGCCGAGGGCCACAGGAAGGTGCGTGCATGAGTGCTAAGTCATGTCTGACTCTTTGCCATCCCATGGACTGTAGCCCGCCAGGGTCCTCTGTCCATGGGATTTCCCAGGCAAGAATACTGGGGTGGGTTGCCATGCCTTCCCCTAGGGGATCTTCCCAACCCAGGGATGGTATTGGGCTTTAAACAGGAAAACCATACGAACTGGTCTGCATTTTGGAAAGGTCTACTGAGCTAAAATGCAGAGAGTGAATCTGAAGGAAGTGAGACAGGAGGGAAGAAATGAGCAGGAGACTGTTCTTCTATTTGACGTGAGAAGTGACAGGATGTGGATTATAGCAAGCCTAGTGGTAAAGAACTCGCCTGCCAATGCAGGAGACTTATAAAAGACACTGGTTCAATCCCTGCGTCAGGAAGATCCCCTGGAGGAGGGCATGGCCACCCTCCAGTATTCTTGCCTGGGAAATCCCAGGGACAGAGAAGTCTGGCAGGCTACAGTCCACGGGGGTAGCACAGAGTCAGACATGACTGAAGAAACTTATCACGGGCATGGCAAAGAATGGAGAACGATTGGACAAGCTGGAAATATTTTAAAGTTAGAATTGATGGAAGTGAGAAGTAAAACCATGATTGGTTTAATCTGCTCAGTTTTGTGATTGTTAGTTACTTATATAGCAATAGATAGTTATAGATACAGCCTCTGAATTGAGACGTCCAACAGATTTTTTTTTTTTTTTTTGGCCATGCAAAGGAAAACTTTTAGGCTCTTAGAAAAACAAAGATGTTAATTAGAAAATTGGTAAGATATGACACTTCCCTGGCAGTTCAATGGTTAAGACTGCATTTCCAATGCAGGGGACATGGGCTCAATCCCTGTCCAGGAAACTAAGATCTCACAAGCATGTAACATGGCCATTAAAAAAAAAAAAGATAAAATAAAAGTTAAAAAAAGAAAGAAAATAGGTAAGGTAAGTAATAATTACTTTCTTTGTTAGAAGGCAATGGGTTGGGTGTCTCCTCCCCAGCATCTGCATCATTTGATTGGATAGGTGCTGCTTCACAGAACTCTGAAGATAAAAAAGACCACAGCTGACATCCAACAGAGCTTTGCTTTGCCCTATTTCCATTTTCTTGCATCTTCCCCAACTTCTCTTTCCTTCTTATTTGTCTACTTTGAGCCTGTCTGCATTTATTGCCACCTTCACCCCATGAAAGTGCTGCGCTTCATTGATTCTGGGGCCAACCTCTCCCTGACTCTTGTTTCTGTTTCTCTTCCTCTGTGGGTCTGGGACACTTCACCTTCTTAGTTTTTCTTCTCTCACTTTCTTCCTCCAGGTCTTTCCCATCAACATATCAGGGCATGTTCCTGCCCTCAGTGACTATGTAATTTCCCCTTTCTTTGTTAATAGATGTTTCCTTGAGTGGTACATGAATTCATTCTCTGTCACCAGTCAGGACCTCTTGACCCCTTCAAGAGGGTAAGGACTGAATCCCTGGGCAAACCACCCAGGACCAGCATGTCCTGGACATACCCTTCCCCCGTGGCGAGCATCTCTGCTCCCCAGGCAAAGCCAGCCAGCCTTACCTGATGATTCAGATTCTTGGTCACATTGTTCATTTGCTTGTTGGCTTTCCAGTGCATCGTTCTGGTTGCTGGGTGTATCGTTCCTGTTTGCATTTATCTCTTCTGTTTCACTGAGGTGATCTGAGAGTCTATTTTCAGGGGAGGCTGTACCTAAACCACAGTTTGATTTATAAATATTTTATTTTCCTCCAACATCCAGCAGAATCCAACAGGAAGATACAAAGCACTCTGAGCTTTTAAAGCAGAGGGAATTTAATCCAGGGATTGGTTACACAGCTGATGGAAGAGTGGAGAAGACCAAGTGGAAGAATGTGACGACCACAGACCACCCAGGACCAGCACACACACCCTTCCTCCATGGCAACCATCTCTGGTCCTCACTGATTCCATCAACCCCTCCTACTCTTGTTCCCTCCAGCCTCAATAATGTATGAACACACAGACATATTTTTCACTGCAGTTTGGATTTTTCTCTCTTAGTGTTATTTTTCTGAACAAAGTAATTTACATGAAGCATGATTTAAAATTATTTCCCAAAGTTTTAGTATGAAATGTGGGTCCTGGTGCCTGTTTTGTGCCACATCCTCAGGCCTGGGAGCCTCCCCTTGGGGTGGGGGGCGGGAGGGAGACACAGCGCTCCTCTCACCTGGGCACGTCAGCCCACCTTGTCGGGTCAGATGCTCAGACACATTTACTGCTGTGTATCATTTGGGTCCTAGGTTGAAGTTTCTCTCTTTATATTCCTTGCTCCCCACCATCAAGATGCTCTGGGATTTCATTTCCTGGCAAGGTTGCCCCCAGACCCACGCTGTGAATTTCAGAGAACTTCATCGCCTCCTCCTGCCACACCCTACACACACACACACACACACTGAATCCTTTCTCTTCTGCTCATTACTTGTCACAATTCCATCCGCTTATCCTTTCCAGTTTCCATCAGCTGTACTAGCAGATGCATGGCTAATATGTATTCATCCATATGTATTTTCAACTATTAACTTTTTGAATAAATGTGATTTGTTAAAAGTATTGCTGTGTTTTTCAGCAAAGGAAACTGTAAACAAGAATGGGAGAAAATAATAGCAAAGGAAATAACTGACAAAGAATTAATTCCCAAAATATACAAGCAGGTCATACAACTCAATACCAGAAAAAAAAAACCCAATCAAAAAGTGGGAATAAGACCTAAACAGACATTTTTCCAAAGGAGACATACAAATGGTTAACAAACATATGAAAATATGATCAACATTGTTCATTATTTTAAAAATGCAAATTGAAACTACAATCAGATACCACCTCACACCAGTCAGAATGGCCATCATCAAAATGTCTACAAACAATAAATGCTGGAGAGGATGTGGAGAAAAGGGAACCCTCCTGCATTGCTGGTGGGAATGTAAATTGATACAGCCACTATGGGAGATGGTATGGAGATTCCTGAAAAATCTAGGAATGAAGCCATCATATGACCCAGCAGTCCCACTCCTAGGCATATACCCTGAGGAAACCAAAATTGAAAAAGACACATGTATCCCAATGTTCATTGTGTCATTATTTACAATAGCTAGAACATGGAAGCATCCTAGATGTCCATCTACAGATGAATGGATAAGGAAGCTGTGGTACATATTTACAATGGAATATTACTCAGCCATAAAAAGGAATGCATTTGCATCAGTTCTAATGAGGTGGGCGAACTTAGAGCCTATTATACAGAGTGAAGTAAGTCAGAAAGAGAAATATAAATATTGTACACTGACACATATATATGGAATCTAGAAAGATTGTACTGATGAATTAATTTTCAGGGCAGCAAGGGAGAAACAGACATATGGACATGGAGTGGGGAGGAGGGAAAGGATAAGATGTAAGGAGAGAGTAAAATGGAAACTTACAATACCATATATAAAAGAGATAGCCAATGGGAATTTGTTGTATGACTCAGGGAACTAGAATGGGCTGGCTCTGTGACAATCTACAAGAGTGGGATGGGGAGGGAGATGGGAGGGAGGTTTAGGGGGGAGGGGACATGGGTGTACCTATGGCTGATTCTTGTTGATATTTGACAGAAAACCACAAAATTCTGTAAAGCAAATATCCTTCAATTAAAAAAAAAAAACTAAAGTAGCAAAAAAGTATTATTGTGCTTTCAAAAATCACTTTGAAAGTTCTTCTTTTATAAAAGCATATTACTAATTTAGAACATTCTTTTTAAAATAATACATCCCTAAGGGAAGCTACATAGTAAGAGCCTTTCATATAGGTAGTTCCCCGAGACTCCTCTATGTTCCTTATTTACTAAGGTGAGTCATGGAATAAAGACTTAAAATTTGTTATAGACTAGTGTGTTGTAAGCAGGGAAAACTATGATTTTCAATTTATCTTCCTGGGCCAGAAGGTGGCATTGCTTTTCTCACTACTTTCCCAGCCTGGGGAATCAGTAAATCCAATGAACACCTATGAGAGAAAAAAATCCCGAAGTGTACCATGAATGTAACAGTTAAAAGCTTGGACTCTGGCACCAGAGACAAATAAAGATGATGATTAAAGGTAGTAATAACAACAAATGCATGGAACACCGATACAGCTCCAGACACGACTGTGAATGCCTTATACGATGTAACTTATTTAAAATCCATCACCCGCTGAAATAGGTGCTATTATCATGTCCATTTTATAGATGATGAAAATGAGGAACAAAGAGGGCTAGTCACTACCCCAAGATCTTGTAGAAGCTGAAGCCAGGCTATGGGCCCCTGAATTCCTGCTGTAACACTGCTCACAGCAGCACTCAATCCTGATTTTCAGTTGGGTGAACTTGTACAAATAATCGAATTCTCTAAGCTGATTCTTTTTCTTCTGAAAAACAGGGGTAATATATACACATTTTCAGGTTTGGGGGCAGATTAAATAAACTACTGGCTGCATCAATATATGGGATACCATCATCAAAAAAATCAAATCTTTATGATCAGTGTTTTCAATTAACAGTATATTTTTTGTACCAGTACTTTTTATTCAGGGAACAAACATGTACTGAATACCTTGTTGTTGTTTAGTTGCTAAGGTGTGTCCTACTCTTTTGCAACCCAATGGACTGTAGCCTGCCAGGCTCCTCTGTCCACGGGATTTACCAGGCAAGAATACTAGAGTGGGTAGTCATTCCCTTCTCCAGAGGATCTTCCTGACCCAGGGACTGAACCTGGGTCTCCAGCACTGCAGGCAGATTCCTTTTTAAAAAAATGAATTTATTAACTTTAATTGGAGGCTAATTACTTTACAACATTGTGATGGTTTTTGCCATACATCGACATGAATCAACCATGGGTGTACATGTGTCCCACCATCCTGAAACCCCTCCCACCTTCCTCCCCACCCCATCCCCTGGGTTGTCTTAGACCACCAGCTTTGAGTGCCCTGCTTCATCATCGAACTTGCACTGGTCATCTATTTTACATATGGTAATATACATGTTTCAATGCTATTCTCTCATACGTCCCACCCTTGCCTTTCCCCCCATAGTCCAAAAGTCTGTTCTTTACATCTGTGTCTCTTTTATTGTCTTGCATGTTGGTCATCGTTACCCTCTTTCTAAATTCCATATATATGCGTTAATATACTGTATTGGTGTTTCTCTTTCTGGCTTACTTCACTCTGCATAATAGGCTCCAGTTTCATTCAACTCATTGAAACTGACTCAAACGTGTTCTTTTTTGTAGCTGAGCAATATTTCATTGTGTATTTGTACCACAATTTCCTTATCCACTCGTCTGCCGATCGACATCTAGGTCGTTTCCACGTCCTAGCTATTGTAAACAGTGCTGCTAAGCCACCAGGGAAGCCCAGTGAATACCTAGTGACTGTTAAATGCATTCCCATCCTTGTTCCATTTCATAGCCTCATGACAATCTACCTGTAATATCCCTACATTACAAATGAGAAAGCTGAGCAATAAAATTTAAATAATAACATCATTAAGAATGTTAGGGGTTAATTGAAGTTATGGGAGGACTCGCCCCCCATCGCCCCCTGCCCCGAGGAATGCCCATCACCTGCTTCTTCCACCACTCTGGTTGTAGCACTGGCCTCTGCCAGACATGACATCGAAGCCCCAGGGTCACTGCCTGATCAAACGAAACAGAACAGAAAACGGTGAAGTCAGCTGCTGGGGCGAAACAAACAGGCCCAGAGTCTTTGGGGACTGGCAGCAAGTGCATTTAGGGAGTCCGGAAGCAGCGACCTTCCCAGCAACTCAGAGTACTGACCCTTGGAGAAACTGCAGATGCAAAGACTGACAAATTTCTGATACAAAGAAGCAGCCGCTCCACCCCCAGCACAGCCTGGAAGGGGACATAAGCGGCAAAGCATCACAGAACAGAGCCAGCAACAGACCATCATAAGATGAGGATTCTCCACCAGACCAAGTCAGGCCTCCAGAAGTTCCTAGGGGGAAAAATTAAAAATTTATTTCATAAATTGAAGTAGGGGCTGTGCCACCCTCCCCTAATTCCCTTTTTCTTTTTTTTTCTTTCTTTCTTTCTTTTTTTTTTTTTAAATAAATAAGAAGCTTGAGACCCCCAGTAGACAACAATACAGAGACCATCTGGGCCTGGTGGATCTCATCCAATTCTTGCAGCCAGACCCCAAATCCTCAAGTGGAAGGCAGGTCAGGGGCACTCTTGGCTGAGAGGGCTTTGGCCAGGCCATCTCACTGCATGATCTCCACCAGTCATTCAGTACCTAGCGATGGCTTATCTTGACTTCCCAGCTGTGGTGAACTGGCCTTGGTCCCTAGAGGGGCCCTGACTGGTGACCTTACCTCACTTCCTGCAAAGTTCCCACCCCCTCTTCATCCATTCCCTCCCTGTACAGGTCTGTTTAATCTGTCTTGTTAGCCTCTCCCTGAGGATTCAACGTCTGATTCTCTTCCACTTTCTCCAGAATGGCAACCCACTCCAGTACTCTTGCTTGGGAAATCCCATGGATAGAGGAGCCTGGTGGGCTACAGTCCATGAGTCGCAAAGAGTGGGACATGACTGAGTGACTTTCACTTCACTTCCCTCTTTGTATATTTCCCTCCTTTTGTTTCAGGGTTCTGTCTGTCCCATTAGGCTACCAGGGAGTATCCAGGGTTGAAAACACAGGCTCTGGGTTCAGAATGCCTGGTTCCATCCTTGCTCATTTGGTCCCAGGCCAACTACATACATGGTCTCTCTAGATTTCAGCTTTCTTATCTGCAAAATGGGCACGTAAGTGATAATACCGTCCAATGGCACTACACCCACAACTGCCAGAAGAACCATTCAATCACATGAGCTGTTCTTAACTTGCTTGTTTTTGTTGTGTCCTTGACCCCTTTCTCCTTTCATTTCTTCTTTTTCTTCTCCGCTCTCTCTTAAATACCCACATCTCCTCCGTATCTCTACCATTCCTCATCACTGAATCCCTATGACTGCCTTTCTCCTTGAATATTCCTGCTCTTGAACAACCTCCCCCACACTTAAATCAGTCCTTTCTTCTGCCATCATCAACGGCCTTCACTTTGACATTGACCTTGGGCCCATAATGATTAGCCCATCACACCTTCACATTGATCTTCTCCTATAGGATTCTTTCTAAATCACAATGACTTCCCGGCAGTCATTCTCTTTAATCTGGTTACTGACACCCTGGGTTCCTCTTCCTTTGACTTGGTATTTGGGGCAACAGCCTCTTGTCATAGCCACTCCTCGAGGACTTAGCCTCTGGTTAGATGCTCATACAAACACCCCTGCCTGCCTTCTCTGTGGTCCTTCATTGTTTCTTCCCTGATTCTCAATCTTTTCTCAGGACTCGGGCCTCCCCCTCCCCTTCTCCTTTTCCTCTTAGCGAGGGAGAATTGGTTTGTTCTTGATCTCAATCACCTTGCTCAAGGCTCAGTCGGATGGCAGGCCTCTCCTCCCTCTCTTCTCCATCAATCTCTTCATAACTAAGTTTCTCTTGGATTGCTGAAGAGAGGGAGAGCAAACACAATTAGAGATCTCCACCAGAGACCAGAAACATCATCTCAGAATTGCACGTTTAGGTATTTTCAGCTCTCAGGTCACTCAGAGCCCAGTGGATCCCAACCTTCATGGTAAAGCTCCCCCATCATCCTTGGACAGAAAAGAGAAACTCCCAGCAAGGGAGCAGTTATGTTCCCTGCACAGAAATGAGCCACTCAAACATAAGGACAAAGGAGTCCTGGGAACATCCTAAGGCTGTCAGTCATGTACAATAAATGTCACACCATGCGAACAATACATGTCAAGATAAATAAGAGAAGTGAAATGTGTTAACTGCACTGTTCAAAACGTAAGAAAGAAACACATTTCTTCTGGAGCACAACTAGGATCCTAGAGAAGTGTGTGTGTGTGTGTGTGTGTAAAAGAGAAAGCCCAAAGGCTTTAAAGAGGGCTCTAGATAAGAGGAGGTTTAGGCTTAATTGTGTTGGGGAGGATGCTCAGTTTCCAAAGAGACAAACCAGAGGGGGTGGGTGGGGGGGCGTGCTGGAGTTGCTAGTCGGAGCTCCCAGAGTGGTCCAGATCCCACAAAAAAGGACACTCTGAAGCTGCATGCAGGGATTGCCTATTGTGGCACTGCAGGGCATCCCCACGACTCCTGGACCACGGACCCAAGAGGCTGCCAACAAGAGGAGGCCAGGACAGCAGCCCAGAGACCCTGCATGTAGGTAACTTAGCAGATGTAGGAGGAAGGAAATAAACCAAGGAGCCTAGTAGGTAGATCACTGCCAGGAGTCTAGGAAGGAGACATGGTGGGAGGCTGCCTCAGAGCTGATGGCAGGAGCGCCTCCTGGGAAAATGCCCATTAGGGGGTGAGATGGACAGGACTGTGGGAGCCATGGGTACTCCTTTGTCTTCCCCAGAGCATGGGTCAAGTTCCAGCAAAATCAGATGGCTAGTATGAGGAGGACAGTGGCCCAAAGCCCAGAAAAGGTGAAGGAGGCCTGAGGGCGGGGGGACTTCAGCACATGAGACAGGGATGAGGGGGGAACCTAGAAACAGGAGAGATATCATGCCCTGGACCACTGTCCCCATCCTCTGGAGTTTAGTCACTGACCCAAGCTCTTGTGGACAGCAGTGACCTCTGCCAGGGGCAGGGGGTTGGCAGCAAGTGTAGATATGAGTCACCATCATTTAAAAAGGATAAATTATAACTTCTCAGCAAAAAGTCAACATTTAGTTATACACGGCACCAAAAATAACCCCTGGAAGAGAATAGCCTTTGTGATTATTTGAGGAGAAAATATGATTAAAACCATTTTTCCTTTAAGGGAAAATTTGATATAAGTTAACTTTTGTGCTAATTACTCTAGAAATTGATGAAAGTGGCCTTTCTTCTGTGTTACCAGGTCAACCCTGGGTTTGAGGGCTTATAATGACCTGCGACTGGGAGGGTCTACCTACGGACTGTTCTTGGGTCTTCTTTGAATCACCACATTCTTGGGTTGTGGTGATTCTTATATCTGGCTTGTCCCTCTAGGCGTCCCTGAAAGCTATGATTCTGAAGTTTTTGAGATAGTGACCCTGTTGATCATTGTTTCTAAGCCAGGATGGATCCTACACCCACAGCTAGACTTGAGATGGGTAGTAATCAGCTCAGTGGACTGCTGTGTAGGCTACTGCTGGCCTGTCATTTGTCCTTCTATCTAAATCGGATGGCACTGCGGCTCTGGTTCTCCTGGGAGTCCAAGTGTCTAGTTAAGCAGACCTCCAGGTTGGTGTTGTACCACAGCCTTTATAACATGAGCTTTGAGAAGAACTTGGTGGCTCAGATGGTGAAGAATCTGCCTGAAATGTAGAAGACCTAGGTTCAATTTGAGAAGACTCAAGTGTGCTCTGTTAACTGTTATAGCCCCGCTGCTCAGCACCAGTTATGGCACGTGATGGGAGCTCAATATATCCTTGTTGAACAGAATTGACCTTGAACATCAAAAGGTAGAAAATAAGCTAATTACCTTTTTCAAAGCTTTGACGAACATGATTTAAATCAGGATATTCCTGCATGTTGGCATCGCTGAACAATGCTTCCAGAAGCGAATTGTTAAATGTCTTCTCCAGCTCACTGAGAACCTTGTATACCACTCTTGGTACAGGAACCAGGTTTCTACAAGAATCTTGACAGTCCTTAAAAACAATGAATGAAGAAAAGGATAAATACAGACTTCCAAGTTACAAGAGAGCCCTAGAAAGAGATGTCAAGTTAGTATATTCCAATTTCCATACATATTCCATACATAATACATATGTATTACATATGGAATATTACATATTCCATACACACATGATATATGTATTCCATACATATATTCCAACTTCCATATCTTTTCATGTAGAGGTTTAGCATTTCTGCATATTTGTATGACTACTAACTGAAACAATAAATCCTCTCTTCTTAAAACTATCAATTTGTGAATCTGATCTCCTCACCCTAACTTATATTAGATGTAAGAAGGCACAATTCTGAAGATTAAAAGTGGGTTTAAAGTTAATGAATATGTAGCTAAGAGCCTGGTCAACTCTTTGAGGAATAGACTTGGCAGGTGATAAGCAACTATTCTGTTGACTGGACAACTCCTGCCCCTTCACCAATACTGACTTGGCCTGTGGGGAAGAACTCAAGGAAGCCAGGTGACAGTTCTCCATTTTGTGAACTTGGCCACAGGGAAAGCATGTTCGGAAGACAAGCTGAAGACTTGCACCTCTGTATCTCCAACAATGCCTATCATTAAAATTAACTCAAAGCCCGAGACTCCATAAAGAGCACAAATAAATACATAATTAAGGAAATAAATAAATGGAAAAACAAAAACCCCTGTTGGGGAAAGAATAGCAAGCATCTATTCCCAAATTTGTCCTAACAAGACATCAGTTCCCTGTGGGTTTCAATGTTCTCAGATCTAAATTGCTTGGTTTAGTCACTGTGACCCCATGGACTATAGCTCGCCAGGCTCCTCTGCCCATGGGATTCTCTAGGCAAGAATACTGGAGTGGGTAGCCATTTCCTTCTCCAGGGGATCTTCCCAACCCAGGGATCAAACCCAGGTCTCCTGCATTGCAGGCAGGTTCTTTACCCACTGAGCTATGAGGGAAGCCCAACTGTTTAAATTGATGTTCTTCAAAAAGAAATGCTGTGTCAATTATTATTTCACTAAATCATCTCATTTAAATTATTCATGAATTTATTACACTTACTTTTAATTCTTAGTTTACGCTGTACTATGTGTATTAAACATCTGTGGAGCACAATTGTTTTAGATCCAGCCTGCCTGACTCCAGTGGTCGCCAAGAGCACCATCCCTTCAATTAGAGGAAGGACTGTCTCCAGTGATGTATGTTTCTACCCTCTCCCTTTATACCTCACAACAATACTTGAGCATTTGCAGCAATAGTTAAAAAGTCTTCTATTCATAGGACACCCCTCAGTGAGCTAGCTGTGTCCTGACTTTTGTGTTTAGGATAACAAAGCATAACTTCATTTGGGGCTGGTTTACCAGATGGTGACATAAGAAACCTCACTTACTTCATACATTTTATTGGTGATGAGTTCGCGGTCACGAAGGCACTCAAAGAAAGGAAATGTCTTTTTAATTGCAGTTGAAATCTCCACTTTATGTCTTTTGAAGTGCCTGAATATAGTCTCAAAGACAAGCCTTTCTTCCATGTTCTGAGTTTCTGTAGACATCCTAAGGAAGAAGAATATCATGTGAAAATGGTCATCAAGATTCTGAGATGCTTGTGGAGGCTGTAACATTTTATATATAAAGGATAGATTGTGAAGAACCAACATATATAAAATAAGTGGTTTCAGTAAAGAAATAAAAGCAATTGAAACAACAAACAATGATATAGTTGAAGAAAAGTGTGGAAGTTAATAAAGACTGAATGAAGTACAGGACTAAAGAAGTCCATTTCAGTATGTCACAATCAAAACCATCATAAAGATATCCGCCTTTGTCTGGTGTATTTGGGTCCTTTTCAGTACTCAAAATGCATCGGGGAATAATCACTTTATTGCATCAACTTCCTGTAAAAAAGGTTTCTGGTTAAACACTGCCAATTAAAGAGAATCATTTATCTTCTCTTTATTATTGTCACCACCTCCCACTAAAAATGCTAATAAAGGGATTAGATTTACAATGACAAAGAGAGTGGCAGGGGGCAACGAGCAGATAAAAGATTTCTATCAAAATTTATGAGACAAAAAGTGATCAGAGGATCGCTAACCACTATTGTAGGTGGAAAACACTCCCAGAGGTCAGGAAAGCAACCAGTGAGTCCTGCAGAACCCTGGAGACCCAGTGGAGATCACAAGGGAGACATGTGGAAAACCCATGTGCTATTTGAAAAATTAAGAACAGAACATCACACCTTCCACCCTCAGTTTCCATCCTGACCACTTGTACCCAGACAGCTGCTCAGAGGGAAACAGTGCTATCCTTTTTGTAACCATATGTTAATTTTACTTGTTACTGGACTTCACACAGCCTTCCCAGGTGGCAGTAGTGGTAAAGAACCTGTCCGCCAGTGCAGGAGATGCAAGAGATGTGGGTTCAATCCCTGGGCGGGGAAGCTCCCCTGGAGAAGGGCATGGCAACCCACTCCAGTATTCTTGCCTGGAAAATTCCATTGACAGAGGAGGCTGGTGGGCTATCATCCATAGGGTTGCAAAAAGTCAGACATGACTGAGCATGCAGGCATGATTGGACTTCATATTCCCTGGTGGCTCAGATGGTAAAGAATGTGCCTGCAATGCAGGAGACCTGGGTTGGTAAGATCCCCTGGAGAATGAAATGGCTGCCCACTTCAGTATTCTTGGCTAGGAAATTCCATGACAGAGGAACCTGGAGGGCCATAGTCCATGGGTTTGCAGAGTTGGACGTGACTGAGTGACTAACACTTTAACACTGTATGCATGAAAACAATACATCACATGTGCTTTGTGTCTGACTTCTTTTGCTCATCATCCATGTTAGATGAACAGAAATTTAGTTCTTTTATTGTTGAAGATATTCCATTGTGTGGACCTACCACAATCTACCTATTCATTTTCCTGTTTATGGACATTTGGGTGGATTCTAGTTTGGGACTAGTTTGAATAAAGCTGTGGTTCTTGTACAAGTTTTTTGGTGGCAAGATGTTTTCATTTCCCTTCAGCAAATAACTAGGAGTGGAATTGTTGGGTCATTGTGTAGGAGTATGTTTAATAGTTTTAGAATCTGTCAAACTATTCCAAAATCTGTTAGAAATAGGTTTTCTAGTTTTAGCCATTTTAGTCTGTAATATGTAATATGGTATTTCATACAGTTTTAACCTGTGTTTTTTTAATGACTGATAATATTGAGCACACTTTCATTTGCTCATTGGTTACTCATAATCTCCTTTTTTGAAATGCCTTTTCAAGCCTTTGGCCCATTTATATTATTGGGTTGTCTTTTATTATTTATTGATGTGTAGAAGTTTGTATATATTATAAAAGAAACATTTTGTTTAATATACATACTGTGAGTGAAAAAGCTGGCTTAAAACTCAACATTCAAAAACTAAGATCATGTCATTCAGTCCCATCACTTCATGGCAAATGGACAGGGAAACAGTGACAGACTTTATTTTCTTGGGCTCCAAAATCACTGCGGACAATGACAGCAGCCACAAAATTAAAAGATGTTTGCTCCTTGGAAGAAAATCTGTGACAAACCTAGACAGTGTATTAAAAGAGCAGAGATATCACTTTACTGACAAAGGTCTGTACAGTCAAAACTGGTTTTTCCAGTAGTCATGTATGGAGGTGAGAGTTGGACCATAAAGAAGGCTGAGCATCAAAGAATTGATGCTTTTGAACTGTGGTGCTAGAGAAGACTCTTGAGAGTCCCTTGGACTGCAAGGAGATCAAATCAGTCAATCTTAAAGGAAATCAACTCTGAATATTGATTGGAAGGACTGATGCTGAAGCTGAAGCTCCAATGCTTAGGCCACCTGATTTGAAGAGCCAACTCATTGGAAAAGACCCTGATGCTCGGAAAGATTGAGGGAAGGAGGAGAAGGGGATGACAGAGGATGAGATAGTTGGATGGCATCGTTGACTCAACGGACATGAGTTTGAGCAAACTCCAGGAGATAGTGAAGGACAGGGAATCCTGGCATGCTACAGTCCATGGGGTCACAAAGAGTTGGTCTGAATCTACAGCGTATAGAAAGACTTGAAGTCAATTAGGAAAAATATTACCTTCGATTTTCTACATCTTTTGGTTTTCCACATATCTTTTAAAATTGATTTGTCAATGTTTACAAGAAAAGCCTTTTTGAGTTTTATAGATTTTAGATTCATTTGGTGAAAGGTGACATCTTAACAACATTGAGTTCAACCCATTTGTTTAATTTTCCTTAATCTTGCCAGAAGTGTTTATAGCTTTCAGTATCAGGTGGCGCAGTGGTAAAGGATCTGCTTGCCAAAGCAGGAGGTGCAAGAGATGTGTGCTCGATCCCTGGGTCAGGAAGATCTCCTGGAGTAAGAAATGTCAATCCACTCCAGTATTCTTGCCTGGGAAATTCCATGGACAGAAGAGCCTGGTGGGCTGCAGTCCGTAGGGTCACAAAGAGTTAAACATGACTGAACACACACACACACACACACACACACAGGAGTCATACACTTCTTTCCTTAAACTTATTCTTAGCTATTTTATTCTTTGGGAGCCTACTTTAAGTGATACTGCTTTTTAAATTATTTCTAACAACTGTATGAACATAGAATTGATTTTAAGAAACAGTAGCCATGTGTTCATGACCTTCCTAAATTCATGTATTCCAGTAATATGTTTGTAGACTACTTTTGGATTTCATGGAAAAAAATAACCATGCCATCAGAAAATAAAACTCTTCTGCTTCTTCCTTTCCAAAACAGTTTCTTTTTTCTTTCTTCCTTATGTTGTTTCTAGCCTTAGAGAAAATGCATTTAATGCATCAAGTATGTCATCATACACAGATACACACACGTGACAGAGGAAGTTTCTGTTTGTTACTAGTTTGCTGAGAGTTTTATCATAGTCAGATGTTGAGTATTGTGAAATGCACCTATTGTGGTGTTCATATGGTTTTCCTTCTTTATGCTTTAATCTGGTGAGTCAGATGCATTGATTTCCAGCGCCTCCTCTTAAGCAGAAACAGATAACCACAGATCAGCAGACTTTTGAGGAAATTCTCCAACTTCGGGAAGAAAGAATAACACTAAAAAGAGAAAAATGTTATACCCCAGGAGAAACAGAGATATTGTAGGAAATAGGAGAAACTTCCAAAACCTCTAATATTTTTAGAGAGATTTGAGAACACACATTGCACCCCTGGTTACAAAGAAAAAGGAACTAACAGAGAAAGAGAGAGTGGTATTAGATGTTTTTGAAAAATTGATTTTTAGAAATTTACTAAGATTTACTAAAATGGTTGTAAAATAAAGTTGGGAGGACTTCCCCAGAAAATTAAATAGATTGTTGTTCTTGTTTAGTTGCTAAGTCATGTCTGACTCTTTTGTGACCCCATGTATTGCAGCCTGCCAGGCTCCTCTCTCCATGGGATTTCCCAGGCAGGAATACTGAGTTGGTTGCCATTTCCTTTTCCAGGGGATCTTCCTGACCTGACCTGCATTGCAGGCAGATTCTTTACCACTGACCCACCAGGGAAGTCGAAAATAAAGAGATTAAAAGAACACAAAAGAGCAAATTTGAGAGACAATACAGGAGTCCAGGGCTCCCAGTGTAACTCAGCTTTTAAAGAATCCACCTGCAATGCAGGAGACCCTCAGTTTGATTCCTGGGTAGGGAAGATGCCCTGGAGAAGGAATAGTCTACCCATTCCAGTATTCTTGCCTGGAATATCCCCATGGACAGAAGAGCCTGGAGAGCCGTAGTCCATGGAGTCACAAAAAGGCAGACACGACTGAGTGACTAAGCACAGCACAGCACATAGGAGTCCAAGATTAATTTAGGGGTCTAAGGATGGAAGTTTGTGACATTGTACAAGAGACAGGAATCAAGACCATCCCTAAGAAAAAGAAATGCAAAAAAGCAAAATGGCTGTCTGAGGAGGCCTCACAAATAGCTGTGAAAAGAAGAGAAGTGAAAAGCAAAGGAGAAAAGAAAAGATATACCCATTTGAATGCAGAGTTCCAAAGAATAGCAAGGAGAGATAAGAAAGCCTTCCTCAGTGATCAGTGCAAAGAAATAGAGGAAAACAACAGAATGGGAAAGACTAGAGATCTCTTCAAGAAAATTAGAGATACCAAGGGAACATTTCATGCAAAGATGGGCTCAATAAAGGACAGAAATGGTAGGGACCTAACCGAAGCAGAAGATATTAAGAAGAGGTGGCAAAAATACGCAGAAGAACTGTACAAAAAAGATCTTCATGACCCAGATAATCATGATGGTGTGATCACTCACTTAGAGCCAGACATCCTGGAATGTGAAGTCAAGTGGGCCTTAGGAAGCATCACTACGAACAAAGCTACTGGAGGTGATGGAATCCCAGTTGAGCTATTTCAAATCCTAAAAGATGATGCTGTGAAAGTGCTGCACTCAATATGCCAGCAAAT